>NW_006204812.1:157877-183800 GCF_000334495.1 Tupaia belangeri chinensis
GCGCCCTACAGTGAAAATCTCTCCAAAAAAAAAAAAAAAGAGTGCAGATCTCAAAAATGTAAAATTTAGTATTATCTCTTAGTAGTTATTTAGCCTTTTTTATAGTTGACAGTAAACACAGCATTAATAATAGAGAGTAAACAGTTCTTGAAGATAACTGGGGAGAATGATGTTACCTTTCCTTACCCTTTTGATTTTGAGTTTTGTTTACAAACTAGATAATGAATTGTACTTTATCATTCTAAAATTATTTTCAATATTATTTAGGTTTATTTATTTAAAAGATTAAGTTTAAACAGGTTATTTTCATTTAGTTGCCAAGATCATATAAATGATAACTCATTCAAAACTGAGATACCCTTATGATTCAGTGTAAGGATTGCAGCTTTTTAAATATATCTATAATTGTGTGTGTTATTTTCACTTTAGAGCTTGTAAAGATAATTCTGATTTTGGTAGACCTCCCTTTAGATGCAGCAACTGACTAAACTTCTCTAGTTGAGAAGGGTTCAGGTTTGGGTTTTTCTTTTTTTTTTTTTTCTTTTTAATTTTATTTATTTTTTATTATTTTAATTTGCTATAGGACACATGTGTTCACCAGAGAAGGACAGAGAGAAAGAAGAGAGGGGAAGTGAGAAAGCAAGTCAGCAGGTCTGGGACTTGAACCACGGTTGGCCATGTGGAAGTCAGTTGCTTTAACCATCATTCCACTGCTGGCCCCAAGGGAAGAGTTCAGTTTTTACTGGTTTGACTATCCCCCAAAATGTCTCAGGGTTTCAGAAGTAGTAAAGAAAATTAGAACACTTTTGTTTGACTATGAATGACTATTTTTCAAGCCCTGCTGATGGATTGGCAGTGTGATGAATTAGAAATCAGTTGTTATTAGATTAATTAGAAATACCATGGCACCTTTCTTGGCACTAAGAACAAGTGTTTTTCAGGCCTACTAGATCTGGAAGATCCTCAGCTAATGATCTCTGAAGGCACTGCAGTGTGTTAGTACATTTGGCTTTTAAACCGTCTATGATGTAAAACTAAGGTTTTCCAGTGTGTTGCCTTGGGTCTTGTTACTCAGTGGTGGAACACTTTTTTCCCAATTAGGGCTCATGTAATAAGGACTATAAAGAACGGATAAAAGCCTTAGAAAGGAAAGGACCATGCCCCAGGCCCGCCCTTCCTTTTCCTATCTTCTATAACAGTCCTTTCAGGTTCCCTTCTGGAAGATCATTTAAAAATCTGTGTCCTAGAGAAACCTACTTCAAGACATAAATAACCTCCCAGGAAAGTAGCTTGCCCAGAAAGTTAGTTGAGTGACAACTTCTTATTCTTCAACTAAACAAGGTAGTAGGTTGTCAATAAGTGTTTGATACTTAAATTACAAAAGCTGGATTAACACGAATTAATTATCCAAGGACACCTTTGCCCTGGAAGTTCCTATTGGCCAGAGACTGCTTCATCTGCCATTTGAATGTGGGTAGAAGTGACAGCCTCAGACTGCCTGTAGAGAAGGTACCCAGTCTAAACAGCACCATCCCATGGAACTTTTGCGGTGAGAAAGTCTGTAGGTGGTGCTGTCCCATACTGCGGCCACTACCACATGAAGCTTTTGAATTTCTGGAGTGTGCCTGATGTGACAGAAACAGAGTTTTTCATTTAATAGAGTTTTAATTAATTTAAAGCTAATAGCCACTTATGGCTCAGGGCTATTGTCTTGTACTGTGCCACTCTAAAAAACAACCAATTCCTAGCCTCCCCGACATAAAACAAGGAAATGGCAGTACTGACATGAAGAAAAGGAAGGAAAGGAAGAGTTATCCCTCAGGGTGATTATTGACCTACACAGATGATTTCGGAATTCCCATTTGCCTCAGATTTTATTTTTTATGATGCTAACATTCTTCCTACTTTTCAGTCATGAAACCCATTCATTTGGTAGATACTCTCTGAGTGTGTACCATGTACTTAGGTGTTGGGGACACCAATATTGCTGTAATGAATATATAAATACGTGCCGGGAAAGGCCCCTGAATCTGTGGGAATGGAACACGTGTGTAGGGAGCCCTCCGCGGAGGGCACTGGGCGGGGACAGGAAGGATAAACAGTGATATTTTGCTAGAAGGGCAAACATTGGGGAGAGGGGTGGTATTATATTCTTGGTTATTGTACATGTTGAGAGCTGAGAAAATAGAATTTCAAGGGGTTGTTTCAACACAGGAGTAGATTCAGAGTTCTCTTTCTTATAAAAGTATTATCAATAACTAACTTATTCACAGCTTTTTTTGCTGATATATGTGGATTTTTTTTTTTTTTTTAGTTTGATCATATCTAAAAACCTGTATACTTTATTGTTTAATCTAAATGAAAGCCCATCCATCTGGAAGAAAAGGGCTCTCAATTCTGTAATTCTGGGGAAAATTCCCAAATAGAGTTCTCTGATGAAGTTTATTATTCCTATAAAACAAGTCTTTAAATCACCTGAAAGAGTTAGGAGTATTTATTTTATTTACTTAAAATAATTATGAGACACTGTGCAGTTCAAGTCCTGGTCCTGGTGGCCTGAGAAACATGCCAGGTACATGTGCATGCTTGCTTAAAATCCTGAGAGGAAGTGAGAAGGGGTTAGTGAAAAGAAGGGATTACAGTGTGGACACACACACACACACACACCCTGGGGGTCGGGGAGAGGGAGAGGAGTTGATTGCTCGCTTTCCTTTTCAAGCTCTGTCTTTCTCTGGTAGGCACTTGTCCCTTATAGCAAAAATAAATAAATAAAAGAATGACCAGAAATTGAAGAGTAATGAGGGGCCTGCAGGTGGTGTGGCGAAGGGTGCTGGACTCCCACATGACCAACTGGTTCAAGTCCTGGACCTGGAGGCTTGCTTTCTCATTTTCCCTCTCTCTGTGTCTCTCTCTGGAAATATTAAAAGTAATAATAATAAAGTTAAATAATGCTTTTTTTAAAAAAGAAATTGAGTAATAATTAGTTTTTCAGAGAAGATAAAGAATAGAGTTCATTGTATTCGTAGCTATGAAATTTACTCACAATTAACTCTACATAAGCCTATACTTTATTAAGATGTAGTTCACAAGATGCTTAATCTTAAAGTCAGAAATTGATTAGAGACCTCTTTATATCTATTGAGAGTTTTAGAAATGAATCACCTGTTTATAATTTTCATATGAGTTAGTGAAACCTGGCTAAATTGTAGATTTCCACCAGGGTATTTTTGGGTTTTCTTTTGGCCCCTGTAAGTATTATTTTCATTTTACTATGGAATTAGAACATTTTTTTAAAAGTTGAAAATTTTAATAATTCAAATTTGTTTAGTCAATGTTGCATGTAATTATTAGTCAAAGTTTTTCTCACTCACCTAATTTGCGTTATGTTCATTTTATTCCTCATTTTTCTTTTTTTAGGACCCAATGTTGTCTTCCAGTGGTGAAAGCACCCCAGAGACCCACTATCCAAGTTTGACTGTAGCGTGGAGGCAGGGCAGGCAGCCCTGGTCAGATATCTCCTACACAATCCATTTCCTTCGCTGAATGTTAGAGCCACTTGTGATTATTTCTTTGTGTTTCGAATTCACAGTTAACATTGATTGTACCCAGTTAAAGGATAGTGGGTCTTTGTGTGGCTTTCCCTGCTGTCCTCTCTGGCACCCTTTAGCATTTTTCTTCCTTTTTCATTTGGTAATTGTAGGTCATTAGCATGCACATTGAGTTTGCCCTGACATGGTGGGAGTTCAAACACACAAAGACCCACTATTTGCACAAACTGTTCTTGCTGGTTTGGAATGGGCTGCCATGCTTTTCTGATGTTACTGCAATGTGTATATTCATTACAGAATTCAGCTTCAATTTGCTTATGTTCTGCTATGATGTTTGATCTAATCTAATCACAGGAGCTCTTCACTGGCTCAATATGTGACCCGCCCTCAAATATGCAGTTTATCACGTTCTAATATGCCGCTGTGACTACTGATACTTAGATTTGTTAGAGGCCAAGAACTGAAAGTTACCGCTTTTCTGTTTTCTGTGTATTTGGAGTGGGAGCAGTAACATTTGGGGGGAGTTTTTCTGACCTCACAGAAGAGGAGGCGGCCTGCTCTGGTGGGGTGTGTGCGGAGTGGGATATTTTTAATGTTGTAACTGCCCAAGGATGAGCACTGCCGTGTGGTAGTTCCCTGAGATCTTCATGTACCTGAGCTAATGAAGGTACTGCATCACGTGCTGTCGCAGCTTGTTGTTAACTTCTTTACTGGTGACCTAAAAATGGGTTATCTCTGAGGAATGCAAGGCTGTCATTGGCTGTGAGATGTGAGACCTTTCCTACCTTTGAGCGTTTTTACGTGTGATGTTTAGCATCAGAAGTCGCGTTACCTGTTAATCAGGTGACTGCACACCCCGGCGCATAAAAGGTGATGGATGGCTTTCCTCTTAATATGTGTAATAGAGACGAGGAATCTCTGATGAAACGCTGGCGAAGCATGCGTGCATCCTAGCCAAGCATGAATCCGAGTGAAAGGACGTGTGTGAGCCAGCCTTCCTCTGTCCGTGCGTGACAAGGTCGGCCTCACCGCCCGGGCTTCTGGCTACTGTCTGTTCTTCACCCACACTGGCTACTTTGGCATAGGATTTTCACTTCTTTTCCTTGAATGGGAAACACTTCTGAAATAATAAACATTATTATAAACTGATATATGGGAGTATTTAGTTAAAACAAAAAGGAGTTGTAGTAGACAGTATTAAACTGTATTTGAAAATCAATGGGAAGTTTATGCAATTTAAAATGTTTACAAACTGCAGTGCACTCTACTGTTTGTGAATGTCAAAGCATTATCAGGAAAAGTGTACATACAATCAGTCTTATTTCTTCATAGAGTTCTTTAAGAAGAGTGAAATATGTTTTTATACCTCTCGGTTTCAGTTAGAGGCATATTTTGTGCAATATTTATGTTAATGTGCCTATACATTATGAATGGATGAGCTCAGTCATACGCTGCATAAATTACAGCTTCACAACACCCAAGAAAGAATCAGCAGTTTAGTTGAAACTTCAAAAGTTGCAATATCTGTGTTCTAAAGTATTTCACATTATTGGAATGTAAGGAGATATGTATATATGCTCCCTGGGGTGGGGATTTCTAGTCATTAGACTACCTCCATTTTTTTTTTTAATGCAAAACCAAATTTCAGTTCGAACACCTCATTTTCTGATTATGTACCATTAGTATTTATGTCTAGTAAAGTGAACACGTAACATTATGCCAAAACCTGTTTAAGGAATCCAGTAAACAAGCTGACAAAATTTACCTTAAAGAAAAACTGTTGAGACTGGGAGTAGGATTAGCTTTGCACTGCCCAGAAGGGCAGCTCCTGTGAGTGAGTCGGGAGCTCACTGCCATGAATACCTAGCCTATGAGGTACTTGACCTAATCCAGGTCCTAGGGAAATACAAGCCCACAAAAACAAACTGAACACCAGTAATATAAAATCCCCATTTCTTACCAGATCTTGACTCTTCCGCTGTTTCAGTGTCTGAGTACGTGCGGTGCAGTGCTGCATTAGGGCGGCGTATGAAAGCATGGTTTCACTTCCTAACTCTTAACTGTTCCAAAGAAAGACATGCGAGGATAAGGATCTTTTTACACATCTGGCAATTTAGGAGTCCTCTCTTGGAAACATTGAGATTGACTTACTGGAGTCAGAAATTTCAACTCTCTAAGCATAGAATTCGTTTCATCAAGTTGCATCTTCTTCTTTACATTGAACTATTTCTTTTTGTTCTTATTCTTCATGGTGAGAATATCTACAGTAGCATGCCCATCTCTGCAGTAGGCTGAGCTTTTGCCAGGATGTCCTTCTCATAGATGGTGATCCTGTTTCCCATAGGACTTGTCATTGATTCAGTCCGTGCAAGACATATCCAATATTTTTGGCATCAGGAATACTTCTAAGTCATTCCGTGTGACCACTGTTTCTTTTGACCATCCCTCATTAATCAGGTTTAGGCATTCAGAAAATGTCTTATTCACTTTTTTAGCAAATAATCTTTGGTTATCTTCTTCTGTCATGGTAGTCCAGAAGGACCCAACTGGTTTTTTTTCTTTTGTCCTTCAGGCTCAGGCTGGGTAACTACTGAATTGGGGCCCTTTTCAGCATTCTTCCTCACTCACTCAGATGAGCCTGCTCTCTCCTGCAGTTTCTTTGGGCTAGGCTGATCTACTCTCACTAGTTGCTTCGCTGTAGGGTGTCTTCACTGCCAAGTGGATTTTGATTTTTCTATTAGTTTAGGATTAGAAGATGAAGAAGGCCTGGCTACAGTTTCAAATGTGATGCTTCTTGATAGCAATTTAATTATTTCTATATCCTCAGGAGAACTGGTTTGGGCACTAGATAAAAGTGCTTTTGATTGTAATAGTTCTTTTTCACGAGGCCCTTCCTAGGTTGTACTATTGGCAGAGGTTCTACCGGTGCCTTGTTTCTCTGTCCCAGGTTTTACTGTGGTGACTCCTAACAGGTCACACCAGCGCTGTGTCTGAGATGTGGTGCTCACAGATTTGGTGGTAGAGGTCAGAGTTGAGGGTCTGTCACTTGTCACTGAACAGTGCTAGTGTTTACAGGCTTTGTGGCTTTAGAGACAATCATTGGAAGTTTCTCTGTTGTTGCAAAACTCTCATCTGTGACTTGTAGAGTTTTCTAAATGAACGAACTTTAGACTGCACACTTTGGCCATGGTAAGATCCAAGGATAGATTTCTTGGGCACATTAACATCTTGCTTTGGTTCTTCTGTAATCATATGTTTCTTTTTATTATTATTAGGATGAAATGTCTGGCTTCACGTCCTGTGTTGATTTTGGAGATCATCTTTAATTGGTAACACTTACAGTTTAATTAGCATCCTCAAAATTATGTGTCTCGGGAACCAGCAGTTAGCGTAATGGCTATGTCACTGGACTCCCACGTAGTTGACCGTGGTTCGCGTCCCAAACCCGGTGGCTTAAAACTCACGCCGGGCACGTGTGCGTGCGTGCCCAAGATCCCGAGAGGAGAATGGAGGAGAAGGGATTGCGGCGTGGCCATCCCCCCTGTTGGGTGATTTCTCTCTTTCTGTCTCTATGTCTTTCTCTGTCTGTCTGGCGAGCGCACACGCCCTATAGCGAAAAAACCTCTCAAAAAAAAAAAAAAATTATGTGTCTCAGTTGGTGTACTTGAATTGGTTAATTCACTAGAAGGTTTTAAAGAAATACAGTTTTTTCCATCGTTGCATTGTTTTTGTTCCCTGTAGGTCTACTGGCATTTTCTTTATCAGCCATTTTTATTTAAGTTTCTGAACTTTTTTTCCCCCTCTTCAACGTGGGCCTCAGATGTCATGACTCTCTGGCCTGTACCACTGGATAATATCTGATTTTCTCATTTGTGTGCAAAAGCTGTTTTTCTTCTTAAAGATGTTCTTTGAGTTTTTGTCTTCTTTGCTCTCTGAATGTGGACTGGGTCCTTTGACTCCGAAATAGCTGCAGGTCTGGGGGCATGTCGGGGTGCCCATTTGCAGTCTAGCGTCCGGGGTGTGTCTTGGGAAAGGGCATTTCTGACCCCTTCAGCCCACCACTGCACTCTCTAACCACCTCCATTTTTAATTCTGACATCATCATGATACTTTTATAAGTAGGACATTCATAGGAAAGCAATCATGCAAATATATAGGTGGAATCACGGATTTCCCTGCAGACACTAAAAGAGAGAGTGCAAAAAATGGGTTCTTACGAATTCAATGAACTGTTCCAGATTGTACGGGCTACTACTTGTTATTGAGATTAGATTAAGGACAGTTACGCTAAACCATTTTAAATGCTGAGGTTGGAAATCAGAGTACTGCTAATCAGCCACATTAATTGGCATAACATTTTTCCTTTTAATACTGAATTCGGATGAATTGAATACACTGATCATTATTTTGAAGGTATTTTTATAGCTCAGATTCACATTTACACTGGTAAATAGAGATTATTAGAAATGCCATTCAGGTAGTTTTGCATCTGTAAGCAATCTGAAAATAATATGTTCATCAGATACCAATGGCTTAAATCACATACTGGCATAGTTGAATGTCAGTCTGGAAATTAAATTTACTGTATTAACTGAAATACCACCCTGTTTATAGGTATTATATATTTGAGGGAAAGCAAAAAGAAAAGCAATTGTATAACATATAATAATAACAACGAATCCTTTTTAAAAGTGCATGCAATCCTTTGCAATACCTCATTCAGCCATGCCTATGCTCTCTTCCTCACTCAGTGTAAGGCAGCTTTCAGTCATCATAGAAGACAACATTAGAAGGAAAGTTTACCAGAAACATAGAATCTTATATGGGTGCACAACTGAATAAATTTGAACTCTAGAGGAGGTGAAGAATCAAAAATGCCTCTAAAAGATTATGATACGTGATCATCACGTCTAAAGTATGTGATTAAATCCGATGGGTTTTCCAGCAATGGAAAAGTCCATTCTAAAACCAAAGCTGATTTTCAGAAAATTTGCAAATTTAAATCAACCCCTCTCCATTGTATGCTTTCTTTCAACTTCATCTTGAAGAGTCATTTTAAAATAATTTTTTAAAAATGCAACTGCTATTTTAATGATCTAAATATATGAGTACTGGTAGCTTAAGAGGAAGAAACTGGAGGAAGAAAAAGTAGAGCAAGAAATGCCAATTGCAGTCTAAAGCTTTATTTGCCAAGTTTTCTTAGAATGGTTTTACCAAGTTAAGAATCCTTGTAAATACTCTGTGGAAATACGGAGAGACTTTGCCTGAAGTGGCATTATCGGATGCTGCTGTGATGCTACTGTAATGTAATAAATTATTAAATTGTTGCAAAGTGCTGTTTTTGCCTTAAATTTTTATTTGTGTGTCTTGAAAACTATAGTATTAAGGTATTGAGATTGTGCGAATGCTGGGCACGCTTGGCATGAGATAATCTGTTTTTATTTTTACAAAATTGTAATATAACTATGCAAGTGTGTTTATTAAAAGGACACAAACTATATTACTTGTATTGTGTATTTCTTTTAAAAATCCTTTAAAACTTGTTTACATGTAGTCATGATTAAATGTCTTGGGAATTTCTCTTTTTTCCTTAGTTTGTCTCTGGTTATAGGCCAACAAATTTTTGTTATCACAGGGGGTGAAAGAAATTTTTAAGTGGCCAAGATTGAGACAGTTTGGTCTAAGACAATCATATTGGATTGTCCAAAAAGTCATGACATATTTTTGCATAGAAAAACAGAAAAAAATACACCATGACTTTCCCGACAACCCAATATATCCTAAAAGTGAAAGAGCATTGTATTTTAACAGGTTATCTCTTACTAAAGGAAAATAGAATCTAGGTTAATAATAAACTATTATGTTATTTAAAAAAATTTTAATAGCTTTTTTCCTAAAAAGATTAGAAGGAACCTATGAATTAATACATCACAGATGTAGAGTAAGAATTTTGTAGTACAAAGTAAGAGTCTCTATAGAAGAAACTGCAGCGAATTGGGGGAGAAAGTTGAGAGTTTAGCAGTGTATTATATGTAAGGGATCAGCCTAACAGTTTTATAACCCTTTGGGTGAAAAAAATATAGATCAAAATTCAGCCCATCCTCTAATGCCTAACATAAATAGCCTCTTTGCAAAAATCCTTTCCTCATCTCTGGAAAGTTATTCAACCAAATCTTGAGTATTTGCATAAAGGCAAACAGAATACTTACTGGGATACGGAAGTGAGTGTCCGATGGTCTTCGCCGTAGGTGAGACCTAGCACATGAACAGATCATTATGAAACCGCATACTAAGCACAGCCATAGGTAACTCCTGGCACCAGGGGTTATAGAAGGAGCAATATTTAATTCAGTGATAGATTGTACAAGAGAGGAAGTGGCTACCAGTTTCTTAGAGTAAGTAAGAGTAAGCCAGATTGGGGATGGGATGGCGGAGAGTATGACCGAGACAAGTAACAGCCCGTGGGAGTGGGACGTTCAGTATTCCTGGAGCGGAAGGGCAAGCCAGGACCGTGAATGTTGAGCAAGCCGAGAGGCAGGCCGGGGCAAAGTCAGAGGTTCTCTAGCTTGGCCGTGTGCTTGGTTCACCTGGGAAGCTTTAAACGGCATGCACGGGTCCTGATTTAAACGGCTGAAGTTTGAGCTGGGGTTTTTCCTTCCTTTTTTTTTAATTGCTAAGAGCATGTGTGCTGGTCCAGAACAGGGAGAGAAAGGACCGTACCAGTGGGGTGCGGTTATGCTGCAATCCCTTCTTGTAAATAGACTCTATGGAAATACGGAGAGACTTTTGCCCAAAGTGGCATTATTGGGTGCTACTGTAATGTAATAACTTACTGTTGAAAGTGCTGTTTTTGCCTTAAAATCCTGTAGGGATTTGGAGCACGTGCACACAGGTATACCCGTTGTGTTTTCAAACTCTCAGGGCTGAGATTAAAACAGCGATAAGTCCTTTGGGGTCTGGCTTCCTTAACACTAGGCCATGGCATGGCCAATGGTTGGAGAATTTTCCCAAAGTGCCCCAAGTGATTCTGATAAACAGCCGAGGTTGGAGGGAAAAGTGATGAAACAGAGTCTGAGGGGGAATGGTTGGAACTGAGGACTGATGGAACGTGAGGGTAGGTGGAAGAGGCAATTTATATCTTGAGTGACAGATTGGACATGGTGCCACCAACTGCAGTAAGGAACCAGTCAGGGAAAGAAGACGGGTCTGGCTTGACAACCAAACACTCGTGAGACACCCACATGGAGTGGTCCACAGGTATTCCGAAACAGTCAAGATGTTCAGCATCAGATGGTCAGCCGACAGTCAGATGCATATTGGTTGTTAAAACAGTCAAGATGTTCAGCATCAGATGGATGTCAGCCGACAGTCAGATGCATATTGGTTGTTGAGCCAATGAGAGCAGAGGAAATTGCATGAGGGAGAAGATTAGACCTCTGAAATAAGCCGTTAACATTTGGGAAAGGGAATACATGAAGAAAAGGAAAAGACATTCTATGAAAATAAATATATGTGATAATTAATATTGCTACCACTTTTTAAGAATAGTGAAATTGTGGGACCAGCAGTTGGCGTAATGGCTATGTCACTGGACTCCTATGTAGTCGAGCACAGTTTGAGTCCCAGACCCTGTGGCTAAAACTCAAGCCGGGCACACGTGCGTGCGTGCCTACCCAAGATCCCAAGAAAAGAATGGAGGAGAAGGGATTGCGGCATGGCAACCCACCTGTGGAGTGATTCCTCGCTTTCTGTCTCTCTGTCTTTCTGGTGAGTGCATGCACTCTATAGTAAAAATCTCTCCAAAAAAAAAAAAGAATAGTGAAATTCTGACTATGCAGCCTTCACTCGTACTAGTAAGAAGAGAAGTGCTCTTTACTGAGGACTTGTTAGTCCAGGTCATTTTCTAAGATCATAATGTTACATCATTATTTTCTTTTTATGGAAATTAAAACAGGTTAAATAACTTGTCCAAGGTTACTCAGCTAGTAAGTGGCAAAACTGATTTAGTTTCAGGTCTGGCTCCTGAGTGCACGCCGTTAACCTCTACACGAGTGTGCTTACAGTGCCACCAGTTTCCTAATAATGAAGTTCCGGCAGTTACAACCATCACACACTGGGGACATGTAAAGAGGAACAGTCAGATACTACACAGTGCCTCTATGCAAGAGGGATACACAGAAGGACAGGACAGTGGCAGGTCCATAAAATGTGGCACTGGGGGGGCTGACCCACACAGGAAGGTTTGCGTGTACAGAGCCCCCTGAGTATACCTGGCATGCATGTGCCTGTCATCGGGACTCTGTTGAGATGATGAATCCGTCTGTCTGTTTCAGTCATGGAATGAATGACTAAACTTTTTTTAAAAAAGATACACAGAGAAGTGGCAAGGGCTGAATATAATAAACAAGAACATGAATCTGTAATAGTATCCAAGAGGATAAAGCTGAACATACCACTTACTTTTTGGTAACGGCCTTATTGAGATACAGTTCATGTACCATGCAGTTTACCATTGAGAGTGTACAAGTCCCTGGTTCCCGGTACATTCAGGGTTGTGCAGCCACTACCACAGTCAACTGCTGAACGCTTTTATTTCCTCAAAAAGAAACCCTGTACCCTTTGGTTATTTCCCCATGCCCTCTGCACCCCACCCACTAATCTTTCTTAATACGTCTGCCTGTTCTGGACATTTCATGTACGTGGAGTTATTCGATGTGTGGTTGGTTGTTTTTGTCATAGACTATGTGTGCTTGCTGGAGAGAGACAGAGAAGGTAAAAGGAAAAGAGAGTAATCACCCGTTGGGGGGAATGACCACGCCATAATCTCTTCTGGAAATTTGGGCTTGCACACACACGTGCCCAGCACCGTAACCACTACACGCTTGCTGGCTCAAATATGTGGGGTTTGTGATAGACTTACTTCACTTAGTGTAATATTTTCAGTATTACAATATTTTCAATATTACAGGTTCACCTGTATTGTACCATGCGTGAAGACATCATTCCTTTTTTTTTTTTTTTTTGGAGAGGTTTTCGCTATAGGGCGCGTGCGCTCGCCAAACAGACAGACAGAGACAGAGAGACAGAAAGCGAGAAATCATCCCCCAGGGGGGATGGTCACGCCGCAATCCCTTCTCCTCCATTCTCCTCTCGGGATCTTGGGCATGCACGCACACGCACCCGGCGTGAGTTTAAGCCACCGGGTCTGGGACACGAACCACGGTCAACTACGTGGGAGTCCAGCGACACAGCCATTACGCTAACTGCTGGTTCCCAAGACATCATTCCTTTTGATGGCCAGATTAACTAATATACCTATGTGTTTTGTTTATCCAAATTCATCCGTTGATGAAACATTTGGTTTTTTGACTATCATGAATAATGCTGCTATAAACATTCATTGAGTTTTGTGTGAACATATGTCTTCATTTCTTTTGGATATATATTCCTAGGAGTGGAATTGCTGGGTCAAATAGTAATTGTACATTTAATTTTTTTTTTTTACGAACTGTCGCTGTTTTCCAAACTGGCTGCACCATTTTTCTATTTCCACCAGCAGTGTACAAGAATTTCTGTTTCGCACAACCTCACTAACACTTGTTATTACCTGACTTTTTTTCTTTTCTGTTTTTTGAGTTACCGAGTGTGTGCACTAGCCAGAGAAAAAGATGGACAGAGAAACACTGTAGTGGAGCTCGATCACACCACAGTCCCTTCTATCGTACATTTCTTTGTCGTGTTACGATTTGGGACATGCCATGCACGTGTGGGGCTGACCCACACAGGAAGGTTTGCGTTTATAGAGCCATTAGGCTAGGGGGCCAGCCCTGCTGTCTGACTTTTTATTTTAGTCATTGCTGCGAGTGTAAGGTAACATCTTGCAGTTTTGATTTCCATTTCCCTGATATCTAATGATACCAAGCATTTTTTCATATACTTTTTGGCCATTTATTTATCTTTTGTGGAGAAATGTCTATTCAGATCTTTTGCCCATCTTTTGACTTAGAATCACTTTTTTCTAACTACTTTTTTTTCTATAGGCACATGCACTCATCAGAGATAGAGAAGGAGAGAAAGAGAGAAAGAAAGAAACACCACCGTCAGGGGGGTGATCTGGTCATAATCCCTTTCCTTCATTCTCAGGATTTGGGGAACACATGCGCATATGCCTGACTACGCATAAGCTGCTAGTCGACCATGTGGAATCTAGCCACCTTCACCATGCCATCTAACTGGCCCCATGATCACTAAAAAAAAAAAAAGAAAAAACAAAACAAAACTACTTACGAGCAATTTGAGGTTCACAGAAAAATTGAGAGGAAATTGTATCTCATTAGTAACATTCTCCACCTAAAGTAGTTTTGGTTATGACTGGTAAACCTACACTGACACATCATTATCACCGAAGTCTGTAGTTTACGTTAGGGCTCATTCTCGGTGGTGTACGTTCTGTGGGTTTGGATGAGTGTGTAATGGCGTGTGTCCACCATTGTAAGGTCAGCGTACTTTCACGTTCCTAGAAATCCATGCCCTGCATATCCATGCCTGTTGCTGAATGTGAAGAGACTATTTCATGACATCACTTCATATATTTTGATTCTGAGTAGTGCATTAATTCCTTCAGTTGGGCCAGTGATATAACTCTGGCAGGCTAGAAGGTAGTGCACATATTGGCCTGAACTGCTTTATGAGGTCAAGGCCTGCATTTTTATCTCCTAGTAGGAGGTCTTTGCTGTTGTGGGCCTATAACCTTTTAAAGAAAATTCAAAAATAGGGAACTAGCAGTTAGTGTAATGGCTATGTCGCTGGACTCCCACGTAGTCGACTGCAGTTTGCCTCCCAGACCCGGTGGCTTAAAACTCACGCCCAAGATCCCGAGAGGAGAATGGAGGAGAAGGGATTGCGGTGTGACCATCCCCCCTGGGGGGTGATTTCTCGCTTTCTGTCTCTCTGTCTCTCTCTGGCTGGCTGGCGAGCGCACACGCCCTATAGCGAAAACCTCTTAAAAAAATAAAAATAAAAATAAGACCAATAAAATTTCTCTTCATCCATTTGTACTTATCAACAGAGATACTTTTGGAAGTTCTAGAATACTACTGTTTTCTGATAGCCAAGTATTTTGCTCTCTGATGGAATACAGCATCAGAAAACCGTGCAAACTTCTTCTCTTTGTGTTTAAATGAGCAACATAACCCCTGACGATGTAGAACTTGACAGGCAGCAAAACGACACAAGAGATTACAAATCTGCCCAAAAATGACTTAAGTTTCCAAAAATAAGAACACAGAGATCTGTGACTGCATGATAGAAGCATGCTAGTACATTGTTTATACTTGATAAACATTTGCCAAGTGAAGCAAAGGCAATTCTTTCACAAAATAAAATATCCAGTCATTTTCTAGTGTCCTGGTAAAACCTCAGTGTAAAGGCAGCCTTCAGAAAATGCACAGCTTAATCCTTTGGATTTACTGTTAAAAGCTCATCTTTTCACTGAGCTTGAACGCAGGACAACTGAAATTGACGTGCTTACTCTGGCTGCTTCGTCGGGCTCACAGAGAATGGCATTGTTCAGTAACATCGCTCCCCTCAGGATGGGCGAGGGCTTTTCTGGGACTTATTACACAATCCAAACAAGCCCTCTCTGTTCTAGCCATCATAAATTGTCTTTTGTCCTTCACCTTTTGGAATCTTCCCAGAGCTTTCTCCTCTCCTTTCTTACGCCTGTCTCGTTTGTTTCTTGTTCTCACTTACAGTGTAATTTGGGACAGTAGTCCCCATCTGTGGTGGGACACAGTTTCCCGTGTCATTGTTCATCATTTGTCTCTCAGTCTTCACATCTGCCCACAGTGTGGGAGGGTCTTGTGGCCCCAGCCTACCACGAATTTTCCTCTGGGAACTTGGATCTAACAGAAGCCATGCTCTCTCAGTTTCTTTGCCCACACTTCCTGTCTGCCTGAAAGAACTCTGACCACCTGTGGTGGTTATCGCCGTAGTGTCTCCTACAGCTTCGAGTTTAGCTTCATATCACATTCTGTAAATACCTACCGAACATCTGCTGCATGTCAGGCACTGGGAATCTAGCAGATTTGAAAGTAGGCGAAAATTACCACCCTCTTGGAACTGGCATTTGAATAGGGAAAAACAGAAGGTGAATAAATCAGTAAGTTCAGTATATAGTGTCTTAGAAAAATAAAGCAGGTCGGGACCAGCAGATGGATTAATGGTTACATTGCTGGACTCCCATGTAGTCAGCCGCTGTTCAAGTCCCAGATCCGGTGACTTAAACTCACGCGAGGCGCATGTGCGTCTGTGCACGCACAAGATCCTGGGAAGACAGTGGAGTGGAAGGGATTGCAGCATGGCCATCCCTCCTGGGGGGTGATTTCTCACTTTCTATCTCTCTGATGAGTGCACGTGCCCTATAGTAAAAATCTCTCTTGAGAAAAATAAAGCAGAGAAGGGGGCAGGTGGTGCTGAGGTGGGGCAGGGGGTGGGTCTGGAGGGATTTTATTTGGAATAGGACATGCAGCTAAAGGCTTTCTGAAATAGCGCCATTGGCCCAGAGATTTGAAGGGTGTGAGGAGTACCTAGAACAAGCCATGTGGATGTCTGGAAGGTCATTCTAGGCAGAAGGCAGGAGCATGTCCTCAATGCTCGTGG
Source organism: Tupaia belangeri chinensis (assembly GCF_000334495.1). Taxonomy (NCBI): domain Eukaryota; kingdom Metazoa; phylum Chordata; class Mammalia; order Scandentia; family Tupaiidae; genus Tupaia; species Tupaia belangeri. The sequence continues at coordinate 174,086 of NW_006204812.1, forward strand.
GCCACCAGTGTGGCAGGAATGGAGGGATGCTCAAGAGGAGGAGGAAATGAGAAGGGGTAACTGAGGTGATGGGAGAGTTGTGTATGTGTTTTGGTTTTTTCTTAGAGTGAAAATCATACCAGGCACATGTGCATGCATGCCCAAAATCCTGAGAGGAGACTAGAGAAGAAGGGATTACAGGGTGACCATCCTCTAGGGGGGTGATTTCTCACTTTCCCTCTCTCTGTCTCTCTCAGGTGAGTGCAAAAAAAGAAGAAAAATCACCTCCCAGAAAAGATGACCTCACTACAGTCCCTTCTCCTCCATTCTTCTCTCAGGACTCTAGGCATGCATGTACACATACCTGGCGTGATTCTCAAGCCACCAGGTCCAGAACTGGAACCGTACAGTTGGCCATGTGGGATCCAGTGTCATAACCTCCATGCTCTCTGCTGGCCCTTTATGATCTATTTTCTTAAGTACTATTTATTTCATTTTACTTATTATCATTCTTCAATTTGAACAGAGAGAGAGAAAGCAAGCCGCCAGGTCCGGGATTTGAACGTGGGCCTCCATGTGGTAGTCTAGCACCTTAACCATCATGCCATCTGCCAGGCCCCCCTTTATGATCTAATTTTAATCCAGGGTGTCTTGTCACTGACATGTTCAAGCCACTTACATTGATTAGAATGATTTCATACTTTTATTTGTATCTAATTCTGTATTTTCTATTTACCATGCATTTTCTTTGCTGCTTTGTGTTCTGTCAACACAGGGATTTCTGTGGCGTTGGTCACATTTCTTCATTTTCTTTATTTTTCTACACAGGTTTGGAAATGATGTATTTTATGTCTGTGCTTTGGGGAGTTACCTTTCTATTATTTTTTTCTTTTTACATTTGATCTCTGTACAACCTTACAGCATACAAATGAATTTTCCCAGCATGAAATTCACCGTGTATTAGTCAGTCGAAGATATTATCATACACACTATCAACAGATAATTTCCCATTTTTGTATTTGTTAAATGCTCTGCTGTTTTTTTCCCCTTGATTCCCTCCCTCCTGCTCCCCCTTTCTATTTTTAACCTGTTTGCCTTAATGAAGTCTAAATTTGATCAATATCTGCATCAGTACAAGCAGAATGATGTCTAATGATTCTCCCCTGCCTTTCATGTTACTGTATTTTGTGTCTTAACTTCCCCTTGTGTATCTGCCCACCAACATAGGTGTTATTATTGAATATTGTTGTTACTCTACGCAGTCAGTAATTATTTTCATTTTTCACAGAACTACTAGTAGTTTCTTTAAGAATTATTTAATTTAATTTAACTAATTAATCGATTTTAATTTGACCAGAGAGGGGTGGGGAGGGTGGGGAGTAAAAAAGAAAACCGCCAGGTCCCGCACTCAAACTGCAGTCAGCCATGTGGTGTCAGCACCCTTCAACCACCGCTCCACCTTCTGGCCCCTCAGAACTACTAGTAGTTTCTCTCACCACTTCTTATATCTTACTTTCCGTTCATATTCAGTTTTCTTCTTCCTGGACTTCACCTCATAATAGTTCCTTTCTTTCATGTCTGTTAGCCTTAAATGCTCTCAGACTTCTGAAAATGTCTTGATTTCTCCCTCATGCGGGGTGTGGTGAGGTTTCTGGTCTGACAGCAGTTTTTTCCGTCTACTGTTGTGAGTTGAGGTGTGTGCAGCCAGTCTAATTGCTGTCCCTGTGTGGGTCCTCTGCTTCTCCTTTCTGTTTAATGATCTGTTTTTCTCTTTAGTGTTCTGCGATCTAAATATGGGTTTATTTTTATTTTTTTCCTAATCAGGAGTATTGTTCCTCCTGAACTTGAATTGCATCACTATCAGTTCTAGAAAAGTCTCACCCATTATAATCTCAGCATTCCCTCCCTCTCGTCTTTCTGTTTCCCCTCCTAGGATGCTAGTAGATGTGTCGGGCTTGTCATTCTGCCCTCTTTGGCTCTTCACCTTCATTTCATGTTTTCCCTGTCCCTTTCTGCCCCGCACCAGGTGCATCTAAGTCATTTCTTCAGATCTATTTTCAGATTTACAAATTATTTTAGTTCTTTCCTCAGGTGTGTTTAATCTGCTCTTTAATCTCTTAATTTATTATTTCTGTTGATAGTATTGCCATTTTTATTCATTTCTTTTTCAAATCTGCCTGGTCTTTTTTTTAATGTCCTATTTATGGTCTCAAGCCCTTCATATATGCCTTGAGTTATATTAAACATATATATTTTATATCTCCATTTGTATTCTGTTTTATTACTGTATTTTGTTGTTATAATCTTCATTTAATTTTTTTTTTTAATTTATAGTAGATTTGGGACCAGTAGGTGGTGTGGTGGTTAAAGGCACTGGACTTCCACCTAGCTGACTGCAGTTTGAGTCTATACCTGGTAGCTTGCTTTCTCACTTTCTCTCTTTCTCTCTCTGTCTCTCTGTCTCTTTACCTCTCTGATCCAATTTACAAATAAATAAGTAAATAAAGCTAAATAGAATTAATTCTTAAAAAAAAAAATTATAGTAGATTTGGAACCAGCAGATGGCATAATGGTTACATTGCTGGACTTCCACATAGTTGACCACAATTCGAGTTCCGGACCCCGTGGCTTAAAACTCATACCAGGTGCATCTGCGTGTATGCTCAAAATCCTGAGCGGAGGGTGGAAGAGAAGGGATTTCTGCGTGACCATATCCCCTGGGTGGTGATTTCTCACTTTCTATCTCTGTCTCCAGGGAGAGATTTTCCCTATAGGAAAAAAATCTCTTAACCAAACAAGCATAAAAACTATTTGGTGAATTGTTTCTTGTGGGTTTTGTTTGTTTGTTTGTTTTGTGTGTGTGTGCTTGCCAGAGGGCACATGTACTAGCCAGAAAGAGGGGAGGAGAAAGCAACATGTGTGGGGAAGAGTCATGCCGTGACCCTCCCTGTGCATCTCTTTCCTTTCAGGATCTGGGCACACGCACACTTTCAGGCCGCCAGGTCAAGGCTTGGACCGCACACCTAGCCATGTGGCTTCCAGCCCTTTCACCTTAACCAGGCCACGGAGCTGGCCTGAGCTCATCTTCATATGAGAAAAATCATCGTGGTTTTTCTGTGGAAATCCTGTGGAGCCAAGGTTCCGAGGTGACCCACCCTGCAGTTGCACATTCCTCTAGGCGAGCACCCGAACGATATCAGCAGTCAGGGATCGATTTCCGTGTTAATTCTGCAGTGCAGACTTCTTGGAGTTCCGAATCTGTGTGAGAGGCCAAGCCCAGTCTTTACATCCTTCTCCCAACCTAGACAAAAAGGTTTCTTACCATTTCACTGTTCTGGTGGGAAGATTTTTTTCCTAGTCCACCCTGTAATCTTCAGTCTCCTGCTAGAGCCTCCTCTCATTGACTAACCCAGGGAGAAGCCACTGAAATAGGAGCCTAGAAAGAGGAGCCTGCAGGATTGGCCTCCTTGCAAGACAGAGCCAAGCAGAGAGAAGAATGAAGAATGGATCTGGGGATAAACAAGCCCAGGACCCACACAATAGTCTACCAGTTGACAGATATTTCCTGACCGCTGGTGGTCAAAAGCTGTACTCAGTTTGACATTATAGAACTGTGGTAGGGACCAGCAGGTGGCATGGTGGCTAAGGTGCTGGACACTCCCACATGGCCGACCACGGTTCAAGTCCTGGACTTGGTGGCTTGCTTTCTCACTTTCACTTTCTCTCTCTCTCTCTGGTCAAATTAAAATAAATGAATGAATAAATAAAATGAAAAAAAAATTCTTTTTTTTTTTTGTAGAGGTTTTTGCTATAGGGCATGTGCGCTCACCAGACAGACAGAGAGAGACATAGAGACAGAAAGTGAGAAATCACCCCCCAGGGGGGATGGCCACGCCACAATCCCTTCTCTTCCATTTTCCTCTCGGGATTTTGGGCACACACGCCCCCCGGCGTGGGTTTAAGCCACTGGGTCCAGGACTCGGAACTGCGGTCGACTACGTGGGAGTCCAGCGACATAGCCGTTATACTAACTGCTGGTCCCGAAATAAAAAATTCTTAAATAAACAAAAAAAAGAACTGTGGTAGACATAGTCCCTAACCTTTAGAGACACACACATGCAAACTGTCCAGGTTCACAGAGCAAGTTAGATTATGCGAGTGTTAAAATATAAGACTGGCCCCATAGCCTAGTGGTTAACAGAACTGGATTCCACATCGTTGACCACAGCTCAAATCCCTGGCTACTTGAAAAACATGCTGAGCACGTGTGCCTGTGTCTGTGTGCATGTATGCGCTGTCTCTGTCTCTGTCTCTCTCTCTGGCAAGCACACAAACCCTATGTCAAAAATCTCTTTAAAAAATTTTTTTCCCAGCAGTTACTTTTTTTTTTTTTTAGAGATTTTTGCTACAGGGCATATGCGCCCTCTGGAGAGACAGAGACAGAAAGCGAGAAATCACTCCCCAGACGGAATGACCATGCCACAGTCTCTTCTGCTCCATTCTCCTCTTGGGATTTTGGACACGCATGCACACACACCCAGCATGAGTTTCAAGCTGCCAGGTCTGAGACTCAAACCACAGTCAGCCATGTGCGAGTCTAGCACCTTAACCACTATGCCAACTGCTGGACCTCAGCAGTTACTTTTTAAAAATAAAGATAGAAATGACATTAATTTAAACGGTATTTTTACCAATCTAGTACATCTAAAATATCATTCCAATATATAATGAATATAGGATTAATGCAGTGTTTTGCATTTGTTTGTTTTGTTTTGTTTTGTTTTTGTTTTTTTCAGCAGGTCTTCAAACTTCAGTGTGCCTTTTGCACATCCAGCACATCTCTGTCTGAGCTGGTCATTTGCCACACCTGTCGATAATGGCTGCTTTATTGGGCAGAACAGGTAGAGAAGATGGCAAATGGATGTATTCTGTCCATAAAGTCCTAATTCCTCATCCAAAGATTTTGCCCTTGCTCCCCTCAGAAAGAAGAGTTCTGTCGTCAAATGGCTGTTGAGAACGTGGCTCATCAAGTGAAAGTCGCTGTGGTGCAGGCTTCCTCAGAGCCAGGACGATCCCACAGGACCAATGCACCGTGCGCGGCTTGGTTCAGATTCATGTGACCCCACTGTGGGACCTGCTAGGTTGGGCGAGCAGAGAGCCTGGTGGCAGGTGGAGGCAGAAATATAGGAGGAAATACCAGAAAGAGGAGAGTCATAAAGGCTGAAAGTCTGGAGACTTGAGCTCATCCCAGGTGCCAGTGCTGTGGGCCAGTAGAGGTGAATTAGCCCAGAAGTGGTCGTTGAACTTGGCCACACTGAGGTTACTGTCACTTTCCCAAGATCAGCATGAGCCGAGCCGTGGGACAGAAGCCAGAATGCCCAGTGGGAAAAGCGACAGGGAGAACTGGGGGAGTTTGCCAGGGAGAACTGGGGGAGTAGGCTTCTGTGGGGACATTTGGCGATGAGACAAAAGGAAGAGGTTGCTGGGGGTAGGGGGAAAGGATTGAAAGAAGGTTGTTTGTTTTAAATAATGGGATAGGGGCCAGCCCTACATCCTAGAGGTTAAGGGAGTTGGATCCCACATGGCTGACCACGGTTCAGATGCCAGCCCTAGAAGGTGCATGTATTGGGTTATCAGAAAAGTCATGACACATTTTTTGCATAGAAAACAACGTCATGACTTTTCCAACGACCCAATACACACACACACAAAATCCCAAGAGGACGAGGAGAAGGGATTGCTGAGTGACTGCCCCATTGTGATGCTTTCCCCCTCTCCCCCTCTGACAAGTTCATGCACCCTCTGGCAGTAAAAAAAGAAAAAGGGAAAGAAAAGAAAGGGTTAGGAAGGATACAGGATGATGTTTATAGGCGAAGAAGGAAGCAGGGAGGACTAGAAATGGAAGCGTGAAGGAAGGGAAGGGTCCTGCAGAGACCAGGTTAAGCACGCTGGCTTTAGAGAGGGACAGGGCTCTCTCAGCGCCTGACCCAGGAAGTGCAGGGACGAGTGAGCAGAGAGAAGAAGGGGAGGAAGTAAGAGCGGCCTCGGGCCTTTACTTCTTGCCCAGCCACAGAGAGGACATTGGAAGTGAGGACAGCGGTCAGTTAGGAAGCTGGAACAGAGAATGAAAGTCCGTGCTGCTATCATGAATTGCCGAGGGTCAGCTCGGTGTGGCACACGACAGTTGTCCCCTCACTGGCCCTGGTACAGCTCCTGCTACGCAGGTTCTAACCTCAGAAACGACAAAAGGTCTGAGGCTTTTCCTACTAGTCCAAGACATTCTCCCAGAGGGGGGTGAATGCTTGTGAATCTAACCCAAGTCACTATTTCTCCGGATGTGATAAGAACACCCCTTAGTACACAGCACAGGAAGCAACACAGCATCCAGGTAGGCTTTAATGACTATATATTTATTTAATAACTATTAGAAGGAACATAAGAACCACATTAAACTTCACACATGAATAAATATAGAAGAAAGTATTAAATGACAGTAGAGATGATGTGGATTGGCAAAAATCTTGAAGGCAGGACATAGAGTGGTCCGAGTCCTGTACCTGGTGGCATGCCTTCTCACTTTCCCTTTCTCTCTGTCTGTCTCTCTCTGGGCAAATAAAAAAAATAATAATAACAACAAATAAAAAGATTTAAAAAAAACATAGCTTGTCTTATTCAATTATTTTTTTACGGTAATTTTCTTATTTATTAATGATTACTTTTTAAATTTTATTAGTATCTTTTTTGTTTGTTTGTTTTTAATTTGACCATAGACAGAGAGAGGGCAAATGAGAAAACAAGCTACCAGGTCCAGGACTCACACCTCAGCCATGTGGGAGTCTACTACCCCAACCACCACACTACTTGCTGGCCCCAGGAGTGATTTTCTTAAAGCTATTGGCAATTTCAGTAGAAAATAGAATAGCTCTCCTTGTTAGAACCATGTGTGAGCACAAACCCATATACAATATGTAAAAATTCAAAGCAGGTTAGAAAGAGAAACCCTCGGGAACCAGCGGTTAGCGTAATGGCTATGTCGCTGGACTCCCACGTAGTCGACCACGGTTTGCATCCCGGACCCGGTGGCTTAAAACTCACGCTGGGTGTGTGTGTGTGCGTGCCCAAGATCCCGAGAGGAGAATGGAGGAGAAGGGATTGCGGCGTGACCATTCCCCCTTGGGGGTGATTTCTCACTTTCTGTCTCTGTCTCTCTCTCTCTCTTTGTCTGGCGAGCGCATTCTCTCTCTGGGCAAATAAAAAAAATAATAATAACAACAAATAAAAAGATTTAAAAAAAACATAGCTTGTCTTATTCAATTATTTTTTTACGGTAATTTTCTTATTTATTAATGATTACTTTTTAAATTTTATTAGTATCTTTTTTGTTTGTTTGTTTTTAATTTGACCATAGACAGAGAGAGGGCAAATGAGAAAACAAGCTACCAGGTCCAGGACTCACACCTCAGCCATGTGGGAGTCTACTACCCCAACCACCACACTACTTGCTGGCCCCAGGAGTGATTTTCTTAAAGCTATTGGCAATTTCAGTAGAAAATAGAATAGCTCTCCTTGTTAGAACCATGTGTGAGCACAAACCCATATACAATATGTAAAAATTCAAAGCAGGTTAGAAAGAGAAACCCTCGGGAACCAGCGGTTAGCGTAATGGCTATGTCGCTGGACTCCCACGTAGTCGACCACGGTTTGCATCCCGGACCCGGTGGCTTAAAACTCACGCTGGGTGTGTGTGTGTGCGTGCCCAAGATCCCGAGAGGAGAATGGAGGAGAAGGGATTGCGGCGTGACCATTCCCCCTTGGGGGTGATTTCTCACTTTCTGTCTCTGTCTCTCTCTCTCTCTTTGTCTGGCGAGCGCATGCGCCCTATAGCGAAAAACCTCTCCAAAAAAAAAAAAAAAAAAGAAAGAGAAACCCTCTTAAGGACCCAGTCTTTAAATCTTTAAAACCTGTTTAGGAACAGGCAGATGGCATAATGGTTACATCACTGGACTTCTACTTCGTCAATTACAGTTCGAGTCCCAGACCCAGTGGCTTAAAACTCACACTGGGCATGTGTGTTTATATGCCCAAAATCCTGAGAGGAGACTGGAGGAGAAGGGATTGCAGCGTGGCCATTTCCCCTGGGGGGTGGTTTCTCCCTTTCTGTCTCTCTGGCGAGCACATGCACCATATAGCAAAAATCTCTCTCTTTAAAAAAACAAACAGGGACCAGCAGGTGGCATGGTGGTTAAGGTGCTGGACACTCCCACATAGCTGATCACAGTTCAAGTCCTGGACCTAGCGGCTTGCTTTCTCACTTCTCTCTCTCTCTCTGTCCTTCTCTGGTCAAATTAAAATAAGTGAATGAATCAATAAAATTAAATAATTCTTTAAAAACAAACCAAAAAAAACCTGTTTAAGACCTTCAAAAACTCCTCACATGTTCTGCCTGTGGGGCTTTTGTTCATTGCCAGACCGTCCTTCCCTGTGAGGGTCCCTCCAAATCTATCAGACACTCCCCCGCCTGCCCAGGCCTTGCTGCAGAGAACACCTTCTCCTTGCAGCCTCCCCTGATGGCCTCAACACAAAGCGTCCTCCCCACTTCACGGCCCTTTCTCCCTCCCTGTTTCCTGATGCGCGCCCCCTGTTGCCCCTGGTAGCTTGCTGGCTGCCTACCTGCTCTCACTTTCTGAGAAAGGGCTCCAGAGAGTATCCCCCTATCTCCGTGCATCAGCCCGCCTTCCGCCGCCTGTGGAAGGCGTGATTCTGGAATTATGCCACCTCACAGCCTGCCTCCAGCTCAGCTCTGATGTGCTGGTCAGTTGATCCCCTTGAATACAGAACCTCTCACCCTGGAATGAGGTTACCTGTGACTTCCTTCAGGGTCACTTATGGCTGGGTACCCGCAGTGTTTCCAAACTGTTATGGTGAGTGAAGGGAGAGGTCTTGGGGACCAGAGTCCTGAGAATTTTAGGTTCCCTAACCTGAGAACTTTCCTTTGAGACATCTAGAGATATTTTTCTTAAATATTGTTTTAAACATTTGTTCACAAAAAGAAATACATTTTACCTCCCCACATCCACTCATAATTTAAAATGTTCTCGAAGCTGTGTATATAAGAGTTGCTTTTTTCTTTTCTCTTTTTTTCTTCTTTCTTTATTATTTATTTATTTATTTATTTTGATGCTGGGCCCGACCAGCACTTAGAAAAACTAACTTGTTAAAATGATCCATTAATGACTCATGGTTTACGGTTTGGAAGACACTCGTCCAAGGCATTCAATCCATTTTAATCATCTCAGTGACTTCAAAAGTGTCTTGAGATGGTGAGATTCTTCATAAGCTCAGCCCCGTTCTGATCTCCTTGAGGCCATTTTCCAAGTTCCTTAATTCTGTTGTTACTACTCAGAACAGAACGGAGAAGCACGTTGACCCATGACAGACGTTGCTAACTTGCTGCTCTCCAGCTCGGAGTGATGGACCCGGAAGGCCGACTCCCTGCGCTGTGGGGGTGCTCTGCAGAAGCTAAGGGCCTGCTTTCCAAAGCTGCATAGTTCTTCCAAAGCGGCGTTTGTAAACCCAGCACAGCAGCTAATAAGTGTCTATTAATGACAACTAAAATAGTATTTTAAACTTACCCTGTTTTTCCCCCAGGGTGTGCTGATCTGCAAACCCTGGACACAATGCAGCCAATTGAGAGGAAAAGACAGGGCTACATTCACGAGCTGATTCAGACGGAAGA
>NW_006204812.1:183831-217269 GCF_000334495.1 Tupaia belangeri chinensis
CGACCTCCAGCTTGTGGTAGAGGTGAGGGGCTGTCGCTGACTGGGTGCAGGAGTGGAGCATCTGCTGTCTCCTGCACGAGATGGTGGGCATCGGGGCGGCCTCCTTTCGGAGGTGAGGCGAGACATCGCTGTTGACGTGTGAATTCACAAATAGTAATAGGAGCTCTCACTCCCTCAGAGTGCTGTCCTGCACATGGGTAATGCTGGCACACTCAAAGTCTGACGAGGACATCCGCTCCTGTTCCCAGACGAGGCCATTCAGAGTGAAGGGAGAGAGCGAGCGGTCATTGGAAGGCCTTAGTGAGACGCAGTAGAAGCCCCATCAAGGAAGGACGGGGCATGGAGTGGGTGTGACGACCCTTAAGCAGACTTTACCTCAAGTTTTGATCTAACTACATCTACATTTTGTTTTGTTTTCTTTTTCGTTGCAAGAAGATGCATATGCTTGTCAGAGAGAGACAGTGACAGAGACAGACAGAAGACAGCAACCAGGCATGGTCACACTGCAGTCCCTTCTCCATTTCACCATCCTGTCGGGGTTGGGGCATACACACACACGCTTGGCATATTTTTCAAGCCACCAGGGCCAGGACTTGAAATGTAGTTGGCTATGTGGGCCCAGCTGCCTTAACCACTAGGCTACCGGGGCATCTCCTGTGGGTTGTTGTTGGTGGTGGTTTTTCCCTAGAAGAGAGACAAACAAGCACCACCATAGGATCCCAGCATGCCCTGACCCCTCCCAGGCTTTCAGTCAGCCAGGGTCACGGGTGCACCTGTGGGCATGTTTAGGTCAACCTGGGATCTGAACCGATGGCCTTCTCTTATAGCTTCAGTGTCACACAGTGATGTCCTGCTGTCTAGGTCACCACAGCTGGGCCTGACACTGCCATCTGATGCACTTTCCCTGTCCTTCAGTAGCGACTCAGAGCAGATTGACCCTCTTTCTGGGGCACCCGGGCACAGGAGTGCCGTGGTGTTTTCAGTCTGATCTGGAGCCATAGCACCCTCCTCAGAGAATGTCCAGTTACAGCACTTTCATCTGAATTCTGTGATCCCACACTCAACGCTACGCAGAAGAAGTAAACTGAAAACCGCCCATGTGCAAAGAACTGTCATAAAGAACCGAGAAGAGCAAGTTTTTGTCCTCAAGGCATTCATGTGGGAGAGACAGAGAGCTATAGTAGGTGAAGTGGGGGGCTGGGCCTAGAAGAGGGGAGTCCCCAGCCAGAATGGGCTTTCTCTGTTATGCTCTGGACAAGTACAAGTTTCCTATGCCAAGAGAAGGAAACAGAAGTGAGAGAGACATGTAAAAGGAGTTAGGGACCTAGGGGTTGTCCAGTGTGACTGGAGCGTCCAGTGCCTGAGGGCCAGGCTGGTGAGTCACCTGGAGGAGGAGTTTGCATCTGATCACATGGTAGTGAGGAGCCATTGGGAGATTTCAGTGGAGAGTAGTATGTCCTGTGTATCTTAGAAAGATCACACAGGAGGGAGACCAGCAGTTAGCGTAATGGCTATGTCACTGGACTCCCATGTAGTCAACCGTGGTTGGAGCCCCGGACCCAGTGGTTTAAACTCACACCAGGCATGTGTGCATGTATGCCCAAGATCCCAAGAGGAGAATAGAGGAGAAGGGATTGCGGCATGGCCATCCCCCCAGGGGGTGATTTCTCGCTTTCTGTCTCTCTGTCTCTCTGGCAAGCGTATGCACCCTATAGCAAAAACCTCTCCAAAAAATTTAAAAATGTAAAATAAGGAAAGACTGCACAGGAGGAAAGTTGTCTCCGCTCACCTCACTATTTTCTTACGACCTTTAAAGTTACTCCCTAGGAATCTTAGTTGTTTCATGGAAACTTGGACTTAGAATCAAAAAGTGAAATTTTAGTTCCAGGTCTGCTATATTCTTTTGGGTTGCCAGGAAAATGGTGATGCTTTTTTTTTTTTTTTTTTTTTTTTTAGAGATTTTCACTGTAGGGCGCATGCACTCGCCAGACAGACAGAGAGAGACATAGAGACAGAATGCGAGAAATCACCCCCCAGGGGGGATGGTCACGCCGCAATCCCTTCTCCTCCATTCTCCTCTCGGGATCTTGGGCACGCACGCACACGCGCCCGGCGTGAGTTTTAAGCCACCGGGTCCGGGACACGAACCGCGGTCGACTACGTGGGAGTCCAGCGACATAGCCATTATGCCAACTGCTGGTTCCCAATGGTGATGCATTTTTGCATAGAAAAAAATAGAAAAATACATCACGACTTTCCCAGCGACCCACTAGCTTGGTGACCTTGAGCAAATCCCTCTCTAAGCCTTTGTTCCTTCATGGGTCATGGGAATAATAGTACCTAACCCAGCTTCACCTACATTATCCATGAAGTTCATTGAGACCCCTCCACACAGGTACACACACACACTCTCACCCACTTACATGCCTGCATGTGTACGTATCAGTACTTCGCAGATCCTTACGTGTGGCCAGCCATGGTGGCACGTGCTGCTAAAATACTGTGCTCTCCACTCTGGGACTCCATTAAAGGCCCAGGTTTCATTCTCCTTCCAACCTAAAGACCAGGTATGTGATCCCTCTGGCTCAGGGACGTCCAGACCTAATCTGGACAACAGAGCAAAACCCTGTGGGAAAGAAAGAGTGGGCGTGGTGCCCTGAGCAAGGAGGCTGAGACGGGAGGATTCTGATGCAGCGAGACCCTGTCAAAAGAAAAAAAAAAAAAAAAAAGTAGCCCTTGGTGCTATGGAATACACCTGTAGAGTAGTATTATTTCCCCTTCAGCCAGCCAGCTTCTGAGATCCACGCTTGCTGGGGGTCAGTCTCCAGGGTAGCATAAATCATCACTCAGTTTCCCTCCAGGACTCTGAGGTGTACAGCCTGGCAGCGATCATGCTCCCTTGATTCTGCAGGATCCTACAGTGGGAGGGTGCTTTGTGCCCATGGTTTTAGTTACCTTCATTACATATTACATTCCTATGAGATTATGAGATGGGTATAAGGATCTCTTCTAATTCTTTTTTTTTTTAGAGAGAGTTTTTGCTGTGGAGCATGTGTACTTGCTGGGGAGAGAGACAGAGAGACAGAGATAGAAAGACAGAAAGCGAAAAATCACCCCTGGGAGGGATGGCCATGCCACAGTCCCCTCTCCTCCATTCTTCTCTTGGAATTTTGGGCTCGTACGCACACATGCCTGGTGTGAGTTTCAAACTGCCAGGTCTGGGACTCTAACTACAGTCAACTACATGGGAGTCCAGTGACGTAACCCTTATGCCATCTGCTGGTCCCTGAGGATCTCTTTTTAACAAGATTACTATTGGGTCGTCAGAAAAGTTATGACACATTTTTGTATCAAAAAACAGAAAAATATGTCATGACTTTCCCAATGATCCAGTAGACTCTGTCCTTAGAATTAGCCTTGATAGGAGCCCAAATAGCAAAAAATGGAGAAAATCATGCAATTAAAAATTGAACCATCTCAATTATGCTTCTTTGGAAATCCCATGATCTTGTTAGCCTCAATATCTGAGGCTGTTGATTTAGACCATGCACAGGCTGCATATCCATATTAATCCTTTTATGTTGTGAATTTAGGTTTTTCAGAAACGGATGGCAGAGTCAGGCTTCCTCACGGAAGGAGAAATGGCCTTGATCTTTGTGAACTGGAAAGAGCTCATCATGTCTAACACGAAGCTGCTGAAGTGAGTAATGTAGTACATGCAGTGCCACTGCAGCCGACCCCCCAAGCCCTGAGACAGGCCGTCCGTCCCTACAGCCCTCTGCAGGGGCTGCTTAGCCAAGGGGACTTTCCTCTTTCTGTTCCCTCAGGCTTTTCTTCTTTCTTTCCTTTTTGATTTTTTAAAATCATTTTATGATGTGCTCTGTAACTGTAAAATACATAATTATTAAAGAAAGTGAAGAAGTTGGACCAGCAGGTGGCGTGGGGTTAAGACACGACTCCCACATTGCCGACCACAGTGCAAATCTGAGACACGGTGGCTTGAAACTCACACCAGGTGCATGTGCTTGTGTGCCCAAGATCCCAAGAGGAGAATGAAGGAGAGGGGAGTGTGGCATGGCCATCTCCCCAGGGAGTGTTTTTTCACTGTCCCTTTCTGTTTCTCTCTGGCGAGTACATGCACCCTTGCGGCAAAAACCTGAAAGAAAGAAAGAAAGAAAGAAAGAAAGAAAGAAAGAAAGAAAGAAAGAAAGAAAGAAAGAAAGAAAGAAAGAAAGGAAGGAAGGAAGGAAGGAAGGAAGGAAGGAAGGAAGGAAGGAAGGAAGAAAGAAAGAAAGGGAGAGAAAGAGAGAGAGAGAAAGAAAGCGAGCAAAGAACTGTAACAAAGAAAATACTCTGACTAAACAAACGAAAATGTAAATCATTAAACAAATAATATATTAATGTACGATCCCCACAAATGCTGTATAGTTGAGTCTGGTGGTAGGGTAGCTAGCGTTAAAACAGGAGCTACAGGTCATGCCCCAACTGTAACTGCCTAGTCTGAGTGCCTCCTAAATCCCCAGGTGAGAGTCCATTTCTTGGGGCGATTTCCCATCTTTTGTCCCGTGAGGAAGACTCCAGGGGAAGGCCCAGCAGTCCCAGCTGTTGCTGTATCTCTGCCCTTCTAGGGCCCCACAGCTCTCCTGGACTCGATGCTTCTCTATCTCCACACACAGCTTCTGCAGCCCTTGCTCCCTTCTTCCCTTACAGACTGGAAATTCCCTTCTTAGTTCAACTAAGAACAAGTTAGGGGGGCCAGCAGATGGTGTGGTGATTAAAGGCACTGGATTCCCACATGGCTAACCATGGTTTGAGTCCTGGACCAGGAGGCTTGCTTTCTCATTTTCCCTTTCTCTCTCTGATCAAATTTTTTAAAATAATAATAACAACAAATGGAATTAAATATATATTTTCAAAAAAAAGAACAAGTTAGAACTTTTCATAAGACCTTTTGCTAAGAAACTTAAGGTGAAACCAAAACAGTTCTAAAGGGCAGAAGCACAAAGTGTATAGACTTATTTTTTCCTTTTTTCTTGTCGTCTTTGCTAACATTTCTCCCAGGCCGGCCTGGCTAGTGCAGCTTTAGGCCTAAGCTGCCTCCCTGACCCCTGATATTTCCCACCCAGCACCAGAGGTTCTAGGCAGCTCACTGGTTGTAAATTCCCACTGGTCTCTATGGTAGTCATCCCTCAAGGATATTCACGTAGAAGCAGAAAGTGAGCGTGTCGTTTGCAGGGCCTTGCGAGTCCGGAAGAAGACCGGGGGTGAGAAGATGCCCGTGCAGATGATTGGGGACATCCTGGCGGCTGAGCTGTCCCATATGCAGGCCTACATCCGGTTCTGCAGCTGTCAGCTTAATGGAGCTGCTCTGTTACAGCAGAAGACAGATGAAGACACGGACTTCAAAGATTTCTTAAAGGTAATTCCATTCTGGGCCTTGCAGGTGTCCGCTGGGATAGTAAGCAGGCTGGCTCTTTCAAGGCCACAACAAACAGTGACTCAGGGAGCCTCAGGATGGAGAGGGCCATCCCTTTCCATTACCAAAGGGCACACAAATATACCTTCCATAGAGACCTGATTTTTCTTGGCGCTAGGACCAAGATCTTGCCTGTCTTACGACAGAGTGCCTGTTTAGGCACACTTACTGTCGCTACTTTATGCTTCCAATGAAACATAAGAATGTTACATTCTCAATTTAGTAAATTGTATTTATTTAATGTCTGTCTTATTCTGGAAGGAATATGAAATAGTTTACTTATGTATAAAATGCACAAAATAAAATGAAATTTAAAACAACTAAATGAATAAACTGGACGAAAGGAAATGAGTAAAAAACAGAAGATGATACCAGGAATGAGGATAATGCCTATAAAATGGGTGTCTGTGGTTCTGTACACGTAGACCAGAAGTGTGCGCAGTTGTCATTAGAGCTCCTAGAAACCAATAGGAAGAGCTTTCAGAAGGACAGTTTCCAGGATGCCAAGGTCATAAGTTAAACTGCAGAAGTAAAGCTGGCACTGACCTCTGATGGAGAACAGTATGTTGAATGTAAGAGTCGACAGCAGGACCAGCAAGTGGTGTAGTGGTTAAGCTGTTGGACTCCCACGTGACCGACCAGTTAGTCTTAGACCCTCCCAGCATGTGTGCGCACATGCCCAAAAGCCCGAGGGAAGACAAGAAGGGATTGCAGCATGGCCATCCACGGAGGGGCAGAGAGGTCCTCATCTTCCCTCTCACTGTCTCTCTCTCTCTCTCCAGCAAGTGTACACACCTATGGCAAAAACCTAGAAAACATCAATTGCATCTTTACAGTGATACGGCACTGGTTGTTATAGCAAATTGTTACATTTTGAGAAATCGTTTTCATTAATATTATTCAGTATTAGAAAGCAGTGCTACACATAAGTGGGAGGGAAATTAGAGTAAAACCTATTTTCTTGCTTTCTTTACATTTCCGGTTGGTTCGTTGTTGTTGATGATGATGAAATACTGCCTACTGGGATCTATTATGCATTCACTGCAGTACCTTAGGGGAGAATGCATTATTTTAGTATTTTCATCATCAAAGGAAGAATGGAAAATAATTAAGTACAAAATAAAAGATGTTTAAGAAGAGAATAAAAATTTCAAAGGAATGTGGGGAAAATAATGAAGAGAAACCCAGATGACATATTCAAGAACTGGCACATTGAAGAGAATTAGTAAACTGTGGGACCAGCAGATGGCGAAGCGGTTACATCACTAGACTCCCACATGGCCAGCCACGGTTTGAGTCTTGAACCTGATGGTTTTAAACTCATGCTAGGCGCATGTGCATGTGCATGTGTGCCCGAGACCCAGGAGAACAGAGAAGGGATTGTGGTGTGGCCATCCCCCCGGGGGTGATTTCTCAGTTTCTGTCTCTCTGGTGAGTGCACATACCCTATAGCAAAAATTTCTCAAAATTGAAAAAAAGAATTAATAAACTAATTCTGGAAAATCTAAATTAGTCAAAGAAAAAATAACATTAAGAATGGATATCACTTAAACTGAAGGGCGTATAATTTTAAAATATATGCTAATGAATGTGAAAAAGTTAACAAAATTTATAATTTTCTATTGAAAGTTGAGAACTGATGCAATAAGAATAGAAAATCTGAAGATGCTGTCAATCAAGAGAA
This sequence comes from Tupaia belangeri chinensis, assembly GCF_000334495.1. Taxonomy (NCBI): domain Eukaryota; kingdom Metazoa; phylum Chordata; class Mammalia; order Scandentia; family Tupaiidae; genus Tupaia; species Tupaia belangeri. The sequence goes on from NW_006204812.1 coordinate 190,992, forward strand.
AACTGAAAAATTTATCCCAAAGAAGAACCAGGTTCACTTAATTATAATATTCCATATTATTTAAACTGTTACAAACCATAGGAAGAAATACAAAGACCACCTGATTCATTTTACAAGGCAGAAGTATCTCAGCTCCCAAGGCCTGTTTCTGTATTTGTATTTAATTACCAAAAAAAGTTTAAGTTATAACCCAATATGTTTTATAAATACAGCTACTAAACTCATAATTAAAGTAGCAGTTCACAAAATCAAGCATTACATGAAAGAGAGCCTACTCTCACTAAGTAGGATTGTCTCTGGGAACAGTGTACTGTCGTTCTTAGAACGAGGCCGGCGTCAGGAACAGCCAGAGGAGGGTCACAGAGGAGAGGAGGGAAGGCATCCAGGGGACAGCCTGGGCAGGCAGAAGCAGAACCTGAGCCTTCAGAGACAATTGGGAACCAGCTGTCAGTACCGTCAGAGAGGCACACATCCATTACCCACCACACAGTAGGCACTTATTAAATGGTAGCAGTAGTTACTGATGAAGTTGGTATAGCGGACATGCAGAATTTGGGAGATCCAGAGCTGTCCGGGCACAGGTGGAAATCAGCGATGACTCCCAGGTGTGTGTATAGAAGGGCGGATGCAGAGTGGTGCTACCAGCTCAGACAGGGAGAGGTCGAAAAGATGGGCAAGGGCAGAGCTGCAGGAGGGCCTGGGGGACAGGGCTGGGACTCACCTGCAGGGAATCTGGGGCAGGGCCTATGGCTGGTTAAAGGTGTGTAGAGGAGAGGAGGCTGTTGAAAAGAGTGAGGAGGCCAGTGAGCCAAGAAGAAAGCCAAGAGAACGTTCTAGAAGCAAAGGAGCGAGTGATCACACAGGCTGCAAGCAGCATGATAAGAAAGGACTGAGAAGCATCTATGGGTCTTGATACAGGAGATGAGATATTCCTACTGTTAACCTGATATGTATCACTTTTTAAAAAATATTAATTGTAGTTGTTTTTGTTTGTTTGTTTGTTTTAATTTTATAAAAGGCATGTGCACTCACCAGAGAGAAAGAGGAAAAGAGAGAAACCAAGCCACCAGGTCCGGGACTCAAACCACGGTTGGCCATGTGGGAGTCCACCATCCTAGCCACCATACCACCTGCTGGCCTCAGATCGGTATCATTTTGTATTCTGAATTATTAAAAGAAATCTGAAGTTCAAAGGTTAAATTTAAAGACAAGAGTATGTGAATATGGCCAATGCTCCCCTTTTTTTTTCTTTTTTTTTTTTTTTAATTTTATCAGAGGGCAGATGTGCTCACCAGAGAAAGGGAGAGGGGAAGTGAGAAAGAGCTGTTTGTGGGGGATGGTCACACCGCAATCCCTCCTCCTTCATTTCTCCCTCCTTTCAGGATTTTGGGCATCCATGTACATATGCCCACCATGTTTTTCAAACTTCTGGGTCTGGGACTCTAGCCACTCTATTGGCCTCATAGAATCCAGCTGCCTTAACCACCAGGCTACAGACTGGACCCTGCTTTGTTTTCACTGGAGCTACATTTCCTCATGAGCCTCTCAATTATCTTGCAGAAGCTGGCGTCTGACCCGCGTTGTAAAGGAATGCCCCTTTCCAGCTGCCTGCGGAAGCCCATGCAGAGGATCACCCGCTACCCTCTGCTCATCAGAAGTGTGAGTGCTCAGGCCGGGTCAGTCTGCATGTGACTCAGGAGCAGGAACTGCAGAAGTTCAAGAGCCAGATAGTCAGGGTGCCCCTAGGTGTTCCAGCTGGCCCCTACATGTGGGTGACACCACCAAAGTGACCCCACTATTCGACTGGGCACCTGTGTGTGCATGCATGGGAACACACACTTACAGTCCAAAGGACTGAATCCTCGAAGTGGACAAATTAGAGGTATCCAATGTCACTTGGGTAACCTGCCTTTTCCCTCTCAGGAGTTTCCTGGCATCTCAGACTCAGGTGTGTATGTGCTGAGACAGGGTGAAGGCCCCCCAGGTCTCCAGCATGGAGCTTATCTTGAACCCAGAGGTGGGGCAGAATCCATTAGTATAATCTAAGGCACTGATCTTCCCCTGAGATCAAAATTTATCCGCCTTTACCTAGAAGTCCCAGGAGTCTCCAACTCAGTGTGTCCTAAACAGCATTCTTTGCTATTCTCTTGCTGTATCCCACTTCAATTTGCTAGCTATTTTTTTAATTTGTTAATTTTACTTATTGTTATTTTTTAATTTGATCAGAGAGAGAGAAAGAAAGCCACTAGGTCAGGAGTTGAACCACAGTTGGCTGTATGGGAGTCCAGCACCCTAACCACCATGCTACCTGCCAGCCCTGCACTTGCTAACCATTCTTTTCAAAATTCTTTCTTTGTGATATAATATGAGTCTTTTAAGCCAATTTCTCTTCTAAGGAGAAGGCAGACTTTACATAAGATTATTGCCCGAGTAATCACTGACGTAATTTACAAAGACAAACAGCAGAAAAAAAGGCTGTCACTTTTACTGATGATGCCTCGATTTTGGTCTGTTGGTATGAGAACTCAACAGTCCCCACATTCCAGATCGCCAGCAGACTGACCCAGTAATACAGTCCCCCGGTCCTTTACTGAAATATCTTGGGCCAGATGTGTTTCAGAATTCAGTCCAGATACCATGCCTTCCATGACACCCCAACAAAACCTGGGGCAGCACTTCAAACCAAACACGCTAGTGTTCTTACAGTGAGACCTGTCAGCAGTCCCTCTGAGTAGGATATGTGCGTGCTTCTCTTCCGGTCAGCTCAGATTTTGCTACCAAACGAGCACTGGATCACGACCGGAGGCTTGCAGGCTTTCTTGTGTGTTAACGTCGTGAGGAGAGGGCTGTGGGCCTGCCCAGCTGGAGCAGAGGTGGTGCCATCCTTGGGAGGTGTCTGGTGGTAGCCTGCAGTTTTCAGAGGAACCACGCAGAGCTGTATTCTGGCCTCTGTTCATTTGCATCTGTGGCATCAGTACTTTGAACTGAGTGCATTTTTACTACAAGCTGACAATGTGATTTTATTGTATTTTTCCTGTGGCAGGGGAGTCATCAGTTTCATCAGATTTTTCAAAAGGATCAGTGACCCCAAAACCATTAGCAACTGTTGCTGTTCAGCAAGTTAGCACACTTAGCGAGTTCAGAGTTGCGGCCAGTGTCTATCAGAGGCCTCACCCAGAGGTCCACGGCTTAAGCGTGGGGAGAGAGCAGGGAGGCACCCTTGAACATGGGCCGTTATCAGCACCCTGACAGACAGCAACCAGAGACCCACGGATTTCCGGACAGGTGGTCATGTAACAGCTGTCATGCCCTGCTGCAACCGAGTTATCTGGCCCTGTCTCCCCAAAACCTGTGGGGAGCTTGTGAGGGGCAGAGACTGTTGCCATCCTACCTCGTTTGCTGTTTGGTTCCAGTGCCAAGCACAGAACCACACACATACAAGCAGCTCATCAAAATGTGGACGGTCAAGTGACCACGTGGACGGCCAGGTGGGTGGATGAAAGGCATGGCATACCCCACGTGACACAGCCCTCTCTCTTCCAGATCCTGGAGAATACCCCAGAGAGTCACGTGGACCATTCCTCCCTAAAACTGGCCCTCGAGCAGGCAGAGGAGCTCTGCTCTCAGGTTAACGAGGGGGTTCGGGAGAAGGAGAACTCAGACCGACTGGAGTGGATCCAGGCTCATGTTCAGTGCGAAGGTCTCGCAGAGGTGAGGCTGTGCTGTTAAGCCAAAAGCTGCCAGGCCGGTTCTGGGTGGGGAGCTTGAATCCTTTCCCCAGTGTGGGTGTCCGACTCACCATGCTGCCCCACAGAGATACTCCTTGGATCGCCATCTTCCTTTCTTATAAGGAGGAAGGATGTGGGATTTTTGTTTTGAGGTTCTTTTTTTGTTGTTGTTCCTTTTTAAGAGAGATTTTTGCTATTGGGCATATGTGTTCACTGGAGAAACAGGTAGAAAATGAGAAATCACTCCCCCAGTGGGGATGGTCATGCTACAATCCCTTCTTCTTTCTTCTCTTGGGGTCTTGGGCATGCACACACACGCGCCGGTGTGAGTTTTCTAAGCTGCTGGGACTCAAACCACGGTCAGCTATGTGGGAGTCCAGCAACGTAACCATTACACCATCTGCTGGTCCCTGTTTTGAGTTCTTGAAAAGCACCTGTTAGAACTAAGTGATGGTGTTCGCTGGGCCAGTGTGAACTCCAAAGAGCTCGAGATGTAAGGATCTTCTGTGTAAAGGTGAACGACTCAGCACATTCTACACAGAATCCACAGGCCCAAGGCCCGGGCCTCGCAGTGGGGCTGGGATGGTTTGTGCCGAGACTTACGAAGGGACATTTTCTTTCTCTTTAAGCAACTTATTTTCAACTCCCTCACCAACTGCCTGGGGCCCCGGAAGCTTTTGCATAGTGGGAAATTATACAAGACCAAGAGCAGTAAGGAGCTACACGGATTCCTCTTCAATGACTTCCTGCTTCTCACCTACATGGTCAAGCAGTTTGCCGTTTCCTCCGGCTCTGAGAAACTTTTCAGCTCTAAGTCCAACGCCCAATTCAAAATGTACAAGACGGTGAGTGCAGCCTGCCTGGAGCGGCATCAGGCCCTACTGAGGTTTTGCGTTTACCTCAAGGGCCTCCTTCCCATTGAGCCTGCCCTGCCCTCACAGGACTCTCACCTGTTTCCAGAGGGCTTGCACTTACTCGCTGCTCTGCAGGACAGGACCCCTGTCAGCAGGGCTTTCAGTGCTCACCGGGGGCCCCCAGCTGGCCCCCAGCTGGATTCCAGCTTTGGACTCTGGCTTCCTCCCAGCAAACATGACACCTGGTCCCTCCGCTGTCCACCCTCAGCAGCAGTCTCTCTGTAAACCGAGCCTGATGCTCAGTGCCAGGGGTCGGTGTGCATAGGGGCTGTCCGGTGGCACCAGAAGTCACAGATTCTCGAGCTGCTGGCCCAGTTCAGGTAGACCTCGCCCTGGTACCACTTCTACAAGGTGGAGCCATTTCTTTCCTCCTGTGTTAAAGACCCCCTTCTACTGCTCTGCGGCGCATCAGACGGACAGAATCCTTGGGACAGGGCAGATGGAGTGTTCCAGCCCATCTCACAGCCTGTGTCTGGCCCTCATTCTTTCAGCCCATTTTCCTGAACGAGGTCTTGGTGAAGCTGCCCACAGACCCTTCCAGCGATGAGCCCGTCTTCCACATTTCCCACATCGACCGGGTCTACACGCTCCGCACAGACAACATTAACGAGAGGTCAGTCCCGGCCAGCTGTGGCTTGCCTGAAGCCTCGCAGGAAGCTGGACGCCCCCTCTCCTACACACCCTTCTCCACGGCCAAGTCCTACCAGCCCTGCGTCCTCACCAGTCTTAACATGCACCCCGCCAGGCTTTGGCCACCTCTGATCAGTGCCTCGCTTCTGTCTCCTCGTGGTGCTCCCACCTTCCGAAATGGCAAATCCGAGCCTCGGTCCCTGCTAGAGTCCTGTCAGGGACTGCCTCCAGTGACAGTCCCCGTCCTGGGCTGGTTTCCAAGACCCCGCTATGCAGCCAGCCTCTCCCCATCCCTCTTTCCCATGAGCTTGCCCTCCAGCCCAACGCTGCCCTCCCATGTACCTCTGTGTGCACAGCCACTTGCATGGGGGCCTACGTGCCCAGCTGTCATCCCAGTGCTCATGTGCATCTTCTTTCTGGATCCCTGGCACCTTCCAGGTGCCTGGTATTCTATAAGCAATCAAGAATTGTCTAGAAATTCTCAGCTTGATCCTCAGTGAGTAACTGAGTCTTTTACCTGAGCTTGCTAAAGCTGAGGTTAGCAAGAAAAAGCTTTGCAGGGGCTACCTTTGGGACCAGGAGGGCCATGAGGAGCCACCAATGGCCACTCCAATTCTCCTCTAGGACTGCCTGTTCAGCAAGTTAGCACACTTAGCGAGTTCAGAGTTGCGGCCAGTGTCTATCAGAGGCCTCACCCAGAGGTCCACGGCTTAAGCGTGGGGAGAGAGCAGGGAGGCACCCTTGAACATGGGCCGTTATCAGCACCCTGACAGACAGCAACCAGAGACCCACGGATTTCCGGACAGGTGGTCATGTAACAGCTGTCATGCCCTGCTGCAACCGAGTTATCTGGCCCTGTCTCCCCAAAACCTGTGGGGAGCTTGTGAGGGGCAGAGACTGTTGCCATCCTACCTCGTTTGCTGTTTGGTTCCAGTGCCAAGCACAGAACCACACACATACAAGCAGCTCATCAAAATGTGGACGGTCAAGTGACCACGTGGACGGCCAGGTGGGTGGATGAAAGGCATGGCATACCCCACGTGACACAGCCCTCTCTCTTCCAGATCCTGGAGAATACCCCAGAGAGTCACGTGGACCATTCCTCCCTAAAACTGGCCCTCGAGCAGGCAGAGGAGCTCTGCTCTCAGGTTAACGAGGGGGTTCGGGAGAAGGAGAACTCAGACCGACTGGAGTGGATCCAGGCTCATGTTCAGTGCGAAGGTCTCGCAGAGGTGAGGCTGTGCTGTTAAGCCAAAAGCTGCCAGGCCGGTTCTGGGTGGGGAGCTTGAATCCTTTCCCCAGTGTGGGTGTCCGACTCACCATGCTGCCCCACAGAGATACTCCTTGGATCGCCATCTTCCTTTCTTATAAGGAGGAAGGATGTGGGATTTTTGTTTTGAGGTTCTTTTTTTGTTGTTGTTCCTTTTTAAGAGAGATTTTTGCTATTGGGCATATGTGTTCACTGGAGAAACAGGTAGAAAATGAGAAATCACTCCCCCAGTGGGGATGGTCATGCTACAATCCCTTCTTCTTTCTTCTCTTGGGGTCTTGGGCATGCACACACACGCGCCGGTGTGAGTTTTCTAAGCTGCTGGGACTCAAACCACGGTCAGCTATGTGGGAGTCCAGCAACGTAACCATTACACCATCTGCTGGTCCCTGTTTTGAGTTCTTGAAAAGCACCTGTTAGAACTAAGTGATGGTGTTCGCTGGGCCAGTGTGAACTCCAAAGAGCTCGAGATGTAAGGATCTTCTGTGTAAAGGTGAACGACTCAGCACATTCTACACAGAATCCACAGGCCCAAGGCCCGGGCCTCGCAGTGGGGCTGGGATGGTTTGTGCCGAGACTTACGAAGGGACATTTTCTTTCTCTTTAAGCAACTTATTTTCAACTCCCTCACCAACTGCCTGGGGCCCCGGAAGCTTTTGCATAGTGGGAAATTATACAAGACCAAGAGCAGTAAGGAGCTACACGGATTCCTCTTCAATGACTTCCTGCTTCTCACCTACATGGTCAAGCAGTTTGCCGTTTCCTCCGGCTCTGAGAAACTTTTCAGCTCTAAGTCCAACGCCCAATTCAAAATGTACAAGACGGTGAGTGCAGCCTGCCTGGAGCGGCATCAGGCCCTACTGAGGTTTTGCGTTTACCTCAAGGGCCTCCTTCCCATTGAGCCTGCCCTGCCCTCACAGGACTCTCACCTGTTTCCAGAGGGCTTGCACTTACTCGCTGCTCTGCAGGACAGGACCCCTGTCAGCAGGGCTTTCAGTGCTCACCGGGGGCCCCCAGCTGGCCCCCAGCTGGATTCCAGCTTTGGACTCTGGCTTCCTCCCAGCAAACATGACACCTGGTCCCTCCGCTGTCCACCCTCAGCAGCAGTCTCTCTGTAAACCGAGCCTGATGCTCAGTGCCAGGGGTCGGTGTGCATAGGGGCTGTCCGGTGGCACCAGAAGTCACAGATTCTCGAGCTGCTGGCCCAGTTCAGGTAGACCTCGCCCTGGTACCACTTCTACAAGGTGGAGCCATTTCTTTCCTCCTGTGTTAAAGACCCCCTTCTACTGCTCTGCGGCGCATCAGACGGACAGAATCCTTGGGACAGGGCAGATGGAGTGTTCCAGCCCATCTCACAGCCTGTGTCTGGCCCTCATTCTTTCAGCCCATTTTCCTGAACGAGGTCTTGGTGAAGCTGCCCACAGACCCTTCCAGCGATGAGCCCGTCTTCCACATTTCCCACATCGACCGGGTCTACACGCTCCGCACAGACAACATTAACGAGAGGTCAGTCCCGGCCAGCTGTGGCTTGCCTGAAGCCTCGCAGGAAGCTGGACGCCCCCTCTCCTACACACCCTTCTCCACGGCCAAGTCCTACCAGCCCTGCGTCCTCACCAGTCTTAACATGCACCCTGCCAGGCTTTGGCCACCTCTGATCAGTGCCTCGCTTCTGTCTCCTCGTGGTGCTCCCACCTTCCGAAATGGCAAATCCGAGCCTCGGTCCCTGCTAGAGTCCTGTCAGGGACTGCCTCCAGTGACAGTCCCCGTCCTGGGCTGGTTTCCAAGACCCCGCTATGCAGCCAGCCTCTCCCCATCCCTCTTTCCCATGAGCTTGCCCTCCAGCCCAACGCTGCCCTCCCATGTACCTCTGTGTGCACAGCCACTTGCATGGGGGCCTACGTGCCCAGCTGTCATCCCAGTGCTCATGTGCATCTTCTTTCTGGATCCCTGGCACCTTCCAGGTGCCTGGTATTCTATAAGCAATCAAGAATTGTCTAGAAATTCTCAGCTTGATCCTCAGTGAGTAACTGAGTCTTTTACCTGAGCTTGCTAAAGCTGAGGTTAGCAAGAAAAAGCTTTGCAGGGGCTACCTTTGGGACCAGGAGGGCCATGAGGAGCCACCAATGGCCACTCCAATTCTCCTCTAGGACTGCCTGGTAGAGAGAAATGTTCTCAGCAGCGCTGTTGGTCCAAGCGCCGCATCTCTGTCATCGAAAGAGCACTGTTAGGATTTAATGTGGACATGGTGATGGTGTGTTCGATGGGTGTGTTCTTTGTCGCTCTGATGTAAGGATCTTCTGTGTAAAGGTGAACGACTCAGCACATTCTACACAGAATCCACAGGCCCAAGGCCCGGGCCTCGCAGTGGGGCTGGGATGGTTTGTGCCGAGACTTACGAAGGGACATTTTCTTTCTCTTAAGCAACTTATTTTCAACTCCCTCACCAACTGCCTGGGGCCCCGGAAGCTTTTGCATAGTGGGAAATTATACAAGACCAAGAGCAGTAAGGAGCTACACGGATTCCTCTTCAATGACTTCCTGCTTCTCACCTACATGGTCAAGCAGTTTGCCGTTTCCTCCGGCTCTGAGAAACTTTTCAGCTCTAAGTCCAACGCCCAATTCAAAATGTACAAGACGGTGAGTGCAGCCTGCCTGGAGCGGCATCAGGCCCTACTGAGGTTTTGCGTTTACCTCAAGGGCCTCCTTCCCATTGAGCCTGCCCTGCCCTCACAGGACTCTCACCTGTTTCCAGAGGGCTTGCACTTACTCGCTGCTCTGCAGGACAGGACCCGTGTCAGACAGGACCCCTGTCAGCAGGGCTTTCAGTGCTCACCGGGGGCCCCCAGCTGGCCCCCAGCTGGATTCCAGCTTTGGACTAAAACTTCCTCCCAGCAAACATGACACCTGGTCCCTCCGCTGTCCACCCTCAGCAGCAGTCTCTCTGTAAACCGAGCCTGATGCTCAGTGCCAGGGGTCGGTGTGCATAGGGGCTGTCCGGTGGCACCAGAAGTCACAGATTCTCGAGCTGCTGGCCCAGTTCAGGTAGACCTCGCCCTGGTACCACTTCTACAAGGTGGAGCCATTTCTTTCCTCCTGTGTTAAAGACCCCCTTCTACTGCTCTGCGGCGCATCAGACGGACAGAATCCTTGGGACAGGGCAGATGGAGTGTTCCAGCCCATCTCACAGCCTGTGACTGGCCCTCATTCTTTCAGCCCATTTTCCTGAACGAGGTCTTGGTGAAGCTGCCCACAGACCCTTCCAGCGATGAGCCCGTCTTCCACATTTCCCACATCGACCGGGTCTACACGCTCCGCACAGACAACATTAACGAGAGGTCAGTCCCGGCCAGCTGTGGCTTGCCTGAAGCCTCGCAGGAAGCTGGACGCCCCCTCTCCTACACACCCTTCTCCACGGCCAAGTCCTACCAGCCCTGCGTCCTCACCAGTCTTAACATGCACCCCGCCAGGCTTTGGCCACCTCTGATCAGTGCCTCGCTTCTGTCTCCTCGTGGTGCTCCCACCTTCCGAAATGGCAAATCCGAGCCTCGGTCCCTGCTAGAGTCCTGTCAGGGACTGCCTCCAGTGACAGTCCCCGTCCTGGGCTGGTTTCCAAGACCCCGCTATGCAGCCAGCCTCTCCCCATCCCTCTTTCCCATGAGCTTGCCCTCCAGCCCAACGCTGCCCTCCCATGTACCTCTGTGTGCACAGCCACTTGCGTGGGGGCCTACGTGCCCAGCTGTCATCCCAGTGCTCATGTGCATCTTCTTTCTGGATCCCTGGCACCTTCCAGGTGCCTGGTATTCTATAAGCAATCAAGAATTGTCTAGAAATTCTCAGCTTGATCCTCAGTGAGTAACTGAGTCTTTTACCTGAGCTTGCTAAAGCTGAGGTTAGCAAGAAAAAGCTTTGCAGGGGCTACCTTTGGGACCAGGAGGGCCATGAGGAGCCACCAATGGCCACTCCACTTCTCCTCTAGGACTGCCTGGGTCCAGAAGATCAAGGGGGCGTCTGAGCAATACATCGACACAGAAAAGAAGAAACGGGAGAAGGCTTATCAGGGTATGGTGGTGCTTGGAGGGCCTGGGCCGTGGGGCCTGGGACCGGGCGGGGTTTGGCCTTGGGACACCAGCTAGTGTTGCTGCAATGAGGCTGGCAGGGTGGGGTGTGAGCAAGGCCAGAGCTGTTGCAGGACCATGGTCCAAACCTTCCCAAGCCCCTACCCATCGCATAGAGGTGAGAGCCAGTGTGCCCGTGCCAGGACCACGGTTCCAAACCCCCACACAGACATGGGAGTGACTGTGTCCATCCCGGGACCTCCCTTCTCTCTGCAAAGTCACTGCCTTCATCCCTGCCACTCACCTTCTTGCCTCTCCGTGCGCAGACCTCAGCTCGGACCGTTTTGCACTCTCACACTCAAGCTCTGTGGCCTGTTTCCCTTCAGCTCATAAACCCCTCCTCTCCCTGCCCATCTTCTCCCACCCCAGTCCACTGGGCTCTCTCCTCCGGGGTCCACCCGCCCACCCTCTTCCTGGTCAGCCAGGTCTCCTGGCCCTGATGGCCCTTGCTCCTCCTCCCTTCTTCCTGACAAGGGGCCTCTGTTGCCCTGAGCCCCCTCTTTCCTCCCATCGTGCTCCGTGGGGCTCCATATTGTTGCACTGGTCGCATCCTTTGTGTTCACGTGCTGGGCCCAGCCTGCTCAGTGTATTTGTAAAACACTGCCCACCCACGGTGCCCTCTAAACAGAAATGTCACAGTCCCCACTTTCTTCCCCAGCTCTACCCCAATCCCAAGCCCCCGCTTCTGTGCCCGGTCTCCAGCCACTCCCAGACCGGCCTGTGGCCCCTCACCCAGGAGAGCGTGTGCTCTGAGCACCTCGCCTGCGCCTCCCCGCGACCCGGCCGCACCTCCAGGCACCCTCCCTGTACAGCCCCAGCCGGTTCCTGCCGCTGTCATTGTAGCTCTTCATATGTTTTTTCATTCAGGTTTCCCTTAAATTTGTTAAATATTTCCGAAAGGTATGTGTAAATTGGCTCTTCTAATTGAATATTCTTTTAATGGTACTTTAAAAGCTTGCTATTGAAAAATCAATGACTGAATCATTTTGTAAAGCCTGTAATGATATCTTAATTGGTAAAATATGTAAATCAGTATTTTTCTGAGTTTTGTTTATCATTAATGTCTGTGTATATTGTTGAGCATCATCTGTTCTTCAGACATGTATCGATTCTTTAGCCATTCCTCAATTATTTTGTGCTAGGCTTAACTGGGCCTACAGAGATGTATAAGGCCCGGCCCTGCCTGCAGGAGAGCTCAGTGCAGCTCTGAGAGAGTGTGAGCCCAAACGACCGCTCTCATAGAGAAGGTTATACTCGCCCTCAGTTAGGAAAATAGCTCTGGCCAGCTGGCGGCATGGTGGTTAAGGCAGCTGGATCCCACATGGCTGACTGCTCAGTTTGAGTCTCAGTCCAGCAGCTTGGAAAACACTCTTGATGCCTGTGTGTACATGCCCACAATCCCAAGAGAAGAATGGAAGAGAAGGGATTGCTGTGTGGCCATTCCCTCTCTCTCTGTCTCTGTCTGACAAGTATAATTTAAAGAAAAAAAAAAAAAAAGAAAGAAAAGAAAAGAAACAATCAGTAGTTCACCAAGCATCCTTTGGTTAGATTTGGGAGGTTTTATTTTTACTTTTAAAAAAAAAATGTTTTTTCCCATGAGAGAGAAAGAGACTCCTCATAGGTCCTCACACTGCAGTCCACCCCCAGCCTCAAATAGCCTAGCTATGAGCACACATATGCCCAGCTCAGGGAGGTCTCAGGACACAAACCCAGGACCTTCCCTGTGTGGGTCTGGTCGCATTAACATTATGCCATCACCTGGCCTTTTTTGTTAATTTTTTAAATCCTTGAAGCCTGCTCAACTAAGTTTCATGCTTACCAAGACTATGGGAGTCCACTGACTCTCCTCTCCACAGTAAAAGCATTGAGTACCTACTTACATAGAAAAAGGCCTTAAGTAAAACTGCCTTATAAGCTACAATGTCTCCATGTAATTGGAATTCTGGTGGGTGGTTTGAATTCTGGTGGGTGGTTTGGATTTTGACATCTGCTGTTTAAATTTTTACCTTGTCATTGAGAAGCTCTGAGTTGAGCACATTATAGTCCTTTCTAAGCCTTATTTTTTTCTCATCTACTTTGGAAGGTGTGCAGTTTAAATAGTACGATTTTATGAAGGTCCAGCACATGCCTAACACAAAGTAAATATTCAATAAATGCTAGCTGCTGCTGTTAAGTGCTAAACAAATAATACATAGTATTATTTTATTGAAATTACTCTTTGCATTTGAGAATTAATCAGAAGTCTGTGCTCTACAATGGCTCCTGTCTGGCAGAGACAGACATTACCTAGAATTGGAGGCCCAGTAGGCTGTGGGGTGGTCATAGTCATGGATAACAAATGCAGAGGGGAGGAAATGGGTCTAGGAGGTGAGGAGATGGGCCCTGGTCTCAAAGGACAGGATGCTGATGGACAGAGATGGTGAGCAAGGCATTTGTAGCAGGCAACACCGCAGGGAAAGGGCACAGGAGCAGCCAGGGGCCAGGCTTTGGGGCCCGGCACAGTAGCAGGTGAGTGGCGGTAGTCATGGTGGGGGAGAAAGACAGAGTGTGTACAGCTCAGCATCATGGCTATGCTGTCTGCATTCCCAGAGAAAAAATTAATGCAACTCTTCTTCCTTTTTTGTAGCCCGCTCTCAGAAGATGTCAGGCATCGGGCGTCTGATGGTGCATGTCATCGAAGCTACAGAATTAAAAGCCTGTAAACCAAACGGTAAATGCTCCTCTCGCTCAACAGGCTTGGTAGCTGCGCCACTCTGTGATGACTCTTCTGCACGTGTGATGAGAGGATACTTTTATATTTTTCTTTATTTATGATAGAGCACATGCGTGTACGTAGGGGAGAGAGAATAACAGAGAAAGAGGGAAAGAAAAGGGGAGAAAAAGAGGGAAGAAAGGAGAGAGGGAGAGGGGAAATAGCACTTCCACAGGGTCTGGTCACACTGCAGTCCCCTTCCACTAGTCCTCCAGCCCACTGGATCCTGGGCGCTCGCTAGTGTGCCCAGCCTATTTCGGGCCGACTAGGCTGGAGATCTGAATCACAGTCACACCTGGGACCTGTGTCCCCGTGAGCAGCACTGTCACTGCTGCTCCCACAGAGCCGCCCAATGGGATGCTTACGTGTGGGTTTTGAGTGTCACTGAAATGGTGACAAGCTAGTTTATCGAGCAGTATTATTACCCGTTTTCCCGGTAAGTACCACGTGCCTTTGAGAAAGCGTGAAACAAGTTGCACTGACACTGGCCTGGGCTCCGAGGGGGCGGTCCTGGTGTTGGAGCTTACGGTGCTGAGGACGCGGAGACAGCATCACTAGACCGCGGGGATGTGGGCCCCTGCGGTGGCTGCTGCCAGGCTCTATGGCAAAGCGTCATTTTGGATCCTGTGTCTGCTCTGGAAGGCCGTTAGTCACTCACTTTCCTACACGTGCCATGTGTGCCTATGGTTTTCCTCTCCAGGAAAGAGCAACCCGTACTGCGAAATCAGCGTGGGCTCCCAGAGCTACACCACCAGAACCATCCAGGACACACTCAACCCCAAGTGGAATTTTAACTGCCAGTTCTTTATTAAGGATCTTTACCAAGATGTGCTGTGTCTCACCATGTTTGACAGAGACCAGTTTTCACCAGATGGTAAGTATAACTTGGCTGGGAGCTAAAGGTTTTCCCGGTTTTCTGGAATCTAAGTCTAGATCCAGGGATCTCCGCCATTTATGTGCCCCCTGACACAGAAGGGCAATGACCCAAGCCTGGCGGCAGTGGGTGCCCTTCTTTGGGGACGAAGGAGTCTGTTTCAGGTCTGGGCCTAGTCACCCCTACCCTCACACAGACGCACACAGAGAATGTGCACGCCGAGCTCCTGGAGAGGGCTGAATGGGGAGGACAGCGTCTGACCAGAGACCGCTTCTCTCACACGAGTCTGCTGTCGTTCTCCTTGCGTCCATTCACAGCATCCAGCATCCATAAACCAAAAGAAGTTCCTTCTTTTGGATTTGAAAGTTTTACGAATCCTGTTTCAGACACTCCTCCTGAGGCATTTTGTAAATATTTTTATAATGAAAAAAGACTTGGACTCTCACATGATGTCTATTCATCAGATTTCCTGGGTCGTACAGAAGTTCCAGTGGCAAAAATTCGAACAGAACAGGAAAGCAAAGGCCCTACAACCCGCCGACTGCTGCTGCATGAGGTCCCCACTGGGGAGGTCTGGGTCCGCTTTGACCTGCAGCTTTTTGAGCAGAAAACTCTCATCTAGGAGATTCAGGAGGATGGCACCAGGGGATCTTCCCACTGACTGGGGCTGGGGAACCAAAGACTGTGCCCTTCAGGGCTGGGGGAGCATCTTGCAGCTTCATCCATCACAAAGCCATGCACGCTGGGGCCTCTGTTTCATTGTGCACTAAATCGCTAGCGATCTATGCAAACAGGATCTTTCCTATAAATAAACCAAACCCCATAGCACAGTGCCTTGCATTAGTGTTAAGCTCAGCTGGGTTTCGATGCCGAGGTTTCCGTTTTCAGGGCTATACAAAGTATTACACGGAAATGAGGCATCAGATCCAGAGACATCCCGCATGGTTGGACGTGTCCATTGTGGAGTGGTTTGGTGACGTTGTAACCAGTCCACGCCACGTGACCTGTGTGGGTCACAGCCACTCAGGAGGTGAAAGGTGGGATGAGGCGCTGCAGCCTCAGCTTGAGCAGTGACGCTGAGATGGCGTCTACTGGTGCACTGAATAGAACCAGCAACGACCACTCTATTCCTGACTAGACTTTACCATTCTCTGCTAAGACAATATAGTTTGAAATATGAGGGAGAAAGCTTGATTTACTTTAAATACTGTGAACGCTAATAATGTGGAAAATATTTTTCAACTTTAATTTTCTGAAGTATAAGTTATTTATGTAAATGTCTTGTTTTTGCATATTTCATAGGACATGCATCTTTAAGCTTTATCATTGCCAATATGTACAGAAAGAAAATAAAAATATAAGTTTATGAATGTAACTTCTTTCAAAGCCTGACTGGTTTATTTGCTAATGAAGACTGAAAACATATCCTCAGAGGTTGTTTATAATGAAACCAAATTCCTTTCTGGTACAGCTGGAAAAACCCAGGCTGCGGGGTCAGGTGAGGACACCCAAGGCCTCATCAAGGCTCCACCCTCCACTTGCTCTGTGACCTTGGTCAACCTGCTTCGTATTTCTGGGCTCTTCCTCGGTGGCTGTGTGGATGAGCTCTGTGGCATCTGCCTGACCCTGTGGTCCTAATGCTTGCCAAGTCGAACAGAGACCCCAGTGTATGCTTCATAGCCCCTCAAAAGTCCTCTCCTCCCCCAGCCCTGCCCTGTCAGAGCCACTTCCACACCACTCACGCTGCTTGTCGGCTTCTGAGTTGAGATGCGAAATCTCTGAAAATTGATAAAAAGGTCTTACACATTAAATCCCTGCTTAGTGAGTAAAGCTGGGAAAAGAGCTGTCCTTTCACAGGAACCACCTGGGCTGCAGAGTTCCTGACTTCCAAGGAGCAGGTCTTCCGCAGGCAGCTGGAGGGAACAGGAAGGATTTAGATGTCCCCAGGGCATGGGCCTCCACCGGAGCCCTTGCTTCCGTTTAAACATAATCACTGGGCAAGGAAGGATGGAAAACTTAATCCAGTACTTAAATATTATCTTCAATTTAAAAGTCCATCACTTACTCCTCGTAGGTGCTGACTGTGGGCACTGGTTGGTTAAAACATGGGTACAGAGACATAAGAGAAACCTGCACTCAGCATATGAGAACAGAACAGCTCAGCAGTTACTTACGGAAGGGACAGGTTGTTCAGGCACAGCCTCACTGAGCAAAGTGCTGGCGACCCCTAGGATTTGGAGAAGTGTGTTTGATTAATTACGAAGACAAGTGTTGATGCCAGGGGCGAGTCTGCCTCTGGCTGGCTTTTACAGCACTACGCTGTCCTGAGAAATCAGGCAAGTTTAAAACCAGCTCTGGGCTGACTTGTGTTCATAGCTACAGAACAACCCTTCTGTTCTGAGGACTGTGAGGACTTTAATTCTCACTAGTGTGAACAGTGGCTAGGGCTGTTTCTCCATCTCTAGATATGTCAGGGCTCTTTGGCAGATTTAGGACCCAGGAGCCTACAGGATCTGAGTCAGACAAACACTCAGCAACTCTTAAGTATCCTCTTTGAACTAGGAACACAGATCTTCCCCTGAAGAAACCAAGTTCTCTCCTGACTGAAAAGCGAACCTGATTCTCTGGAGGGCACGAGGAGGGGAGAGTGCACCCAAAGACTTCAGGCATCCACTCAGGAAGGACTGAGCAAATAAACCTGGTACAGCCTGGAAGCCCCCCGCTCTGCTGAGGAGCCCCCAGCAAGCCCTGCAGTGTGGGCAGGGATAATGGCACCCAGGGAGACTCAGGTTTGTGGCACTGTGCATTACAAAGTCCAAGTGGGTGTGAGGAGGAAGCACGTGGGCGGTGCACATACACCTGGGCACCAGAGGGACTGGACCTGGGGCAGAGGACTGCCCATTTTGAGCTAGGGGACTGGCCTCAAGCAAGTCACAGAGCCTTTCTGAGAGTCATATGTTGGGAGATAACAATACTATCTTGCTGTTGAAACTTTTTTCTTTTTTAATTATGTACTTTTATTTATTCATTCACTTATTTTAATTTGACTAGAGAGAGAAGAAAGTGAGAAAGCAAGCACCAGGTCCAGGACTCAAACCGTGGTCAGCCATGTGGGAGTGTCCAGCGCCTTAACCACTATGCCACTTGCTGGCCCTGAAACTTTTCAGTGAGTACAAAACAGCTCAGTCACACAGTTCCTGGTTCACAGCAGGAGCTCAATAAACAGTATTATTATTTGGATGTTTCTTACAGTATATTTGCAGCTGGAAAGAGAAACCACGAGTGTGGTATTTTAACTGCTGAATAGACGCTGCAAACTTAAGTCAACGAGGCTGTTTTGCCAAAGACGGCCCTGCCTGGCCGCGTCCTGCAGGGATGCCAAGTGCTTCCCCAGGACCTCTGCGGTCATCGCCCTTCTTTCCACAGGCCATGACCCCATTCCATGCCGGTTGTCCCCAGCTGCCCAGGAGCGGGGCCTCTGTTGTCTGCTTCCTGAAACCTGCTGACAGAAGAGAAGGGCTGAGTGTGCTGTAGGGTAGATCTTCAGTATTCTTACCCCCCCACACCCACCCACCCACACACACACACACACACACACACACACACACGGCAACTATAAGAGGTAATGGATACGTTAGTTAGCTTGATTGGTAGTCACTTCATAATGAATACATACACGAACTCATCACATGGTACGTCATGAATATTGAAGAACAGAATGAGGAGTTCCCTGTGCTCTCGCAGAAATTGCTGAAGAAAGTTACACGGTAAGTGAGGAGACTGTTTCTCTCTGGAGAGACAGGAGTACACTGTGATTGAGCAGGATTGGGCTGCAAAATATCTAAGAAGGGTTTCCAACTGGAGAGAAGAAACAGTCTCTGGGAGTGGCTGGTCAAAGGAGAGTGCACAGATGTGCTGTGTGCTCAAGACAAGTCCTGCGCCCATGAGTCACCGAGCCCTGAGGGCCCTAAGCCCTGGGCTTTAGAGAACAGTGTGAGAGAGAGTGGAAGGGGATGTGGGCTATGAGCTGTGTCAACTGAATTAGGAACTCTGGGTAAGAAATCTGTGCTCGGGCTCGGGACCAGCAGATGCGTAGCGGTTACATGGCTGGACTCCCGAGCACGTGTATCCTAAGACAAAAACCTCTTTTATTTTCTTTGAGAGATTTTTGCTATAGGGTGTGTGCACTCGCCGGAGAGACAGAAAGCAAGAAATCACTCCCCGGGGGAGATGACCATGCCACCCCACCTAGAAGAAATGGTGGAGTTGCCTGAGAGTTGGTGCTGCCACGCTGATGGGGCATCCTTTGGCAGGAGAGCCTTGCATGAGGAAACTCAGAAAAGTAGTAAACATGACCCTGAACCCCACTTTCAGGGGATAAATGATGCCCTTACAAAGAGAGGGCAAATCTGACCACAGAGGATCTGGCCAGTGCAGTTCCCTCAGCTCTTTTCCTGAGCTTTTGTCCCTTTGCTCCGCCCCTCCTCCCCTTTCCCCATCCTTTTATTTCTGCAGGATCCTGGGCCCACACATGGACCCCGAGAGCCTTGCAGGGCACGTGTTACTGCTGCATCACAGCAGCTGGGCCTTCTGCCCTTTTCTACCATTTACTGCTTAAGACATCCAAGACAGACCCCAAATGTTGTTTTCCTTTTGCCTTCTCTTTTCCACTCCCTTTTTCTACTGCTTCCTTTGCCCTCAGGGCCCATCTGAGATGGGCTTTGCCAGAGGCTGCAATTCTGGAATCCGTGCTTGCTGTCTGTGAGGGGTGAAAACTGTCCTCCCAGCCCAGCTCCTGGCAGGGCAGCACTCACCAGACCCTTCTTCTTTTCTTCCCCTTTGTTCTGGCTGAGCTTCCAGGAATGAAACTGCCTCTCAAAAGCAGTCTGACTTGGGTCAATTGTCTTTCTCTCCTTATCAGACAGATGTTTCTCTTCTGTATAGAAGAGCTTTTCAGTACTGCAAAGAAAGTACGGGGGGAAAGTGACCTGAATCAGCACAAACTGAATTACACCATTCAGTGGTTTCTGAAAATTAAGGTAATGAATTGAACACTCACGTTAGAAAAGGGAAGCCTGCCTAGACATCAGGTGGCTTCTCTCAGTCTGCCCACCCACACCCCTGCTGGCAGAGCCCTTAGGGAGGCAGTGCTTCGCAGGCTTCTCCCTAGCTGTGCTGAGGCATCAGGTCCACAGCCTCCACTGGTAAGGCCTAAGGCCATAACTGAACAAAGTGTTTCCAAGGCAACTCCAATGCTCACTCCAGGAAGTTAGCAGGCTCGCAAAGAGAAGTAAAAGTGCGAGCCACGTGGTCCCAAAAGAAAAAGGGCGGGCCTCCTGGTCCCTCGAGCAGCCTGGTGTCCTCTCCCTTGGCTCCCATGGCATACTGGTGTTTCTTTTTCTTTTTCTTTTCTCTCTCATTTTTTTTAAAGAGAGATTTTTGCTATAGGATGTATGCACTCGCCAGAAAGACAGAGACAGAGACAGAAAGTGAGAAATCACCCTCCAGGGGAAATGGCCATGCCATAGTCTCATCTCCATTTTACTCTTTGAATTTGGGACATGCATGCACACACACCCGGCATGAGTTTCAAGCCGCCAAGTCTGGGACTTGAACTGCGGTCGATTACGTGGGAGTCCAATGACGTAACCATTACGCCATCTGGTGTTCCCAACATACTGGTACTGTCTAACACAGCTAGCCACACACTCCATTTTTGTTTTAAAGTGAGAAGAATTCTGTTTTTGTAAGCATACTGTCTAATCTAGCCACCTTGCTCTTAAGTCTTTTTCTTACTTCATCAAACAGCCATGCAAGGCACCCAGTGAATGTGTCTCCTCAGAGGCCTGCTGCCAAAGCTGCCCCCATTCCTGCCCCAGGAAGCCTAAGGCTAGGAAAATTGGCCTTCTCTTTTCTTCCTCCATTTATTCATCCAAGAGCATTTACTTCTCTCTGGTATGTTCCAGCTAAGTGCTGAAAAAACCAAGATAAAGAAGAAATCAATCCTGTGCTCAAGCAGCTTGCTTCTAGAAATATGTAGTTTTATTTCGACATGATAATTGCCTCTTTCGCCTGTGCTGGAACGGCCAGTAATAGAGGGTGCGAAGGCAGGTCAGGGCATTGTAACTGTGCTGATCTGACCTAGAGACTTTTATGACTAATAAGTTGCTACAGAAAAGAGAGAGGAAAAATGGGAGAATAGGGGAGAGAACAAATACATATGGCAAGATGTTGGTATTTATGGAAACGGGTGATAGGTACATAGAAACTCACTGTATTCTCCACAGTCAGTGTATTTTGAAACATTTATAATAAAATATTTTAAAAACAAGTTAGTGTAACCTCCCACATTTATATAATGAGGGAGAAACATCAATCATTTCAATGAATGCAGAAAAAATATAGTTCAAAATTTGTGATGTGGGGCCCGCAGATGGCATAGCGGTTACATCACCGGATTTCCACATGGCTGACTGGTTTGAGTCCTGGACTGGTAGCTTGAAACTCACGTCAGGCACGTGTGCATGTGTGTCCACGATCCCAGGAGAATGGAGGAAAGGGGATTGTGGCATGGCCACAATGATTTCTCACTTTCCCTCCCACTGTCTCTTTCTGTAGTGAACACATGCACCCAAGGGCAAAAACCTCTACCAAAAAAAAATAATAAAAAAAATAAAAACAACTATAATGGAAAAAAAAAACTCACAGCAAATGAGGAATGGAAGTGTCTTCCTTAATTTGCTAAAAATAATGTCAAGCATAATAAATACTAAAAGCTTCTTTGATTTAGAAAATGAGACAAATCCACTCTCATCACTTCAGTTCAACTTTGCGACAGAGATCTTAGTACCATAATACAGTGAAAATAAAAAGTACAAGGAATGAAAAACAAGACAAAAATAACTGTCATTATTAGTAGATGATATGATTGTATATATAGAAAACCTGAAAGAAACTAGAGATAAAATATTAAATAAAATTTAACAAGGTTGCTGAATACATCAGTATATAAAATCATTCTTATTTCTGTACATCAACTACGAATACTAGAAAATAAACTATGTATATCAGGTCATTGGGAAAGTCACGACATATCTCTCTCTTTTTTTTTTTTTTAGGAGGTTTTTGCCTTAGGGCATGTGTACTTGCCAGAAAGAGAGAGATGAAGAGAGAAAGTGAGAAATCACCCCCACGGGGGATGGCCATGCCACAATCCATTCTCCATTCTCCTCCTGGCATCTTGGGCATCTATGCACACACGCCTAGTGTGATTTTCAAGCCACCAGGTCTAGGACTCAAACTGTGGTCAGTCATGTGGGAGCCAGTAACGTAACTGCTATACCATCTGCTGCCCCATGACGTATTTTTCTGTTTTTCTATGGAAAAAAATGCATCATGACTTTCCTGACAACCCAATAACAAAACAATAAAAAATTTAGCCACATATTTACAAGACTTTTAGACGTTTCACATCCATGGTACTTACTGTCACATGGGACTGCATAATTCTCTTATGGAAGGCTTTGTTGTAGGATATTTAGCAGCACCCTTGCCTCTGCCCACTACATGCCTATAGAGACCCATTTTCCTGACAACCAGAAATATCTCCAGACATTGCCAGATTTCTTCCTGGAGGCAAAATCAGTCCTGATTAAGAACCACTCCTTTGAGAGAAGTAAAATGAGACCACATAATGGAGAGATACATCATGTTCATGGATCAGAGGGCTAAAATTATAAACATGTCAATTCTCCCCAAGTGGTTTATAAATTCCATGCAATCCCAATCAAAACCCCATTTGTTTGTTTGGGGATGTGTGTGTGTGTGTGTGTGTGTGATTATATAAAACTTGGACTAATACTAAAATTTATAAAAGGATTTGTTCTTTGTTCTATCTGGTATTAAAACTCATTAAAAAACTGTGGTAAACAAGATAAGTAAGTAGGCCGGAACAGGGAACCCAGAAGTTAAATACATATAGAGGCACTAATTTGTATCAAAGTATGTACAGCATAGTCGGAGAAAAATTAAGATCTTGTCAGTCAATGGAGGGAATGGGCCTCATACACTGTATACGTAACATCACTCCCAACTGGATCACAAGCCCAAAACAAAAAGCAAAACATAAACCTATAAAGTTTTTGAAAGAAATTTAAAAATAATGTATGAAAATATTAATTATAAAGGAAAAGAAAGATAAAATTGACTATGTTAAAATTAATTCTATTCATCAAAAGAAACCACTGGAAGAGTAAAAATGCAATCCATGAGATAGGAAAAGGTACTTACAACACCTGTGCCTGGAAAAGGGTTTATATTCAGAGTATATAAGGAACACCTACAAATGAGCAAGACAGATACCCCAAAGAAAAGAATGGCAAAAGTCTAGAAGAAACATTTCTCAAATGAGGAAAACAAATAGCCAGAAAATATGAGGGAACTTTAAAAAAGTTAGTAGAGGGACCAGCAGTTAGCATAATGGCTATGTTGCTGGACTCCCATGTAGTTGATCAAGGTTCGAGTCCCAGACCCGGTGGCTTAAACTCATGCCAGGCATGTGTGCATGTGTGCCCAAGATTCCAGGAAGAGAATGGAGGAGGAGAGATTGTGGCATGGCCATCCCCCTGGGGGGGATTTCTCACTTTCTGTCTCTCTGTCTCTCTCTGTCTTTCTGGCAAGCCCACATGCCCTACAGCAAAAACCTCTCAAAAAAAAAAAGTTAGTAGAAAAATAAAATTAAAGCATGAGTTTATTTTGATGCAGAAAAACCTGAAACACTTGTATGGTTTTTTTCTACATATTTTCTACAAACTTTCTGAAGTCCCCTCATATATGAAAAGTACTAAGTGTCATTGGTCAACAGGAAAATGATAATGAACAGCCATCAGCTTTACACACATTAGTATGTCGGCCAATACCAAGAGTCAAGGAGAAAGTGAAGTAACATTATTGCTTATCGATGCTGACGGGTAAGCTGAAACAGATTCTGTGGGGAAAAGATTAACATTATCTCATGACCCAATAAACTGCATTTTTAGGTAGATCCCTAAGAAATGTGGGGGCCAGCAGATGGCATAATGGTTACATCACTTGACTCCCACATAGTCAACTACAATTCAAGTCCCAGACCTGGCAGTTTAAAACTCATACCAGGCGCATGTGTGACCCAAATCCTGAGAGGAGAATGGAGAAGGGACTCCAGCATGTCCATCCCCCTCTGGGAAGGTGATTTCTTGCTTTCTCTCTCTCTCTCTCTCTCCCTGTGTGTGTGTGTGTGTGTGTGTCTGTCTGTCTGTCTGTCCAGTGCACATGCTCTATAGTAAAAATCTCTCTTAAAAAAAAGAAATGTGGCCTGTGGGAACCAAAATACCTGCATTAGATTGTTGATGATAGTAAAAGGTACAAACAATCCAAATGTCCACCAACAGTGGAATGGTTAAATCAATGACAGCAGAGTTAACAATGGAAAACCATACAAAACAGAAACTAATACACTAGAGCTGTAGGCAACAACATGAGTGAATCTTAAAAATAGTGGTGAGCAGGGACCAGCAGGTGGTGTGGTGGTTAAGGCACTGGATTCCCACATGGCCAACTATGGTGAGCAAAAGTAAGTCACACATGGGTTGTACACACTTACAACAGATAAGTTTTATAGTATGTAAATTTATCCTAATAAGAACATTTTCTAAAAATTCAATCACAAAATATCAAGTGCTTTAAGTTTCCATTTACATAAAATTTTAAAAAGGCAAGATAAATTATATCATTTAATGATACAAAAAGAACTGATGATGCTATAGAAAGCAAGGAAGTAAACCCTTACAAATGTGGAGCTAGGGGCATGTGTGTGTGCATGCCTAAAATCCCGAAGGAGGAGAGGAATGGAGAAGGGATTATGGCATGACCATTCCCCATGGAGGGTGCTTTCTAGCTCTCTCTCTCTCTCAATTAGGGCAACCCATGTGTCCTCTGGAAAACTTTTAAAAGTTGAAGCTAGCTCTAGGGTGGGGAGGAGATGGCCATCTGCCAGGGGGCCAGTGCACTTCTTGACCTGGATGCTAATTTCACAGGACTGGCTAGGGATTTGTAAACTACTCATACCGCCTACTGTATGTATATTTCATAATACAAAACTGGTTAAAGTAATAATAAAACTAAAAGAAAGGTAATGTGACTAGCTACAAGGTCTGTGTTAGGAAATAAACTACACTTCAAGCTGAACAAACATTTGCTATTGACTTATTTTGTTCATCTGTACCTGCATTTACCGCGAGCTTTACTTCTCATGGATCTTGCAGAGGCTCTCCGTGGCTCTTTTGGAATCGCACTGTGTCGCATGAAAGTGAACTGGGGCAATTTGTCATGCAGCCTGGCCTTCTCTATTTCTTTTAGTTCTTTTATGGAAAATTTTTTACCTACAGGAAAAAAAGATTTAAAAAAAATCTAAATATGATGTCCATCACTCTGTGGTGGGGAATTACTTGACAATTGGCAGTCTCTAAAAATGAAGCCTGGTGAGCACAAAGCACCTGTCTCATAGTGCAGATTAGTTCTCTTCTTTTCATCCACTTCTTGCTGTCTTTGAAACGTAGGGTCACAAAATGGTGGGACTATAACCTATAAGAAAATCGAGACTTTTTGAGGACTCGGGTGCAGCTTATATTAAGCTTCTTAAATCCATTCTAAACATTCAAGTATGGCCTTACTATAACACTGCAACAAAAATAAAGATCTGTGAATTATGTCAAGGCATGGAGCAGTGGAAGATTAAGTATCTGTCCCATCTGAAGGTACTTCCCTGAGTTGAATGTCTGAATGGAAGGATAGAGGGAGGAAGGCTGGAGGGCGGGCCACCATGGAAGAGGCCTTCTATTCAGAGTTCCACTGTAGCACTGCATCAATCAATTAATATTCGCTGATGCCACTGAGTGCCACTTCCAGGTTAGTTCCTGTCCTCAAGGATCTCTCAGTCTAGGACAGGGTGTACCACAGTGACAGTCTAATCACAAGAGGAGTCAGCTCAGAAAACCAGGAGCACCTGGCAGCTCTCCTGACTGCCCTGGAAGACTCCCTCCTGGGGAGGCTGAGGACTGTTCTCTAAGGGCTTGTGAGAACAGAGCAGCAGGTGAACACAAGAATGAGTTTGTGCCAAGACGCAGGAACATATGGAGAAGATTATGGAGAGGCATTTTTTTTTCTCCTCCCTCTTCTAAGCCTTAATCAGAGGGTCTGTTTTCCCCCAATCTTCATTTCTCCCACAACACTTAACCCAGTGCTGGGCGGGAAGTACATGGTAAATAGTTACTTAAGGATAGCAGAATAAAATCGACATCATTTTGCTGTCAGAACCTACCTACCATAAAATCTCCCAATTTCTTGATAAACAATAATGCCCTGTGATTTAAGCCACCATTATTCTATTACCATTTACTTCAAAGCATTCCTTATAAACTTAGCTCCAAACCAACACTCCTGCCCACTCCACTGAGGTTAACAATGCAGTAGGTGCATTACAGTCCAATGAATTCATCTTAAATACAAAAATAAGGTTGGAGCTCTTCGCATAACCAGTAAAGTTGTTGAACCGACTCTTCAAATTATATATTATTTTTAAAAAACTCAACTTTTAGTACCGTTTTATTTGTGTGCTTTAAATAATATTCAAAATTCTCTTTCTTTTTTTCAGGCCCTTTATATGAAATGACTTTTTCCATAATTCTCTGCTGAAGCGGCTCTGCAACATTTTGGACCCATTTTTTATGTAACATTTCTTTTCTTCTTTCCTTAAAAACATCCAGATGCTGAAAATACTTATCCAATCTCTAAAGAAGTGATACAAAGAAAGAAAGCAAATTATTAAGAATGTTTCTTTTTATTGTCTTTTGAATGGGGGAACATTGACTCCTACTCCTAAAACTCTTAGTCACCCCCGAATCTCAAACATGCAAAGCCCTTGCATAAGATATTTGAAGCACAGAATGAAAATCAGAAA
>NW_006204812.1:217293-222000 GCF_000334495.1 Tupaia belangeri chinensis
GAAAGAGAGAAAGCGAACTACCAGGTCTGGGATTCAAACCATGGTCAACCACGTGGAAGTCCAGTGCCCCAACCACCATGCCACCTGGCATGCATAAAAAGTTCTAAACCACAACCACACCTTCGAATTAAACTGCATCTAACTCATGAATCCAATTAAACTGGAACTCATGAAATTCTTGAGGATTTCAGAGCATTCCTTGGTTATCCACTCCATATCTAGTCTTCATTATCAAGGAAGTCTGTGACAAAATTGATAAAGCAGAAAAAGCAGCAGGCCTGTTTGGACACCTCTCTCTGGTCTGAGGTAATCCCACCTACCGCTGTTGATACTCAAATGAGGACACATGTACACTTTCTTTACAGATTGTAAACCACAATACAAATGTGAAAGCATTAGTATAACACCAAATTTCAATCCCTCTCACTAAAATTAAACCCCCCCTTAAGTTTGTTCATTCCATAGTAACTATTAGTTACTGATTTTTCATTACCCTTAAATAATAATTCATTTCTAGTGATTATATACATATCCTCATTGCAATGTGAAAACATATGGGGGAAAAAAAAGGCAAGTTTTACTAGGAAAGAAGTTCCATTCAGTACCAGGACAAAGAGGCTGAGCAGTAAGAACAAAGTCATATTCCTTAAGGACAGATGCAAGCAGGGTCCGGGACCTCTTAGTGACCCTGCAAGGATGTGGCACAATCTTAGATCTCTACTAGAAACAAGTAAATCAGATAAGCCTCATTTTCCCTGCACAGAGTCTCTTCAACAGGGGGACATCACTGTGGGTCATGAAGCTCTGCATGAGTCTTGCTCCCCTAGAACACACTTAGAATACACAATCTGGGGACCAGAGGTGGTATGGTGGTTAAGGCACTGGACTCCCACATAGCTGACTGTGGTTCGAGTCTTGGACCTGGCGGCTTGCTTTCTCACATTCCCTTTCTCTCTCTGTTTCTGTCTGGTCAAATTAAAAAATGTTAACACTAAATGAAATGAAATATATAATTCTTTTTTTTTTTGCTATTTCTTTTTTTTTTACATTAATTCACTATACATCATTATAGTATACAAAATGAATTTTCCACCCAAAATACACTGTGTATTCGCTCAATCAAGCAATCAACATACATGTTATCAACAAATAATTTTCCATTTCTTATGTCTTGTATATTTTGCTTTTATTTATTTATTTTTTTGTCATCCTTGATTCCTATCCCTAACCCTCTGCCATGTTCAACCTTCCTCCCACATTGTCTCTGGTATCCATGGTTGCTTTCTATGCCTTTCCCCCCACCGAAATAATTCTTAAAAAAAGAAAAAAATATGTAATCTGTAGCCAGCTCTTACCTTCACAACGTAATTTTCTCTAAATAATATTGCATGTACAGCTTCATCAATGTCTTCTCTAGCTAATACCTAAAATTACAGAATGGAATTAGGAGATAAATCCTGAAGGAACAAACTAGAATGATAAATTCAGTGTATTTTACCAATAGTTTAGCTAATCTAATGCTTGTATCTCAAAGCATATTTGGTAACTTTTTATTATGGAAAATTTCAAAAAACATTTCCCATGAACCCACTATCCAGGCTCAACAATTACCAACTCAATCTTTTTTTTTTTTTTTTTTGAGAGGTTTTTGCTATAGGGCGCGTGCACTCGCCAGACAGACAGAGAGAGACAGAAAGACAGAAAGCGAAAAATCACCCCCCAGGGGGGATGGCCATGCTGCAATCCCTTCTCCTCCATTCTCCTCTCGGGATCTTGGGAACGCACGCACACGCGCCCGGTGTGAGTTTAAGCCACCAGGTGCGCGACTCAAACCACAGTCGAGGGACCAGCAGTTAGCGTAATGGCTATGTCGCTGGACTCCCACATAGTCAACCGCGATTGGAGTCTCAGACCCAGTGGCTTAAACTCATGATGGGCGCGTGTGCGGCCAAGATCTCAAGAGGAGAATGGAGGAGAAGGGATTGTGGCATGGCCATCACCCCTGGGGGGTGATTTCTCACTTTCTGTCTCCCTGTCTCTCCCTGTGTCTGTTGAGTGCACGCGCCGTATAGCAAAAACCTCTCCAAAAATAAAAAATAAAAAACCACAGTAGACTACATGGGAGTCTAGTGACATAACCATTACACAAACTGCTGGTCCCTAGGAGGTGTGTTTTAGAGAACAATTGACGTTTTCAGCCTTCTGACAGGTCTCTTTGTAAGTAAAAACCACAGCAAGTTCAATTTAGTTCAACTGGTCCAAGGTCTCAGAGCTAGTTAGTGGCAGGGCCCGGTCACCTACTGATACTATCTCACATCTAGGAATTAGCTGTTTTCTTTATGAGTTGGGTAAGCTGATACACTTAAATCCTCACTTTAGAACTTTTTCAGTTGAATCATTAGAACTGATCTCATTTTTATTCTTATAGGACTAAGTAGGAACAAATGAAAAGGCAACAAACTGTATCTGGAAGAGATATAATGCTATCTAAAATAACGATCTCTAATGAAAAATGTGTTATTCAGTCTCCTGCTCTTCTTTGTACTCTGAAACACTGAATGCACCAAAACAAACTAAACCACAATCCCAATACCAAATCCGTAAGAGAACTCTCAAAACAGTTGTACTTTTACCTACATAGTTAATAGCTTCACAGGGAACCTAAAATAATATTCAAATATTTACTGGGGTCTTCTCCAAAATATAAAGGTCTTTTGATATATAAACAGAATCTCGCTTAACAGCCTTCTCAGACTTTTTTTTTTTTTGAAAGATTGTTGTTATATGGGCTTGTGCACTTGCTGGAGAGATAGAGAGACAGAAAGTGAGAAATCATCCCACAGGGGAGATGACCATGCCACAACCCCTTCTCCTCTCAGGGTTTTGGGCACCATGCACACGTTCCCAGCGTGAGCTTCAAGCCAGCGGGTCCAGGACTCAAACCTTGGTGCACTACATGGGAGTTCAGAGCCTTAATCACTATGTCACCTTCAAGCTCCCTCAGACTTATTTTAAGATGTCAACTGTGGGACCAGCAATTGGCATAATGATTACACATAGAATCCCATGTAGTCGACCATGGTTCGAGTTCCAGACCCAGTGACTTAAAACTCACACCAGATGTATGTGCGTACATGCCCACAATCCCTAGAGGAAAATGAAGGAGAAGGGATTGCAGTGTGGCCATCCCCCCCCCACCCCCCCATACCAGGGAGGAATGGGGTGAATTCCCACTTTCTGTCTCTCTCTGGCAAGCGCATGTGCTCTATAGCAAAAATCCCTCTTTAAAAAAAAAAAAAAGTCAACTGGGACTAGCAGGTGGCAGGGCTGTTAAGGTCATGGACTCTCACACGTCTAACTGCGGTTCAAGTCCCAGACTCGGTGGCTTGAAAATCACACCCAGCACATATGTGTGCCCAAAATCCTGAGAGAATGAGAGAGAAGGGATTGTGGCCATCCCCCTGGAAAGTGGTTTCTCAGTTTCTCTTCCTGACTCTCTCTGTCTCTTCTGGTAAGTGCATGTGCCCTATGGCAAAAAACTAAGAAAAAAGATGTCAACTGAAAAAATAGGTAAAACTACTAAATCTTTCCCTGACACAATATAAATTTAATATCAGTCTATTTATTAAGGGAAGTAAAACATAGATGTTGGCAAGCATCTTGGGAAACCACATTTTTAGCCATCCTGGTAAGATTAGCAAATGCTCTATACAATCTTGGTTATTGGTTAGATTTTCAAACAACTTTTGTTTATTTGTTTATAGAAATAGTGTTGGGGGACCCTGGGTTGGTTCAACAGTATCTGTCCCACGTGGGAAGGTCAGGGCTGTCTCCAGAGGTCTTCCTCAGTACACCGGGCACAAGAGTGCCGGTGATCCAGGGTTCCCTGAAGCTGACGGTGGATGATTGTTAGGGTGCTGTCTCTCACCTGTCTTTCTCATCTCACTCATGAAATAAACTCTTAGGGGAAAAAAATAGCAATTGTTATTGTCTTGGATGGTTCCTTTGGAGATTTTGCTAGAAAATATAAGGGAGATGTTGATTGGGAGCACATCTGAGATCCACAGCTTTCTGTGTGCCCACATACAAAAATCAAGCCTCTCATTACTGCCACCACTACAAAGGGGACAAAATAAGGGAAATTTCAAGAGCTTTTCTTCACAAGGCAAACCACAAGATCATACAAAACAAAGAAATTGTCTTTATGATTCCCAGACCCGGCCTCATGAGGACCTGCCCTCTCCGGAAGGGCCAGCTCTGGGTTGCTGGGGGACCCATCCTCGGGCCCTGTGAGCTTCCTGTCCCTCGGGCTGGCGGCTGGGGACACTCTTGGCCAAGCTCGTCCCATGTTCCATCCCAAGTCATTCCCTAGTCAATGAACTCTCCCGAGCCCCCGGTCTACACCAGGCTCTGTGCCAACGCTGGCCACAGAAGTACATGAAGGCCCAGCAGTCTACACCTCAGGGGTTTCCCCTCCCGCCGCGGAATAACGTCCGGAGATGCCGCGCGATTTTACCTCCATTAAGGAAACGGACTCGGGCTCTGGCCATTCTTTTAATTTTTCTGGCCTGAAATGGTCATCGTAGTTCGAAGTTTTCGTGGCAGCCATGGCGGGCAGAGGGCCTGAGGGGAGAAAAGAAAAGACGGCAGACGCAGTAAGTCGGGGTCCCCGAGGGCTGGCCCGGGCTCCGGCCGCGCTGCCCGCCC
>NW_006204812.1:222607-257280 GCF_000334495.1 Tupaia belangeri chinensis
TCTCTGCCGCCAGGGACAGCGGGGGGCGCGGCCCTTCCTGGCAGCCTGTCCCAGGGTCCCCCAGCCTCCCCACACGTTCCTCCCGGGCGTCCCTGGGGCCCCGACCCACAGGAGGCGTCGATTCCCCTCCCGCCCCGGCGCGCTGGCGTTCTGCTGCCCAGTGAACCGCCGTCCTCCTCTTGGATTTCTAAGAACACACCGTTGGGGGCCGGCAAGTGTCGTAGTGGTTAAGTCGCTGGACTCCCACGTATCTGGCCAGTTCAAGTCCCGGACCCGGTGGCTTAAAACTCATGCGGGGCGCGTGTGCGTGCGTGCCCAAGATCCGGAGAGGTGAATGGAGGAGAGGGGATTGCCACGTGGCCACCCCCCCTGGGGGGTGATTTCTCAGTCTCTCTCGCTCTCTTTCTCTCTCTCTCATCTATCTCCTGGGGGCGCAAGTGCCCTAAGACAAAAACCTCCACCAAAGGAAAAATAAAAAGTCTGGGGAGGCGGCAGGTGGCTGTGGTGATGGAGAGGCACTGAACTCCCTCAGGCTGACCGGTTGGAGTCAGGACCTGGAGACTTGCATTTTCACTTTCTCTCTGACTCTGGTGAGCCCACGTCCCTATAGCAAATTAAAAATAATGACTGGGACAGTGGATGGCATAATGGTTATGTTGCTGGAGTCCCATGTGGTTGACAGTGGTTTGAGTCCTGGACTCGGTGACTTGAAACTCAAAAACCAGGCACGTGTGTGTGTGTGTGTGTGTGTGTGTGTGCACGCGTGTGCGCGCGCGCCCAAAATCCTGAAAGGAGAATGGAGCAGAAGGGATTGCAGCATGGCAATCCCTCCTAGGGTGTGATTTCTCGCTTTCTGTCTCTGTCTCTCTGGCTGGCTAGCACATGTGCGCTATAGCAAAAATAATAATAATAATAATAAATTAAAAAATAAAAATATCTCTGAAATAAATAAATAAATAAACAAATACACTTTTTAGTTGAGGGTGTGTCAGTTCATATGAAAGAGAATTTATCCCTTATCTGTAAGGCTGAAGGCTACAAAGCAGAAGTCATGGCTGGTTTTCAGTGATGTATTGGCTTCTGTTGACAGCTACTTAGAGGGTGTCATGTCTGCAGATGGACCTTTTGGATTAGGATTTGAGGATATTCACTGTTAAAAACATTTGAGATCAGGGAACCAGCAGTTAGCGTAATGGCTATGTTGCTGGACTCCCACGTAGTCAACCGCCGTTTGTGTCCCGGACCCGGTGGCTTAAACTCACGCTGGGCACATGTGCATGCGTGCCCAAGATCCTGAGAGGAGAATGGAGGAGAAGGGACTGCAGCGTGACCATTTCCCCTGGGGAGTGATTTCTCACTTTCTGTCTCTCTGTCTCTCTCTGTCTGGCGAGCACACATGGCCTATAGCAAAAACCTCTCCAAAAAAAAAAAGAGATTGTTGATTTTTTTTTCCTTTTTTGCTGTAAGGCATGTGCACTCTGATCAGAGAGACAGAGAGAAAGAGAGAGAAAGTGAGAAATCACCCCTTCTCCCCCAGGCTTCTCTCTAGATTTTGGGCATACAGGCATAAGCAACCAACATGATTTTCAAGCCGGTGGACCCAGGACCTGAACTGAGGAGCCAGCCATGTGGGATCCAGTTGCTTAACTTCCTCACCACCTGCTGCTGCCTGTTTGTTTTGTTTTGTTTTTAATGCCGCAGGGCACAGAGCATTCACTAGGGAGAACAGGAAGAACTCTTTCCCCTTCCCTCTATCCCCCAGTGAGAGGTCAAGGTGCAATCCTTTCCCTGCCTGTCTCTATCCTGTCAGGATGTATGCACCTGCCAGGTGTGGTTTTCAAGCCTCTGAACCACCACTGATGATGATGGGTCTGTGGGGTCCCACTCCCTCTCCAGGAAGGGTGGGGAACTGTACATATTTCAAGGTATAAGAATGGTTTGTGTTGTTTTCACAAAGGAGATATTATCAGTACTGAGATATTTATGCATAAAATATATCTGAATTCTGCTTCAAAGGAATCCAGTCTGTAGGGGATGAAAAGTGGTTAGGATTATGGATTAAACAAGATTGAAGTTCATGTACTTTTCTATTTTGTATATGATTTAAATTTTCCATAATAAATGTTAAAAAAAAATGAATACCCCCACTCAATGTATACTCCAATTTTGGGCCAGTAGGTGGCAAGAATATTAAGGCAGTTGGATCCCACATGACAAACTATGGGCAGTTTGAGTCCTGAACCTTGCAGGTTGAAATACATGCTAGGTGTGTGTGTGCGTGCCTAAAGTCCCAAGGAGAATGGAGAAGGGATTGCACACTGCCATCTCCCCTGGGGTCTCTTTGTCTTTCTCCCTTTCTTTTTCTCTCTCTCTCTGTTGAGCACATGCACCCTATAGCAAACTTTAAAAAAGAGAGAAAAAAAAATACACATATACACTTCAATCTTTTCTTCTTGGGAAATAGCCTTTGTTTCTCTGAGAGAGAAATTCAATTTTCTCCCTAGAGACAAGAGTTGACTGGATTAAGTGTTTTCAAAGGAGACAAAACTGACTGGTAGGGGAGAAATCATGCAGGATTCGAGCCAGGATTTGAATAGACTTTAGAATAATGGGACCGCTGTGTGAGTTCCAGCACCTTCTTCTCAATTTGAATAGGATACCTATTGGGTTGTGCGAAAAGTCATGACATATTTTTTTTCTGTGTTCTTCTATACAAAAATGCATCATGACTTTTCGGATGACCCAACACTTTAAGACCATGTGTAATGTCCCAAGCAACTTTGCCTACACATCTAGTTGATTTTATAACAGTTTCCCTTAATCAATATGTACAAGCTAATAAGTCTATATTAAGTCTAAAAAACGTGAGGAATATTTCTGGCTAAGGAACATATCAGAGAGGTTGTGGTTGACCAACCTGCCCAAACTTACAAAGCAAATAATTGCCAACATTCAAAGGTGTGTCTTTCTCATCAAAGCATGTACTCTTCACCCTATGTTGTAGTGCCTATTCACTAAGTATATTTTTGTTAATGTTCTATTAGTCTTCCCTTACTTAATGACTTTAAATATCATTTGTAAAAATAGAGGAAATCGATCTGTTTACTCTGCTCCTATTTCCTCTCTCCCTCTCCATTTATGTAAGTGTTTCTACAACATTTAAATTCTGTCCCATAGCAGTAACCTGACTTCCTTTCAATCCATTTCAGTTAATAGACCTTATATTCATTGCTGGACCTTTTGCAGTATTTTATGTCTTAGTTGACTGAAGTTCATTACTTAGTAATATTTTTAAGAAGGGTTTATGAGAACTGTATTCCTCTGGTTACTATATATGTAAATATGCTTGTTGCCTTTACGCTTCAGTGACAGTTTGCATGGAAATTAAAATTGAATGCCTTCCTTGAAGAGCTTCATAGGCTTGTGCTGCTTTCTAGTGCTGAAGGTTGCTCTAGACATGCTATATTCCCCATTTTAAAGTGACTTGATCTTTTTGCCTGGGTGCTCCAAGGAGTCTTTATCTTTAAAATTGGGCCAGCAGGTGGTGTTGTGGTTAAAGTGTTGGACCTCCATATGGCTGACCACAGTTTGATTCCTGAACCTCGTGGCTTGAAAAAGCACACTAGGCATGTGCATGCTCATAATCTCGAGGTGAAATTGGAGGAGAAGGGATTGAGGTGTGGCCATTCCCCGTTGGAGGTGATTTCTCATTTTCCTCTGTCTCTCTTTCTCTCTCTAGTGAATGTATACTCCCTACAGCAAAAATGTTTTTAAAAAAACAGGATAAAATCCAGTAACTTTGATGGGCAAGCAGGTGGTGTGGAGGTTATGATGGCCAGGTCCCACATGGCTGAGTGGTTCAAGTCCTGGAATTTAAAAACATGAAAAACACACAGGGCACATGTGCATACATGTCCAAAATCTCAAAGAGAATGGAGGAGAAGGAATTGCAGCATGGCCATCCTCCCGTCCCACCCCCTATCTCTCTGGTGAAGGCATGCACCCTATAGCAAGAATTATAAATAAATAAATAAATAAATTTCCTACTGTTTAATTTAATTTTTAGTTTATTCTTATTATTTAATTCACCAGAGAGACAGAGAGAAAGGGAAAATGAGAAACCAAGCCATCTGGTGTGGGACTTGAACCATGGTCGGCCATGTGAGAGTGTCCAGAAGCTTAACCACCACGCCACTCACTGGCACCAATTTCCTACATTTTTTTTTCATTTGTGGACAAACCACTTTAATTTAAAACTTTAATGTAAGACATGAAGTCCATAACTTCTTGAAATTCTCACCTGGTTCTTGTAAAGAGTTGAGTCTGTGCTTTTAGTCTTCATCATCAGGAAGGATACCTAATTCTTCATCTGTCCACTGGGAAGGATCTGGTGTCTGGTCAGCTGGGGGAACTGTCTATACTGGGACTTGATGTGTGCACCTCCACCAGTATAACGGACTCCACCGCCTCCAGCCACGGTGGTGCATCGTGGGCGCTGGGGACGGCAGCGGGCTTCCCAGCCACGCAGGCCGCCACTGGCCACGAGGGCAGGTGGCACCTCGGCAGGTGTGAGCGGTGAGCCCCACAGACGTGCGGGATGGGAGGAGCTCTGTCCCCTGGATGCTCGGAGAAGGCCGAGCTGCACGGTGGACCCAGGCGCGGTCAGGCAGCAGCCCTGCCCTCATTTAAGTTGTGCTGTCTCCGAAAAAAAAAAAATTATTCATCTCATAATTCTGGAGGCCCAAGGCTGAGGGACTGCATCCAGTTTAGGCCTTCTTGCTGATGGCGTTTTCTGGAGAGTCCTATGATGATATAGAATATCACTTGGCATGATGTTTGGTTTGTCATATCTGATCTCTCTCCCTCTTCTTATAAAGCCTCCAGTATTCAGTCATGTACATTCCACTCTGATGACTTTACCTAATCCTAATCACCTCTGAGAAGCTCCACTTCTTAATACTACAGTGATTAAGTTTCCATCCTATTAATACCATCACAATAACAACCAAATTTGAACACATGAATGTTGAAGGGACACATTCAAATCATACAAGGGGTGAGATACCAAGAATCTAGATAATCATTATGGTAGAATGAAGATGATGATGAATGTGGAATAAGAGAGTTAAATGAATGACCTAAAGCAAAAAAATAAGGAGCTCAGATGTCAGACTGCTGGAATCGAGGCATAAAAAAATAAGGCCAGCATTTTTAATAAACCCATTTGTCTCTTGTCCTCGTCTATCAGTTGATCTTGTAGGCTGCTGAATTGTAACTGCAGTTGGATTGATAATGCTGCCAATAACTTATGTGAAAGTTTGAGCATGGATTAGTAAAGAGAGGCTTCTTGGCAATTATATTGTGTGGAGAACAGACAAAACTGGAGAACTGAGACTCCCCCCATATCCTTTCAAAGGGTTCTCATGGTCTCCTTTTTGCTTAAGAAAACAATTGTACTGTTTTCTACTGTATGGCCTACTGTGTCTTCCTGTGACCCAGATACAAACTCAATATGAACCAGAGGATGATGTTTTCCATCAGAATTAGCTAGTGAGAAAGTATACCAAAAATGAATTTTTAAGTTTTCTAAGGAATGTTGAAAAACTTGGGGAAGATAGGAGGGTATGGATTTTAAGAGTGCCTGATCATTAGGAACAAACCAAATGAATTGAGATGGACACTCAGTAAGGTGACTATTAGTATTTTTATTTGATCTTTCAATATTTCTTAACTTCTGGGAAAAATACCTTTGTAATCACTGTCAATACATGGTATTGCCACTTCTTAATTATTGCAGGCACTAAATCCAAGGCGTAAGTGAAGTTTATTGCAGAATCCTGCTTAAAACAATTCTTGAGGGCCTTTCTTGGTCCTCACCTTGAATGATTCCTGCTAGCAGATGACTTCCTCTGAAGCAGCCTTCTTTTGCATCTTCTTTCACCCGTCAAGAATCAGTATGTTTGTTCCTTGGTTGCTAAAATCTTTTGGAGCTGATAAAAGAGAAGAGTTGAGTGTGTAGGGATAAGGGGCTTGTGGGAGAGCAGCTTACCCTTATCTCACCCTTCCTGGGGTAAGATGAGCTCATTCCCCTAAAGCCTGGTCTTGTCAGAGCTCAGTGACTCAGTTGATAGGCAGGATTTCCACCTAAACATGCTGTCTCAGCCGCTCCTCACTCTGTATTCAGAAACATGTAGAGATTCAGGGATGGGTGAGCCTCAGTCTAGATGGCGTGGCCATCCCCCCAGGGGGGTGATTTCTCACTTTCTGTCTCTTTGTCTTTCTCTGTCTTTCTGGCGAGCGCACACACCCTATAACAAAAACCTCTCCAAAAAAAAAAAAAAACTCACACCAGGCACGGGTGCATGTATGCCTAAAAGCCCAAAAGGAGAATGGAGGAGAAAGGATTGCTACATGGCCATCACCCTGGGGGATGATTTCTCGCTTTCTGTCTCTTTCTCTGTCTCTCTGGTGAACGCACATGCCTTATAGCAAAAATCGCTCTCAAAAAAGAAATAAGGGTGTTGGACCCCCACACGGCCAACTGTGGTCAAGTCTCAGACCTGGTGGCCTGCTTTCTCACTTTTTTTCTCTCTCTCTCACTCGGTCCCACTCTGGTCAAATTTAAATAGATAAATAAATAAATAAAGTTAAATATTTTCATTCTTTAAGAAAAGTCTTATTCTAAAATCATATGCAAACAGGTCCTGAGACTGTGGTAATTAGGGATTACAGAGGAAATTACTCCTTCAAGTTCTAACATCAAGAGTGATTCTGGGGCCATCCCATGGCATAGTGGTTAAGGCAGGTGGATCCCACATGACCAAGTGCATGGTTCAAGTCCCAGATGTGGCAGCTTGAAAAGCAGGTCAAGCATACCCGTATATGTGCCAAAAATCCCAAAGGAGGGAGAAATGAATGAAAAGGGATTGCAGTGTGGTGCTTTCTTAGTTTCCTTCTCTTTGTCTCTGTCTCTCTCCTCAAGTACATGAGCCCTCTGACAAATTTTTTTAAAAAAAGAGTGATCCTGAATCCTATCTTTTTTAGACCTTAACTACCAAGCGAATAGAGCTTAGTTTCAATCCTTCTTTGTATCCCATTTTAGTCCTTATTCAAGAGTCAAGGCAGGGACCAGCAGTTGGCGTAATGGCTATGTCACTGGACTCCCATGTAGTCGACTGCAGTTTGAGTTCTGGACCCGGTGGATTGAACTCACGCTGGGTGCGTGTGCGTGCGTGCCCAAGATCCCGAGAGGAGAATGGAGGAGAAGGGATTGCGGTGTGGCCATCCCCCCCGGGGGGTGATTTCTCGCTTTCTGTCTCTCTGTCTCTCTCCGTCTTTCTGGCGAGCACGAGCGCCCTATAGCAAAAACCTCTCAAAAAAAGGATAAAAAAAAAGAGTCAAAGCAGGGCAGGCCCCACAGTTCAGCAATGAGGCCCTACCCAGAGGATGCCAGATTGGTATCTTTCTCTCTCTCTCTCCTTCTCTCTCTCTCTCTCTCATGCATGTGCCTTCGGCCATTTAGAGAGGGAGACAGAGCAGCAAAATTGTTAAACTACACCTCAAGGACATTGAGGAGTCCACGGTGGCCATCTCTAACAGTCATCTGTTTCTACTTTAAATCATTAAGATCATCTGAGGCAAGGGGGCCAGCAGGTGGTGTGGTGGTTAAGGTGCTGGACATTCCCACATGGCTGACCAGGGTTCAAGTCCTGAATCTGGTGGCTTGCTTTCTCACTTCCTCTCTCTCTCACTCTCACCCTCTGTCTCTCTCTGGTCAAATTAAGAAATATTGAATGAATAAATAAAATAAAACAAATAATTATTAAAAAAAAAAAAAAAGATCACCTGAGGCAAGTAGTCAGTCTCTCTGCTGTCTGTCAGACCTGTCTGTGACCTCAGGCTGAGTAACGGTTAATTCAGAACCTGGAGAATTTCATTCATCTTGAAATTCCTCCTTAGCCACAGCTCTTTCAGCAATGCCTTGCTGTTCTTTTTCAATCTCTTTGGGATCTTTGCTAAAGTAGAGATCAGGCATGATCTCCCATGAGTGTTCATGAGAAACAGTGCCTTGCCTGTGCAGAACTTCCCAGACCAGCATCCAGCACATCAGACCTACTGAGTGAGCTCCCTTGCTGTTGCACAGGCTGACAGTGTCCACACACAGTGCGAAGAAGAATCTGTCACACAGCGCAATGGTATGTAGGTTAACATAAGATGCCTCTGTGAGAGAGAGGCTGGTGGTCAGCTCCAGGATCAAGTAACCACCAGAAGACATGGGTTTCTGAAAGCTGCCTCAGTCTGGTTAGTTAAGGCTCCAGGAGCAAAGAGGCCAGCAATAGGAGGGGCTCCAGTGGCAGCGTCTGACTTCAGCACAGCCCCCTGGTCAGTATTCCTAGAGGATGTGACATCAGCAGGGTTAACGCTGGCAACACCGGCACGAGCTGCCCACAGAAGCGTCTCCCAGGTCCTCTTCAGACCGATGATGTAATACCATTACTTTTGCTTTGTAGATGTGCTGTTCCTTTTAAAAGTCGAGGTTGGTGCCAGCTAAGTGGGTTCTGGATACAAGAAATTTGAGGACACCTTCCTCCTTCACTTGCAGGACATCAAGGCTCTGGACACTGAAAGCTTCCCTTTTCAATTATGATGGGACTCCAGAGTGCTATGTGGAACCCTGTGGGTGGCATGGAAAGCTAGAAATTTCTTACTTTTGATTCTATAACCAGTTAATTGAGATGATTTCCTGTGTTCCATGGGCCACTTCTCTGCCTGTAATGTCTTTTCACTCTGGGTACAATACCATGCCGCCCACCAAAACTAGTCCCAGACTACATTTATGGTGCTCAAATTCAATTAAAAATTTCCTAATGTTTCATTTTAGTACAAGTCATTAACAATTTTTTCCATGTCTGTGCTTGTTATTTCTA
The DNA here is from genome assembly GCF_000334495.1 of Tupaia belangeri chinensis. Taxonomy (NCBI): domain Eukaryota; kingdom Metazoa; phylum Chordata; class Mammalia; order Scandentia; family Tupaiidae; genus Tupaia; species Tupaia belangeri. The sequence goes on from NW_006204812.1 coordinate 231,535, forward strand.
AATATGTTAGCTTTTTTTTTTTAAGAGAGGTTTTTACTATAGGGTGCATGTGCTTGTGTGAGACAGAGAGACAAAAGTGAGAAATCACCCCCCCAGGGGGGATGACCACGCCACAATCCCTTGTCCTCCATTCTCTTGGGATTTTGGGCACGCATGCACATGTGCCCGGTGTGAGTGTTAAGCTGCCGGACCCAGGACTCAAACTGTGGTTGATTACGTGTGAGTCCAGCAACATAGCCATCATACCATCTGCTGGTCCCAGTTATTTTTTCTTTAAAACCAGAAAAGCCTGAGGAAAGTTGCCACTTTACCAAGTGGTAAGGAATGCCTTATGCCATGCGGCAAGGGGGACCTTGCCTCAAGGGAGGCTGTACTTGCGCCTGGCCATGACTCCAGCTAGTGAAAGGATGGCAGAGGTGCGACACAGCCAAGCACCTTAAATGAAGGAAGAGCAAAACCATGGGATGCAGGCTTACTTGTGAACAACTGCTTTTTCTCCTTCCTGGGGTTCTGGAGGATGAGAAGCTCTTGCCAAAGGTTTCAAATCCCAACTGCTATCATTAAAACTCACTTTCACTTTTAACCTTCAACAAGATAACATGTGTGAGGATATTTTGAAAACAATACTAGCTTACAATTTTACAGAAATTATCATTATACACTGACTAGAATGTATAAATAGTCCAAGTATCATTACTTCAAACAAGTATATTCTTGGATAAGAGTAGTTGTTTGAGTTTCTGGAACCCATGATGAAGATTTATTTACTATTTATGGAGAACCAAGAATCAACTAGGAAAAATGTAAAGCATTCTGGAACCACTGGGGCTTATATTGTAAAGTAAAAAAAAAAAGAAAGTCATAGCGATTGTGTGCATCACAAGCACAAAAGTAAAACATTTTTCCCCAGAGAGGACCGGAACACTCCATTTCCAGTCTCTCTTGTCATAAGGTGGCATCGGGTGCTTTAGGTTTCTCCAGCCTTGCCCTCAGGCATGAGCTGATTCAGAGGGCGATATTGACGATATTGGCCCTGGGTAGCATCCCTTTTGCTTACATAGGTAATACATAAAATAATGGAGTAGTATACTGTATTTAGTAATAACAGAGTAGCATACTATAATATTTGCTATAGTAATATGACAATGTATAAAATGTTTCGAGAAAAACAAAAGATCCTGGGACCAGCCCCATAGTTTAGTAGTTAAGGGAGCTAGACCCTAAGTGGCCCAAGACAGTTCGAATTCCAGCCTCAGCAGCCTGAAAACCACACTGAGGCTGGAATTCGAATGGGTGTGTGTGCCCCAAATCTCAAAAGAGTAAAAAAATGAAGGAGAAGGGATTGTGGCATGACCATGCCCCATTGGGATGTGGTTTCTCCCTCTATCATATTAAAAATATCAAGATTGGGGCTAGCAGGTGGCGTGGTAGTTGGGGCGCTGGATTCCCACATGGCTGACCACAGTTCGAGGCCCAGACCTGGCGGCTTGCTTTCTCACTCACTCTCTCTCTGTCTCTCTGGTCAAACTGAAGAAGAATAATAAAGTTAGATAAATAATTCTTTTTAAAAAGAACATCAAGGTATAGGAACCAGCAGTTAGCGTAATGGCTATGACGCTAGACTCCCACATAGTTGACTGCGGTTCGCGTCCCGGACCCGGTGGCTTAGAACTCACGCCAGGCACGTGTGCGTGCGTGCCCAAGATCCCGAGAGGAGAATGGAGGAGAAGGGATTCCGGCGTGACCATCCCCCCCTGGGGGGTGATTTCTCACTTTCTGTCTCTATTCCTCTCTCTGTCTGTCTGGCAAGCGCACGCGCCCAATAGCAAAAACCTCTCCAAAAAATAAAATAAAATTAAAAAAAATCAAGGTATAAGAAGGCTACTATAGGGGCCATCAGGTAGCCTAGTGGTTAACGTGCTGGACTTCCACATGACCAGTTGCAGTTCAAGTCCCAGACCTGGCAGCTTGAAAGTCATGCCAGGCACATGTGCATGTATGTCTAAAATCCCAAGAGGAGAAGGGATTGCAGTGTGGCCATCCCCACTGGGGTGGAATTTTTCACTTTCTGTGTTTCTGTCTCTCCAGTAAGTGCACACATACTGTAGGAAAAATCTCTTAAAAAAAAAAAAAAAGAAAGAAAGAAAAAAAGAAAAAGGAAGATCTGATAAATATCTAACCTGATTCCAGAAATAGAATGAAGAAAATGCAATAGTTAAGGCGTTGGACTCCCACATGGCTGACCATAGTTTGAGTCCTGGACCAGGTAGCTTGCTTTCTTGCGTTCCCTTTCTCTCTCTCTCTGGTCAAATTAAAAAAGTAATAATAATAAGTGGAATTAAATAAATAAATCTTTAATAAATAATCATTGCTTATATTTTCCTAAATTAATGAAAAACATGAATACAGAGATCTAGGATACACAATATACTCCATAGGTTAAGTGGTGTGGTGGTTAAGGCACTGGACATTCCAACATGGTCAACCACTGTTTGAGTCCTGGACCTGGTGGCTTGCTTTCTCACTTTCCTTCTCTCTCTTTTTATGTGTCTCTCTCCGGTCAAGTTAAAATAAATGAATGAATAAATACAATTGAATAAATGATTTTTTAAAAAGGAAATCTATACTTAGACACTTGTAATGAGAATGCAGGACACTAAAGACAAAGAGAAGATTTTTAAAAGCAGCTATAAGCAATGGTAGCAGGCAGCAACGGTGGCCACAAACTCCTGGCCCTGTTGGGGGTCCCCTGCACCTTCTCCCTCAGAGCCAGGCCTATTTCACTTGGCCTCTACTGACGGTCACCTGCGGGTTTGGGACAGAAACAACAACTGGTGCCTTCCACGCTTCTCAGCGGTACCTGCACCTGCCTGGCCTGGGCACCACAGCGGCTGCAGGCCAAGGAAAGTCCTCAGAGGTAAAAAAGGAAATCAGAAGCTACAGGAGGAGCTGGTGACCAGATTGACTTGTTGGCTCTTGGTACAGCAGTTGGTAGCATTTTATTATATAGTACAGTAAAAGAAGAATTACACAGTGAATAAGTGGTAGATAGGCATACAGCGGCATCAAGACGGTGGCTGTTTATATAGTTGTTCAGATGAGAAACATACTGTGGAATGAACATACAGACCCGCAAAGTAGAGTGCAAATGGAAAGCTGACAACAGCAGCGCTAGTTCCCTGAGCATCAGCCCAGATGGAAAAATATTACTTTCAGCAGGTCGAACAATCTAACTGGGTTTTGGAGACCAAAGAAGTCTACAGACACTTCACAGGGCATGCGAGGCCAGTCTCATCACTCAGGTTCACTACTGTCAGACCTCCTAACGGGAGCCAGCCCTCTGATGGAATTGCAGGTCTTTACTTCTTATCTGGAGCAGTGCGTGACCGGTTACTTAATGTCTGGCAGATCTGGTCAGAAAATAAAGAGGAGAATGCAGTGATGTCTTCCACAGTTACGGATGAACCAGTCTACACTGATTTGACTTCGTCAGAAAACAAAGAAGAGCCTGTCAAGTTAGCTGTGGTTTGCAGAGACGGTCAAGTCCATCTTTCTGAACACATATTAAATGGGTACTGCAAGAAGCCTTTGACTTCAAACTGCACAATTTTCAGATAGCAACACCTGGGAAAGGCAAGAAATTAACACCAACACCAATCCCTATTCTTTTTTTTTTTTTGGAGAGGATTTTGCTATAAGGCACATGCGCTAGCCAGAAAGACAGAGAGACAGAAAGCGAGAAATTACCCCCCAGGGGGGATGGCCACGCCACAATCCCTTCTCCTCCCATTCTCCTCTCAGGATCTTGAGCGTGTACATTCATGTGACTGGCGTGAGTTTAAGCCACTGGGTCAGGGACTTGAACAGCAGTTGACTGCATGGGAGTCCAGTGACATAGCTATTACACCAACTGCTGGTCTCCCAGTCCCTATTCTAGTAGCTGGTTTTTGCTCAGACAAAATGTCCTTGTTGCTTGTATATGGCAATTGGTTTCAGCCTACTATTGAGCAAGTGGCTTTAAACTCCAAGGAGTTTAATAAGGGTTTAGCAAGGGATATTTTGAACAACTGAGACCCAAAAGTAGAAACGGCTATAACGAAGGTGAGAACACCAATGATGAATTCTGAAGCAAAAGTTCTGGTGCAAGGGCTACCTGGTCACCATGCATCTATCAAGCCTCTTCCACAAGCCGAGGAAGTAAAGAGCAAGAAGAAATTAGGGGGAAATGCGGTTAGCCTTGAAGAACGCCTGGGAGCAATGGATATAGAGACAAAGAAAGAAAAGAATGGCCTTCTACAGACCAATAGCTTTCCAGTTCTTCTTGCACAAGGTTTAGAAAGTAATGATTTGGAAATGCTAAATAATAAAGTACTGTAAACTAGGAATTCGAACCTAATAAAGAGGACTGTGTTAACAATGCCCCTGCATGCTTACAAAGAGGTTGCAAGGACATCCTGATAGTGCTGTTTTCACGTTCAGTGGCTGAAAGGAGCGTTAATGGTCCCCACGCATCATACCTATCCACATTGCCTGACCTGGTGCCCCAGCTTGGGACGCTCTACCAGCTGGTGGAAATCAGAGTCGAAACTTTTCAGGAACTCTCACATCTTCATGGAAAGCTTATTCCTCTAACCACACAAGCTACAGCATCAGATAAAACAAAGGGAATGACTTCCCCTGGACAGAAGGCAAAGCTGGTATATGAAGAATCTTCTGCAGAGGAGTCTGATGATGAAATAGCAGATGAGGATTCAGATGATAATTGGGATGAAGATGAGGAAGAGAAAGAAAGTGAAAAAGAAGAAGATGTTCATGAAAATGAAGAGGAAGATGAAGACACCAAAGAAAATGGTGAGGACAGAGATGTAGCAAGTGAAAAGGAGTTAAGTGGAGATTCTGATTTAGATCCTGCAAATGAAAGTGAAGAAGAATGAAGACAGAAGCAAGCCTATTGAACTGTGTAGTCTCTGGCTCACGCTGCCCAGTACTGCAGAGTTCTTCTGGGGAGGGCTGACTGTGCCAGGATGCCAAGGACCACTATGCATTTCCAAATTTTACAGCAAAGGTTCCCACACCACCTGCTGTCCTGAGCACCCCGACCTTAACTGCGTAAGTAAGAGTATCTCCTTCAAATGCTAATAAACTTTACATAGTAAATAGGAAAAAAAAAAGCAGCTACAGACAAGGACAATCAAAATGACAGCAGACTTCTAAAAAACAATAGATACTGAAAGAGACAGAGTCAGAGAGAGAAATATCTTTAAAGCATCTGAAAAAAATAAATGTTGGCCAACCAGTGGCATGGTGGTTACGGTGGCTGGAACTCACATGGCCGATTATGCAGAGTCCTGGACCCAGAGGCTTTAAAAACATGCTGAGCATGTGTGGCATAGAGAAATGGAGAATGGACTGTGGCATGACCCCATGGGTAGAGTGCTTTCTTTCCTTTTCTCTTTTTTCCAGCAAGACTATGTATCTTCTAGCAAATTCATAAATAAATAAGTAAATCTTAATCTAGAACTGAACTCGGCAATTAAAGAATGAGGATACAATAAAGACATTTCAGGTAGATAAAAATTTAATTTCAAACAGCAAATTTAAAAATCAATAAACGTTAATCTAGAACTGCACTCAGCAAATTAAAGAATGAAGGTAAAATAAAGACATTTCAGGTAGGTAAAAATTTAATTTCAAATACTGACCTTCAGAAAAAAAAAAAAGGAAAATAATCCCAGAAATGAGGTATGAAATTAAAGGGAAATGGGATACGTGTAGTTCTCTTTGTAGCCTTCTCCCACATCTGCATCTGTTACAGAGCTTGCCCAGAATTCCTGCCTGTTAATTTCGGATAGGTTTCCTCTTGGTGTACCCAAACTCATCATTTTTTAAATTAATACAATTATAAAGTAGCACATGGAATGATTTAAATCTCAAGAAACGGATGCTCCTCGATTTCGGATAGGTTTCCTCTCGGTGTACCCTGACTCATCATTGTTTAAATTAATACAATTGTAAAGTAGCACATGGGATGATTTAAATCTCAAGAAACGGATGCTCCTCGTTTTTCTATTCTATGCAGGTTCCCACCTTTATCTAGTTCTATTAGGCTGGGTTAAGTGTCCCTCCTTTGTGCTTCCATAATGACATGTAAATATCAGTATTATTGCATTTGCCATGTTGAGATCTATTTAAATATATGTCTTCTCTATTAGATTGTGAGCTTTTTATAGGCAATTACAACTTAATACATGATTCTTTGATTGAATGAATCAATCTGATACTCTGGGTTAAACTGCATGACCCCCAAAATTTACATTCAAGTCCTAGTCACTGGTATCTGTGAATGTTATTTTATTTGGAAATAGGGTCTTTGCAGATGTAGTCAAGATTTAAAAAAAAAAAAAAAAAAAAAGGCACTACTGGATTGGAAAAAAAAAAAAAAAAGGTACTACTGGATTAGAGTGGTCCCTAATCTAATCTAATCTAATCTAATCTAATCTAATCATATGTGTCCTTATAAGAAGAAAGAATTTTGGACATAGATATAGAAGATCATGTGATGGGGAGCAGCAGTTGGTGTAATGGCTATGTTGCTGGACTCCCATGTAGTCCACCGTGGTTCAAGTCACGGATCCAGTGGCTTAAATTCATACTAGGCGCATGTGCGTGTGTGCTCGAGATCCTGAGAGGAGAATGGAGGAGAAAGAATTACAGCATGGCCATCTCCCCGAGCGGGAGGGTGACTTCTCAATTTCTGTCTCTCTGTCTTTCTGGCAAGCGCACACGTCCTCTAGCAAAAACCTCTCAAAAAAATAAATAAATAAAAATAAAAGATCATGTGATGATGGAGGCAGACAGTAGAGTGATAAAGTTGCAAAACAGGAGCACCAAGGGTTGCTAGCAACCACTAGTAGTATTGACCCTAATGTTAGAACTCTCAGATAGGCAGGGCTGGCAGGTTGGCATGGTAGTTGAGGCGCTGGACTCCAACATGCCCAACAATGGTTCAAGCCCTGGATCTGGTGACTTGCTTTCTCATTCTCCCTCTCTCTCTCTGTCTCTCCCTGGTCAAATTGAATAACAATTAATTAACTAATTAATTCTTTAGGGGGGAAAAAAAGAACTACCAGATAGGGAATTTAAATAACCATGCTTAATATGGTAAAAAATTTATATAAAAGATGGGACAATGTGCATGAACAGATAGAAAATTTTAGGAAAATTAAAATTACATTAAAAAATCAAACAGAAAGGCTAGAAATAAAAAATATAGGCCCAGCTGTGGTAGTACAGTAGTAATTAAACATTCTGAAATGCTGGAAGCCATATAGATATCAAGGTTTATCCTTCAGGCTGACCTGTACACAGCGGGTACATGTGCGTGCACCCTTGATCCTGGCTGGCTTGGAGTCCTGTGAGAAGGATCGTGGCCTGAGACCCTGATGAGGGTGTTTGTCTTTTTCTCTCTCTCTATCTCTATCTCTCTCTCTCTCCATCAGAGATGAGAATTTCTTTGATGGGTTCTTTAGTAGCCGGAACACAGCTAAGGAAATTCTCAGTAAATTTAAAGATAGGTCAGTAGAAATCATCTAACTAAAATACAAATAGGAGCATCAGCCTATGGTGGTTAAGGAAGCCAGATCCCTCATGGCCAACTGAGTGGTTTAAGTCCTGGCCACAGAAGCTGGAAAAACATGCTAGGGCACATGTATTTGTGCCCCAAATCCCAATAGAATGGAGAAATGGAGGAGAAGAGATTGTACTACCAACACCCCATGGAGGTGCTTTCTCCTTTCCTTCTCTCTCTGAATCTAGTGAGTACATGTGCTTTCTGGCACACACACACACACGCACACACGCACACACACACATGCACACACACACGCACACACGCACACACGCACACACACGCACACACACACACACACACACACACACACAAATAGGAGAAAAATGAGTGAAACACACACACAAAAAAACAGAACAGTATCAAAGAGCCATAGCACTGTGGGACATGATCAAATGATTTAACCTACATATTGGAGTCTCAGAAAGGAAAAAAGGAAAGCAGAGAATGAGAGAATTTGGACTAAGAAATAGTAGCAGTAATAATGGTCTAGAATTTCTGCCAAATGATTAAAGATATAAAACCACATATTCAAGAATCTCAGAGAACACTAAGTTAAAGAGACAGAGAGAGACAAACCTAGACACATCATAGTTTAGCTAGTGAAAACCAAAGATAAAGGGAAAAATCTTGAAAGTACCTAAGAAAAAAGAAACATCACATGCAGAGAAACAAAGGTAAGAATTGTAATGGATTTCACATTTAAAAATGAAATAAAATGAAATCATAACTATGAAAAAAATATATTACTGTCTCAAGAAGGATTTTTTAAGTCCAAGGGGATTTCATAGTTACTATTATCTGAACTGTTACCTGCTCCTTTTACAGAATTCACTTTCTATGTATCTTGTAGGCACTTTAAGCCACTCATTTGGAGTCATAAAGTGCCTTGAAGTAGAAATTCTTGGGAATCTGGAACTCAGTTGTGCCTTCTCAACCTCTTTAAATTCTCTCATCGTATATGTCTTGCCTGCAGAATGATTAGTAATTTAATTAGCACCCTTAAATGCCATTACTCTTGGGCTACAGAATCACATAACAGTCAGGAACTAAGTACCAGTCTCACACTGAAGAAGAATTCTTTTCTCATTGTCCTTGTCATACTGTGCTTTTTTCAAAGGATCACGAAATGGTGGCACAGTAACCTACAAAAAAAGTACTTATTTGAGGACTGGGTTGCAGATCTGAGTATTAAACATTTTCAGTCTATCCCAAACATCCACTTATGAGGGTCTTTGAAAATGTCATAGAAAATATGTATTATGGAAAAGCATGGGTTTCAATATTTTTGCATAAAAAGGCATACTTTATTTTCATTTTCCCATGAACTTTTTGAAGTATCCCATATGGCTCTTATGTCAGAAAGTCAACAATACCATCTACAGACTAATAGCAGGCTTACCATTATATATTTAACACATCACAAAGAGATGAGGGTGCCCCAATGTCTCTCTCAATAAGGCCCACCAGACAAAGAGCAAGGTTACCTCCTGTTTCAAACAAAGATTTTTTTTGCTATATATTCCCAAATTTAAAAATTCCTTTCCTATGCAGAAAAGGAAAAAATATATGTATTTATCTTCATTCCTAATATCCATAATCAAAAAATAATGAATAATTATGAAAACTTAACCAAAATGTAGACCATTTATGAGCCAAGATATTGAAACACTAAATCTATTTTAATGGCCAATATTACCAATATCAAAATGACAGTTCTGTATAAGAAAATTGCAGTCAATAACAGTCACATTCATGGTCTAGTCTAAAGAGTGAATTTCTACCATAAGCTAAAAGGATCATTCATGCATCTTTCTGACAACAATCAGGCTTGTTTTCCTGAGACAATGATAATACACAACATGACCAGGATTAAAATAAGCAGTGATCAGACTGTCCTCTAGAAGATACTTATAAGCTATTAAGAATATATTAACTTACTATAAGAAAAAGACAAAAATGGTACTTTCGTTTTCAAGTATTTGTATGTGACGTATTGATATATGAACAGCAAATCAAATTTTAAATGAAAGAGAGAAACAAAGAACATTCTGAAGTTTTTTCAACAATTTATAAGTATCTCCTTTCTCCTCTCTCTACTGACAAGCAGGTGTAGACCAATTATAAGAACCTGAATGAAGTATTATAATCCAATGATTCTCAAATTATTTTAAGACTGTTATTTCCAAAGAACTTTTGTGTATATAGGCTAGATCTGTTGAAATTTACTATATTGGAAATAAAAACTGAGAATTTTTTGATTATTCATTTTTAAGTAACAGTAATGTCTATTATATTTAGCATATATTTTTTTAAATAAATATATTTTTTAAAAATATAGTGTGGGCCAGCCAGTGGCATGGTGGTTGGATAGCTGGATCCCACATGGCCAACTGCATGATTCAAGTCCCAGACCCTGCAGCTTGAGAAACAAGCCAGACTCACACAGGGCACATGTACGTGTGTGCCTAAAATCTCAAGAGAATTGAGGGGAGGGAACTGCAGTGCATTTGTGTGTTTGCCCAAACCCCTCCCATGAGAAGGAAGAAACGGAGAAGGGATTGCAGCGTAGTCATTCCCCCCAGGGAGTGATTTCTTGCTTTTTGTCTCTCTGTCTCTCCAGCGAGCACATGCCTTATAGCAAAACAAAACAAAAACTCTCCCAAAACAAAACAACCAAATCAATGAATTTTTCATAGTTTTCTCAATTTCTTTTGAACCACAGCCAATTTCATTCAACTTTTCCAAAATCCATACTCAATATATTGCTTCTAAAATGTATGTCACCATTTATATAATGATATTATTATTTCATATTCCTTTTATAGTTTTTTCATCCTTTCTTTACCGTTCTTCAGTAGAAGCCAGTCTTGAGTTGCCCAGTTAGGAGCCTCTGACCTGCTATTTTGATTAAGTTTCTTCTCAATATTCATGGCCAGCATCTGGCTTCTAAACGGAAGCCTTTTGGTCTTTTCAATCACTTGCTGATAGGGTGAGACTGCACTGTTACCCATAACCACATGACCTAATTTGGAATCAATCTGGGCATCCAATCTTGCATTTCTGATCATATTCCCAATCCACCTTTCAGCTTCTTCTGGAGTCATGTTCAGTGTATCTGCCAACATGTTAATGCTGATACACTGGTATGTGACCAAAGTCTCAAATATGAATAGACGAGCATTTTCAATAAAGTCCTCAAGAGAAGCCACCAAGAAGAAGTCATTTATAAGCACTGATTCACATTCTCAGTTTTTTCTGAGCTCCATCAAAATCAATGTTACATACAAGCATTCAATAAATTCTGTAATTGGGTCTTTCTATGTGTAAGACTCCTGCTGAGTAACTTTGACTAGATCTTTTAGCACCTGCCAGCGTTTTCGGACATCTTTGTTATGACTGCCATAGTCAAGTAGCGGAGAAGAGGTGAACACACTGTCTGAACTGCATTGAGGTGCTGCGGCTGGTAAAGAAAGAGCCCCGTAATATCATCACGGCCTTTAGGGTGAGGAAAACAGAGACCAGTGAATGAGCCATGTTCGCTGGTGAAGAGACTGGAGTGCAGGACTCACAGAATTGTTATCTACGATCTCTTTTAACCATGGAAGGGCTTCCATGGCTGCATCCCAATTCTGCATTAAGATTTCAGAGGCCAGTTTTCCCCAGAGTGAACTCAAAGCATTTCTATCTGTTGCTGGAACCAAAACTCTAAAAAAGTAAAGATACTCTGCTGCTCCTGAGTAATTTCCACATTCATATTGGAATTTTGCATACCTGTACAGTGTATCTAAATATTCTTGCTTAAAACCATGCTTGTTTACCAGATAGTCAAACAGCATCCGGCCATCCCTGGTTGACTGCATTTGCCTTGTAGTTTCTGGGTCTTCGAACATCTTCGCAATTGGTTCTGTTTCTGCCTGAAGCTGTTTCAGTTGTGCAGCAACTGTGGTTCTTTTTTCTCTCAAAGCATGAGGAATATCATCAGAATGAAGGTTTTTGTATACATCCATAGCAGAGTCTACCATGTTGGTATCACTAAGAAGGTCCAATTTCCCTTGTAACAGTTCTTTTTCATTGTGTCACCTTTCCAGAGAGAAATTCAAGGAGCAGAAAAACTAGATGACGGTCCAAAAAGTGAGCAATGCGAGTAGTCAAGTCGTACTCCGCCATCTTGCCAAAAAGCCATAGTTTTATCAGTTAAAATTCATTGGTCTGTCTTTATCTTTCAGTTGTTTTGTTTTTTTTTTTTTTAATTTTGCTAGAGGACATTCACTTGAGAGAGAGAGACAGGGGCAAAGTGATAAAGCAGCCTCCCCGCCCCAACACACACACACACACACACACACACACACACACACATGAATGGTCACAGCGCAATCTCTTTTCCATTTCTCCCTTTTTATAGGAGTTTGGGCATGCATGCACACATGCTCAGCGTGTTTCTCAAGCTGCCGGGTCCAGGACTCAAAACACAAAATAACCATGTGAGATATAGTCACTTTAACCAACATACCTCAGGCTGGCCCCTTCCTTTTGAATGAATGTCATTCCCATGCATGATTTTGTAACATCATGACATGGTTGTTTGGGAAAGAAACTGGATCACTGAGTTATACAAGATCTTCTGAATGTTTATATATTTCGTTATACAGTATCAAAGAATCACGATCACTAATATTAGTATTGATATCATTAGTAAAAATCTTGGGTAGTGGGGCTAGCATGTGGCATGGTGGTTAAGGTGCTGAATTCCCACATGACTGCAGTTCAAGTCCTAGACCTAGCGGCTTACTTTCTCACTTTCCCTCTCTCTGTGTGTGTCTCTCTCTGGTGAGCACATGTGCCCTATAGCAAATTTAAAAACAACAATAATGGGGGCCAGCAGGTGGCGTGGTGGTTAGGGCGCAGGACACTCCCACATGGCTGACCAGGGTTCAAGTCCTGAATCTGGTGGCTTGCTTCCTCACTTCCTCTCTCTCTCACTCTCACCCTCTGTGTCTCTCTCTGGTCAAATTAAGAAATAAATGAATGAATAAATAAAATAAAATAAATAATTATTTTTTAAAAACAATAATAATAAATAATAAATTAATAAAATAAATAATTTTTGAGAAGATTTTGCTATAGGATATGTGCGCTCACCAGAAAGACAAGAGAGACAGAGAGACAGAAAGTGAGAAATCACCCCCCCCCCCCCCGGGGGGGGCGGAAAAAACCTTCTCCTCTATTCTCCTCTTGGGATCTTGGGCACATACACACACGTGCCTGGCATGAGTTTAAGCCACCGGGACCAGGACTCAAACTGTGGTCGACTACATAGCCATTACACCATCTGCTGGTCCCAAATAAATAATTTTTTAAAAAGCCTTGGGTATTGGGGGCCAGCTCTGTGTCCCAAAGGTTAAGGCAGTTGGAGCCCATGTGACTGGCCTAACAGTTCAAGTCCCAGACCTGGCAGCTAGAGAAACACATATGCATTTATGCCCAGAACTGTGAAAGAAGGGAGAAATGGTGGAGAAGGGGTTGGTTGTAGCATGACCATTCCCTATGGGAAGTACTTTCTAAATCTCTCTCTCTGGCAAGTGCAGGTGCCCTCTAGGGATAAAAAAAGAGAGAAAACAAAAAGAAAAAAGAAAGAAAGAAAAACTTAGGCTTTCTGGACCACTTTCACACTTAGGATGGAGAATACGAGTTTTACAAAATTCAAATGTCTTGTGAAAGTTCACATGTTATCATTGGCAACAATATTGTCAGTAGTTTTCCTTGATGTGACAGACTTACTTCATTAATTTTCCTGAAAATGTCTGCCAAATACCCTAGACTTAATAACCATAGTTCATAAATCATTCTTTCAAGTAAAAATGGTGTTCTATAAAATATATACACATGTATATACACGTATGTGATATACATATATATATATGTAGACCAGTCAGTTCAAGCAGTTATACCATATATTTTAGTACACAGCAGAAGTGTTCTTTGCATACTTCCATTTCCTAACACAGATTTTTTTTTTTCTTTTAGAGATTTTGCTATAGGGCATATGTGCTCACCAGAGAGACAGAAAGTGAGAAATCATCCCCCGCTGGGGGCCAGGGTGGATGACCATGCCGCAATTCCTTCTTCTCCATTCTCCTCTTGGGATCTTGGGCACTCACTCACACACATATGCACACGTGTGCACACCCAGCCTAAGCTTGTTTTTTTGTTTTATTTTTGTTTGTTTGGGGTTTTTTGGAGAAGTTTTTGCTATAGGGCGCATGCGCTCACCAGAAAGACAGAGATAGAAAGCGAGAAATTACCCCCCCAGGGGGGGCGGCCACACCACAGTCCTTTCTCCTCTATTCTTCTCTTGGGATCTTGGGCACACATGCATACACACCCGGCATGAGTTTAAGTCACCAGGTCCGGGACTCAAACTGAGGTCAACTACATGGGAGTCCAGCAACATAGCCATTACACCAACTGCTGGTCCCCCCAGCGTAAGTTTTACTCAAACTGCGGCTGGCTATGTGGGAGGCCAGCGATGTAATCATGACACCATCTGCTAGTCCTAAAAGTCTAAGAAATTTTTAAACATTACTGAATACTCAATTATTATACAAGATTTGCAGAATTTACAGAGATTTCATTTACTTTGATCTTTTTGTTCCTTTCTAAGATATGGTGAAAAAAAAAACTACTCCTAAAATGTTACTGCATTTTTATGAATTTACTAAAGGACTACTCATATTAGGCTGCTCAGAACTAAACACATAATACCAAAATTAAAATAAAAAATCTACCCTACCTTTAGAAAATTAGGGTCCTCTTTGCTCATATAAAAAGGATCATACTCTTTTGGGTCATAATGTTCTATAAATACATTTCCCTATAAGAAGGAAATAAAACCATACATAAGAACAAGAAGTACACAGTTAATTTTGAACCTTTCAGAACTCGAGAGCCAAACACATGGTTTCATTGTCATACTTCAAAGTGGCATAAAAAAGAAATTCAAACGGGAAAATAAGACCATATTTGAAATTTAATTTATTCAAATTATAAATATTATAGTGATAGACAGAATCTACTTAATTAGCAGGATTTTAATAAAACCTATTGGAACAACACAAGATTTGGGAATTTATTTTTATATTCTAGTCAAATATCAAATCTCTTTTTTTAAAGTTATTCGTTCATTCATTTATTTATTCATTCTAAGACAGAGGCATCCCTAACAGGGTCTTTACAACACAGTCAGCCAGGATCACAGGCATGCACAGGGAAACCTCAGGACAGAACCAAGATCCTCCCATGAGACCTACCACTGTGGCGAGCCCTTAGATCTTTCAAAAATGCCAGACCAGCAGGTGGTATGGTGGTTAAGGCACTAGATTTCCATATGGCCAGCCACGGTTTGAGTCCCAGATTTGGCAGCTTGAAGATCATGCCAGGCATATGTGCATACATGCCCAAAATCCTGAAAGGAAAATGGAGGAGAGGGGATTGCAGCATGGCCATACCTCCTAGGGGTGATTTTTCAATTTTCCTTTCTGTCTCTCTCCTGTGAACACACATGCTCTATAGCAAAAACCTAAAAAAAAAAAAATAAAAAAATAAAAATTTTAATGCCAGAAGAACAAAAATATTTCATAGCTTTGCAAAGCAGATTTCAAAACAAAACAAAATGTTCTGAACCTATAGTCCAAATTTTTCAAACTGGTAAATAAAATGAATAATTATACGGGAAAAATAAAAATTTTAATATATACAGTTAAATCTATACCTAACTCTGCTCTTTCATCCTTTCCATATGCACTGTATTTAAGAATACTTTAGAGTGTAGATTGTACATATGTAGGGTGGGGAGGGCCAAGGTGTTTGTATGATTACAAATGAACAAAGACTACCATATTTCTAGGGGCCAGCAGGTGGCATGGTGGTTAAGGGTGCTGGACTCCCACATGGCTGACCATGGTTCAAGTCCTGGGCCCAGAGGCTTGTTTTCTCACTTTCTTCCTCGCTCTTCTCTCTCTTGCTCTGTCCCTCTCTGGTCGAATTAAAATAAATAAAGTTAAGTTAAGAAAAAAGTTACAAAACCAAATATTAAAAACAAAGATAACCATACTTCTTAAACCAGTTGAAAAAAGTATCAAATGATCTCCAAGTACCTTTTTATTTGCATGTTTTAAAAAACTGTCTAATTCCTCTTGTCTTCTTTTTGTAATCTCCTTATGTGAACAAACTTTCTCTACAATTCTCTTCTGGAGAGGGTCTGCCACACGATCAGCCCACTTTTTATATAACATCTCTTTTCTTCTTGTATTTAAGAAGTCATGATGTTGTAAATACTTATCTAGTTCCTGGTAAACAATGATTTAAAAGACAAATATATTATCCTAAAGATTTCTTGTTCAAAAATTTTCTAAAACTTAACCTTCATAAATTTAAATTATTCCTAAGAATAATCCACAAAGGCATTCATTACGTCAGTCACTGATTTGGCTTGTACTATGTGACACACTATCCTAGGAACAGGACATACACAGACAATTGAGGCAATATCCCTGCTTTCCTGGAGCAACAGTCTAAAAACAACATAAAAGGAGCAATATAGCAAGTCATATACACACATATGTCATACTACACATGAAGTAATTGAAGATACACTGATTTGGCTTGTACTATGTGACACACTATCCTAGGAACAGGACATACACAGACAATTGAGGCAATATCCCTGCTTTCCTGGAGCAACAGTCTAAAACAACATAAAAGGAGCAATATAGCAAGTCATATACGCACATATGTCATACTACACATGAAGTAATTGAAGATACACAGAAGAAAAAAAAATTAAGAGTCTTCAAAGATCTCCAGTTTGACAGTCCCTCAGAAAGTTAAATGAAATTCCCATATGACCCAGCAATTCCCTCCTAGGGCTAGCTCCAAAAGAATTAAAAACAGGGACTCACATAGAGACGTGTTCACCCATGTTTACTGCAGCATTATTTACAATAAACAAAAGATGGAAACAACCCAAATGGCCATCCATAGATGAATGTGTGAACAAAATGGTATATACATTTAATAGAACATTATTCCGCCATAAAAGGGAGTGGAGTTGATGCATGTTTAGAACATGGATGAACCTTGAAAACGGTTTGCCTAAGTGCAATAAGCTGGACACAAAAGAAAAACACACAAAAGGGTTTCACGTGTATGAAAAATCTAGGATAGGCAAAATTCATAGAGGCAGAAAGCAGGTTAGAGGTTGCTGGGGGCTTCAGGGAGGGGGAAGTAAGGAGTTACTGCTTCTAGAGAACAAAGTTTTAGTTCAGGGTGATGAAAAAGTTTGGAAAAAGTGATTGTGCGACATTGTGCATACCAAACTGCCTACTAAAAGTGGTTAAAATGGCTAATTTTGTCTGGTGTATATTCTACCACAATGGGAAAAAGATCCCAAAGCAGGAGGCATTTGGGCTGGGCCTTAAAGAATGAAGAGTTACCCAGGAAAAGGAGGGATGGTAGATAATGGGAAGGAATATTCTGGGGCAAGGGGGAACAAGAGCAAAGAGGCAGAAGTGTAGTACAAGTTGGTCCAAATGCCAAGTGGCCTGCAAAGATGACATTTGATTAGTGTAATTTTTAAAAAAGAATTATTTACTTAATTTATTATTATTATTTTCACATGAGTTTTGCCAGAGAAAAACAGAAAGAGAGAGAGAGAGAGAGAAAGCAAGCCACCAGATCTGGGACTTGAACCATGATCAGCCATGTGGGAATTCCAGTGCCTTAACCACCACACCACCTGCCGGCTCCCGGTTAGTGTCATTCTTACCAAAATTTTTCATCCACCTTTATACAGCAGATTAAATAGTATGATTACTAGGCTCAACATGATACTCAAAATAAAAAATATATATATTAATTACCTTGAGAACTGGGCCATGCTACTCTCTAACTTCAGGTCATGGCATATTTCAGCCATTCCCAATGACAGTCCTTTTTCTTTTTAAAGAACTCTAAAGAAAATTCTTAAAAAAGAAAATGGGTTTCCCATTCCAATATATAGTAACATTTTTTTTTAAGGTTTTTGCTATAGGGCACGTGCACTTGCCAGAAAGACACAGAGACAGAGAGACAGAAGGCAAGAAATCACCCCCAGGGGGGATGGCCATGCCGCAATCCCGTCTCCTCTGTTCTCCTCTTAGGATCTTGGGCACGCACGCACACGCGCCCAGTGTGAGTTTAAGCCACTGGGTCCGGGACTCGAACTGTGGTCGACTACATGGGAGTCCACGACATAGCCATTACTCCAACTGCTGGTCCCCCAATATTTAGTAACTTTACCTGGTGTTCTTGTCTCATCAGGTTCATCCGCTATAGTTAAACCATTGTTCTTACCTATGTAGACCTGAGTAATAATTGTGTATTCCAATAAAAGCTCTTAAGGATTAGCTCATTCATAGTGACTATAGAAATGTCACTAAAATAAAGGAACAAGTGAGTAGAGGAAACATCTTCTACCATATCTGTGAAGAAATCCACACAAAGTATAGGAAGAGAAGAAGTCTAGTAAAGCAGTCTAGACATTAATGAGTATTTTTAATTCTCTTTTCTTTATTTTTTTAAAGAATTATTTTATTTAACTTTATTTAGTTATCTATTTTAATTTGACCAGAGAGGGACAGAGTGAGAGAGAGAGAGGGAAAGTGAGAAAGCAAGCCACTAGGTCTGGGACTCAAACTGCAGTCGGCCCTGTGGGAGTCCAGCGCCTCTAACCATCATGCCACCTGCCGTCCCCTCTTTTCTGTACTTTCTAAAGTTTGTACAGAGTGCACTACATATAAAATGGAACAACAATTTAATTTTTAACTGAGACGCATTTTGTAGCCAATTCTTACCTTCATTACATAGTTTTCTCTATATAATATTGATTGAACAGCTGCATCAATATCTTCTTTAGCTAAAGCCTAAAAAGACAGAATTAAATATTGAAAATCAAATCTTGAAAAAAATTAAGTCAGTATTATCTGGACTAATTTTATGTAATAGACATATCCCCAAAAAGTTATCTTTAAAACTAGGTTTTTCTACTTCAAAACACATCATGTACTTTTTAGATTATTTGAATCTTTCTGCTTTTGGTAACAGCTCATTCTGAGACAGAAAAAGGAACTCAGCTCACAGACATTGCATATGTAAGAGTGGTGAAGACTTGCCTACCTTTTTTCATATCCCGTAAAATGTTTTTACCTTTATGGGTTAAAAAGAATACAGCCACCCTCCACTTGAGTCTTTTTGATAAGACAGTCTTGATTCTCTCTAGCTAAGACTGTATCAATGGTTTTACTAAAAACTTATTGCCACCTAAGGCAAACACCATGCCTAGATAAAATGCTGCTAGTTTAAAATAACAGAAGTTCTTAGAAAGCATTTATATTCAATCTCGTTTTCTTGTTTTTCCATAATGAATCTACCAATTTTGGTTTTGAAAATCTAACAAAAGCTGCAATACAAAACTGTAGATAAAATAAGTCAGAGAAACAAGTTATATTTTTATCCATAAATTTATAACTATATATGATACAAAATTCTAATCAAACAGGTGATTGGATTTTCTCAAAAGAAACTTTTTGTGAAATAAAAAGAAATTCTCTTAAAGTCTTATATTCATTTACTTAATTTTTCTATTATAATTGACAAATTATCTAAAAGACTGAAACAACTTTTCTCAGACAATATGGACTTAAAGGGAACTGGAATAAATTTATTTATCATTAATGAAGACTCTATCACTGTCAAATAAACATTAATGATAAATATTTTTATATACAAGTTACATTTTTTGGATTTAAGGCAACACACTCTTCAAAACTTAATTTTTTCCATTCTCATAACAAATATTCCATAATTAAATATCTGCCATAAAGTAAAGAAGTTTATGGGAACCAGCAGTTAGCGTAATGGCTATGTCGCTGGACTCGCACATAGTCAACCGCGGTTCGCGTCCCGGACCCGGTGGCTTCAAACTCACGCCGGGCGCGTGTGTGTGCGTGGCCAAGATCCTGAGAGGAGAATGGAAGAGAAGGGATTGTGGCGTGACCATCCCCTCTGGGGGTTGATTTCTCACTTTCTATCTCTATGTCTCTGTCTGTCTGGCGAGCGCACGCGCCCTATTGCGAAAACCTCTCAAAAAAAAGAAAAAAGTAAAGTTTATTTATAGTACAGAATTGCCTTTGAAATTATTCTCAAGTTAACTGTCAGTGGAAGTGGTTGTCTTTGGTCTTCCTACTGTTTTCCGGGGGTGGGGGGGTGTTGTTTTTGTTTTTAAGTTTATTTCATGAGTGCGAGCGATGGAGAGTGTGAGATGTTGACCACGTGGTTTGAGAGAAAGATAAGCACCTTCAATAGGGTCCTACATTGTAGTCCCAACTAGCCAAACCTATGGGGAACTGAACCCATGATCATCTATATGGATGCAACTTTGCTTGAGCAGCACATTACCACCAAGCCACTTCTCAGTCTCACTATTCTTGTTAAACTTTTATTCATTTATTTCTCCAAAGAGAGGGATACAGAAAGTGGGATGGGCATCCCCAACAGGATCTTCACATCATGATCTACCCCTGGTCTCAGCCGGCCCATATCACAAACAAATGAGCCAGACATGCTCAGGCGGTCCTAGGATATGAACCTAGGATCTTTTCCATGTGGGTCCAGTTGCATTACACTAACCACCACCTGGCCCAGTTCCTCTACTCTTGTTTCCAGAACAGATGAATACAATCTCATAATCTAAAAACTATCCTTCCCCATTAACACTCAAGGAAGGTAAGGTTCATTGAAGTTAAGTGACAACTAGAAGCCCAGAAAATCCTGAGCTCAACCAGAACTTAAATTTATATGTGTCTAACTCCAGTTCATTGTCTTGTCCTTTTTGACTCAGAGTTGGTAAGTCTATTCTTCTGGTAACTCTGTTCTCAAACAAGGTGGGTACTCAATTAATATACTAGACAAAAAATAAAAACAACAACATGAAGAAACAGCAAAGTGATGAAAAAAATAGGAAGAACTGGGAATTGATATTTGAACAAAGAAAACATCAGTGAATGAAATTTCAGGGATTTTTTTATGGACTTTTGCCTAAGAATAGACCTCAGTCAGAGCTAAAGAAGGTCTAAACCCCAGAGAGAAATATGCAGCCTTACTAGTTTAGGAATTAGAAGACAGAGTTTAAGACAATCACAAAATCTGAGCACCCTAAAGGAGAGAGCCACAGAAGGAATGCCATACATTTTGCAAATGAAATCTGACCAAATCTCTGGTAGACTCTTGAACTGCGCATATACGAAACAGACTTTGTGCAGCCCAAATAAACCTTAAAAAGACTAGTGATTTCATTTGCTGATAACTGCAGAAGAAACAAAATTTGGTTTGAATTTAGCTAAGTTAACATTCTGCTAAACCAAAAGCTCAATATTCTTCTGAGGAATACAACAGAATCCAGACCCTATAATGTCCAATATATAACCTAGAATTACTAGACACACAAAGAAACAGGGAAATATGATCAATATTTTTAAAAGGGGGCAATTAATGTAGATCTACTCTGAGATGGGCCATATATTGGAATTAGAAGGCAATCATTTTAGGATAGCTATTATAGCTGTGCTTAAAAAGTTAAAGGAAAATATGATAGTGAATGGATAGAAAATTTCAGGAGAGAAACAAACTGTGAAGCAAATGAACAAACATACAAACAAAAAACTGGGCCAGCTCCATGGCCTGTTGGTTAAGACAACTGGATCCCACACAGTTGACCATACGATTGGAGTCCCAGACCAGGCAGTCCGAGAAACACACTGGGTGTGTATGCATGCATGCATGCCCAAAATCCTCAAAGAAAGAAGACACGGAGAAGAAGGGATAGCAGAGTGACCATTCCCCATAGGGGGTGCCTCTCCCCATAAGAAAAAAAAAATCAATTCTTAAATTTAAAAAAATGTATTTATTTTTATTAATTAGTTAATTATTATTATTTTCAGTTTGACCAGAGAGAGAGAGAGAGGGAAAGGGAAAGAATAAGCCACCAGGTCTGGGACTTGAACTGTGGTCAGCCACATGGGAGTCCAGCGCCTCAATCACCACACTACCTGCCAGCCCCACAGTCCTTAAATTTTAAAAACAACCAGACCTCAGTGGATTTAACAGATCAAATATGACATTAAAACAGCCAAAGAACTTGAAGACAGATCATTAGAAATTCTCCATTCTCGACAAAGAGAAAATTGGAAAATAAAGAACAGAGCTGCAGTGATATCTGAGACAGTATCAAAAGATTCAACAGGCCCAGCTGGAGGTACATAGATAGTACTATACTTTGGGAGGCCTGAAGCTACATGAGAGGCACAGGTTCAGTTCCTGGACCAACATGAACACAATGGTGTGATCCTAGCTAATTAGGAGGCTGGGGCAGGAGGACTATAATACAAAGAGCCCCTGTTAAAAATACCTTTCTCTGTCTCCCCATTTTCTCACTCCTTCTCTCTCTCATAGAGGGGAAAAAAAAAAAAGGAAAAAAGATTTAGTAAATGGGTTATTAGAGTTGCAGAAGTGAGGACTGCAAGAATGGAGCAGAGGGACCAACACGTAGCATGGTGGCTAAGGCATTGGATTCTCCTATGGCCTACTGCAGTTCGAGGCCCAAACATGACAGCTTGAAAATCATGCCTGGCATTTGTGCATGTGTGCCCTAAGTCCCAAGAGGACAATAGAGAAGAAGGAATTGTGGAATAGCCATCCTCCCTGGACGGGTGATTTCTCATTTCTCATTTTCCCTCTCTCTGCCTCTCTCTAGCGAGTACATGCACTCTATGGAAAAACTTTAAAAAAAAAAAAAAAAAAAGAATAGAACAGATAAAGCTACTTGAAGAAATAATGGCTAGATGAGAACTCTCATTTTCAGACATGACAGAGCAACAGGGAACACCTGAAAAAACAACAAAGATAAAAAAAAAACATTTTTTAAGAAACTCCCTGTCCTCCTGCCCCAGCCTCCCAATTTGACACCAGGCAATAAAGAACAATGGTTCTGAAGAACAAAATAGCCCAGCTGCCCCCTGGAACTGAGCAGGGAAGCTGGGAGTCTGGGGAGACCAGGACAGCTAGAGCTCATGGGACAGACTATGAAAAGGAGACAAGAAACCCAGGGAAGGTGCTCTAGAAATCCAAAAAGCATCACCTCTGCAGAGTCCTCCTTCAGTCTTCAGTGGAGTGCTAAACACAGTATGCCTATGGGAAAACTACCCAAAGAAACTCTGGACAAAGAAACACCTAAAAAGATTGTGGCAGCTATCATATCCTTAATCCTTCCGTTTTAAGAGAAATGAAAGTGTATGCCATACAAAGACATGTACATGAATGTAACAGCTTTATTTGTAGTAGCCCAGAACTGGAAATAACCTCAATGTCCATCAACATGGTAGACAAACTGGAATATGTCCATGTAATGGAATAGTGTTCAGAAAAAAATGCTGATACATACATGTATAAACTGCAAAATAACTACGCCACGTGAAAGAAGACAGACGAAATGAAAAGAATACATACCCTAAGATTACAACCGTATAACATTATTTAAATACAACTAGATGAGAGTGCTGGCAAAGCAGTGTCTTCCTGAGAGGGCTGGGCAGGAAGGGATTTCCAAGGGACACAAAGATGGGGAAACTGGGAGTATCAAATATGTTCATTATTTTTATTGTGGTGATGGTTTCACATGTGTACACATATGTCAAAACTTTCCAAATTGTACACTTCACATAAATGTAGGTTGTTGTATATCAATTATACCTTAATAAAATGACAGTCTAAAAATAATACAATATATCAAAATGTGGGTGATACAACTAAAGCAGTGACTCAAGAGAAACTTACAGCTTTGTTACATTGGTAAAAGGATATAATTAATGACCTGTGTTTCCATTTAAAGAAGCTAAAAAATGAAGAGCAGAGTGAAAATCAAAGTAAATACAAAGTACAGTGAAGAGAATAATTTAAAAAGAATAAAATTGAAGGGACCAGCAGTTAGCGTAATGGCTATGTCGCTGGACTCCCACGTAGTCGACTGCGGTTCGAGTCCCGGACCCGGTGGTTTAAAACTCACTCCAGGCACATGTGCGTGCGTGCCCAAGATCCCGAGAGGAGAATGGAGGAGAAGGGATTGTGGTGTGGCCATCCCCTCAGGGGGTGCTTTCTCACTTACTGTCTCTCTGTCTCTCTCTGTCTTTCTGGCGAGCACACGCGCCCTATAGTAAAAATCTCTCACATACACAAAAAAAAAGAATGAAATTGAAGACAAATAGAAATGATAACATACAGTCATGTACTCTACATAATAATGTTTTGGTCAACAGTAAAACACATTATGACAGTCGTACCAGATTTTAACACAGGGCCAGTTTCCTGGCACAGAGATAATGTTCTTCTCAAAAGAGGCCAAATCCCACAAGGTAATCACAGTTCAAATCCTCAGCCAGGTTAGCCTAAAACACACCCAGTGCATGCACTGAGTCCCCTAAAGGCTAGAGCACTAGAAGGGGATTGCCGTGTGACCAGACCCTGTGGAAGGTGCTCATTTCTCTCTCTCCCTCATGCTCACATGGGTGTACCTATACTCTATAAATAAAGTAAAAATAATCTTTTAAAAGATTATAATAGCCTGGGGTCAGCAGATGGTGCAATAGTTACATCACTGGACTCCCACATGGCCAACTGTGGTTCAAGTCCCAGACCTAGTGACTGGAAACTCACTCTGGGCACATGTGCAAGCACACCCAAACTCCTAAGAAGAGAATGGAGTTGAGAAGGGATCCACCGTGGGGGGGGGAGTGATTTCTCACTTTTTGTCTGTTTGTCTCTCTGGCAAGCACAGGCACCCTATATCAAAAATCTCTCTTAAAAATATTATAATAGGCTACATCACATAGCCTAGGTATATAGTAGGCGAAACAATCTAGGTATGTGAAAAAATATTATGTTCTTATGTTCCCGTAAGGAAACTGCCTAACAATGCATTTCTCAGAAAACAGTTACTAAGCCATGCATGACTACTTTTAGCACAAGCTACTTCTCATGGTAACTATCCACATAAAAACTTCAAAATGCCATACTGTTATACCTCCATAAAACCAAGTGGCTGTGGTTTCAACCATTCTTTTGAGCTCTTGAGTTTAGGAAGTGTGCCAGTTTTCACATCAGCATTGTCTACACTGTCCATTGTGGTCGCCAGTAAGAGCCCCTGGGGGGAAAAAAACTAAGAAACAAGTTTATTTAGTAACGAAAGTTCACAATTATCTTATTTTCTGTTAATACTTGGAGGCCATCATGGCCGAGTGGCTAAGAGAGCCCAATCTCAGAGAGCTGACTGTAGTTTGAATCCTGACTCTGCAGATTTGAAAAAATACATCAGGGGCACGCAGGTGGGTGAGTGCGTGCGTGCGTGCGTGCGTGCGTGCGTCAGTGGGCACCTGCCGCAAGTCCCAAGAGGATGTAGAAGAGAAATGAGGAAGATGGCATGTAACCAAACCCCACTGGGGAATGCTTTCTCCTTCTGTGTGTGTGTGTGTGTGTGTGTGTGTGTGCGTTTCTAGTCAGTGCTTGTGCCCTCTGATAATTAAAATTTTAAATGTCGATACTTGTGACCTTGAGAGAACTTCAAACCGATTCGCCACTCCAACAAGGACCTTCGCCAGAGCCTCCTGATGTCTTCAGGGCCAGCCTCCTTTAAGCAGGAGAGATTCTCCGTGCATTAAACCCCCGCCCCCGCCCCCTTTACTCTCCCTTGGAGAGGCTCTCCACTCCTACAAGGTGAGCCCACCGAGGCGGTGTAGCGAGTTCAGCCTGGCCTCTAGCAGCAGTGGCCGAGAACAGGATAGGGAGGGGTTCAGCTTAGACAGGGAAGACAGACATTCTCAGACGAAGCTTGCAATCTCCAAGCCCTAAGGCCCAGCGCCCTCCCCAAAGCCTGCATCAGAGGGAGAAGCCTTCTCTGGAGACAGCGCCCCTTGCAGACCTCCAGCACCGACTCCAGCCCCCTCGCGGACGCTGCGTGCGCCGGACCGCCACCG
>NW_006204812.1:257574-258007 GCF_000334495.1 Tupaia belangeri chinensis
TCCTTGCGCCCTGCGGCCTCTCAGATCGGGAAGGAAGCTGGCGGCGGGTGCCAGCTCTGAGCCGGTGGTGCTTTGCGAAAACGGCCGAGTCCCTTTCTCTCGTTGACAGACAGCTGTCACAGCCAATCCGCGCCGCGCCCCGGCCCGCAACTGCGTCGGTTGAAGGGCGGGTCCTCCGCACGCCCGCCCCTCGCAAACGCCGGGCTTGGAGTCCGCGGCGGCGTCGGAGCTGTCCTTGCTGGTTCCGTGTGCGTGCGTGTCCCCAGCCACCGCGACTGGGAACTAGCGGCCCAGCCCCACTCTCGGTCCTGCCTTAGGGACCGTGGCCCGAGCCGTGGGGGCGGGAACGGGCGCCTAGCTTGCGGAGCCGGCGGAAGGGCGAGTGGGGTCGTCCTGGCGAGGACCTCCCGAAAGACTCGGGCGCGGGGGTGAG
>NW_006204812.1:258086-286925 GCF_000334495.1 Tupaia belangeri chinensis
GCATTCAGGGCCAGCATGTCAGTATCTGTGTAGATGATTTGGTGGGTCCCCACTCTGGCTGGTTTGGGGGCCTTTTGTTTTAAAATCTCAGATGATTTTGACACAAACCATTGATAAAGCTAGAAAATTATGAGGCCGGGGAACCAGCAGTTAGCGTAATGGCTATGTCGCTGGACTCCCACGTAGTCCACCACGGGCTCGCGTCCTGGACCTGGTGGCTTAAAACTCACGCAGGGCGCATTTGCGTGCCTTCCCAAGATCCCGGGAGGAGAAGGGATTGTGGCGTGGCCATCCCCCCTGGGGGGTGATTTCTCGCTTTCTGTCTCTTTCTCTGTCTGTCTGGCGAGCGCACGCGCCCTATAGCAAAAAACCTTTCCAAAAAAAGATAAAGAAAATTATGAGGCTGAACTCCACTTCATAACCCACTCTGTGACCGATTTTTCTGCGATTTTGTTTACTTCTAAGTGGCCGCTAGATAATGGACCCCCATTTTCATCCTTCACTTCTTCAGAGTACATAGGCCGATATTAATACTGAAGTCTCTTAGAAACATTGTATTCACGTGCCTTTTAAAACCTGGCCAGGTGGGACCAGCAGTTAGTGTAATGGCTATGTCGCTGGACTCCCATGACGCCGGGCGCGTGTGCGTGCGTGCTCAAGATCCCGAGAGGAGAATGGAGGAGAAGGGATTGCGGCGTGACCACCCCCTGGGGGGTGATTTCTCTCTTTCTGTATGTCTCTGTCCAGCGAGCGCACAAACCCTATAACAAAAACCTCTTCAAATAATACTAATAATAAAAACCTGGCCAGGGGACCAGCAGGTGGCGTAGTGGTTAAGATGCTGGACTCCCACATAGGCGACTGACCAAGGCTGGAGTCCAGGACCCACAGCCTGAAACAGGGATTGTGGCATGGCCATCCTCCTGGGGGGAGGGGGATGATTTCTCACTCTCTCTCTGTCTCTGTCTCTCCAGTGAGCACATGCACCCTATACCAAAGGAGAAAAAACCTGGTCAGTCCGATTAACTGTAGTTTCCTTTCAGAGCTGAGACATGAGCCATTTGCAGAATTTACTGTTAGACTCCCTCCTGGGAACAAAGCACGTGGACAGTGCAGCCCTCGTCAAACTCCATGAGCGCACCCTGTGTGTAGCCACGCCGGGATTTAGTGTAAGGAGAAGAAAGGGCATGTAACGTGTAAAGATGAAAAAGAAAGAAGAAAGAGCTATAGTAAATATTGTAGTGTCTGTCTCAACCTGCCAACTCTGCAGTTGTAATGGGAAAATAGCTCTAGAAATGCATAATGAATAGGTGTGACTGTGTACTAATAAAACTTTATTGATACTGAAATGTGAATTTCGTACACTATTTTTTTATAAGGTTTTTGCCCTGGGGCACGTGTGCTTGCCGAAGAGAGACAGAGAGACGGAGTTCTCAGTTGTGGCGGCTTGGGGCGTACACACAAGGCAGCAGAGTCACTGTGAGAGGCAAAGTGAGACACACCCTCCAGGGGAGATGGCCACACTGCAGTCCCTTCTCCGGGTTTTTAGCATGTATACACATGCATGCCCAGTGTGATTTTCAAGCCATGGGCCCTGCAACTAGAACCATGGCTGGCTGGGTAGGAGTCCAGTGCCTTAACCGCCACCTACTGGCCCCTAATTTCATAACAATATTTTACTTTTCAAAAAGCATTATTCTTCTTTTGACTTCCTTTTTTTTTTCCTTTCAGATTTGCCATAGAGGACATGTGGGGGGCGGGGAGGAGAAGTCACCCCAGGGGCAGTCCTTGTGTTAGGATTTTGGCCATGTACGTGGGCACACCCCTCATGGTTTTCAAGCCGCTGGGTCTGGGACTCAGACTGTGAAGTCCGACAGGTGGACTCCAGCTGCCTTAACCTCTACAACATCTGCTGGCCCCTTCTTTTGACTTTTTCCCCCAACCATTTAAAATTGTGGAAACAGGGCTGGCCCTGTAGCCTAGTAGTTAAGGGAGCCAGATCCCCCATGGCTGACTGAGGCACCAGATGCTTGAAAAACTTCCCAGGCCCTTACACGTGTGTGTCCCAAATCCCAACAGGATGGGAAAGTGAAGAAGGGGTTTGTGGTGTGACCACACTCCCTCAGAGGGTTCTCTCTCTCTCTCTCTCTCTCTCTCTCTTCGTGTCTCTCTCTCTCAAATGTGTACATCCTCTGACAAAAAAAAAAAAAAATTGAAAAACCTTCTTAATTTGCAGGCCATGTAAAACAGACAAGGAGGTCACATTTAACTTCTGTGTCAACTCTTGGTCTAACTTTAACCTCTCCAGGTGATGCCCAGTGATGTCCGCACACTCGTGAATGGATTTGCCAAGAACCCTTTGCAAACTCGAAGAGAAGGACTGTATTTCAAGGAAAGGGATTACAAATGTGTCCGGGCAGATGACTATTCTCTTTATGCTAAGAATGTGAGTGTTCAAGATTTGAAGATAATTAGGTTTAACCTTAAGAAACTAATTTGACTTCAATTCTCTTTGCCCTTCGCAATCCTCTCTATAAAACAGGTTAAGCCCATTATTGTCCATTTCTGTACTGTCTGAAATAGTCGAGTACCAGGAAGGCAAGTGTAAAAGCACAAGATTTCAAAAAGTTCGTGGGAGCGACCAGCAGATGGCGTAATGCTGGATTCCCACATAGTTGACCACGGTTCAAGTCCTGGACCCGGTTGCTTAAAACACGCTGGGTGTGTGTGCACGTGAGCCCAAAATCCCAAGAAGAGAATGGAGGGGAGGGACTGTGGCATGGCCATCCCTCTTGGAGGTGATTTCTAGCTTTCTGTCTCTGTCTCTCTGGAGAGCTTATGTTCCCTATAGTAAAAAATCTCTCTCTTAAAATAAAACAAAAACTTGGGGCCCTGGACTCCCACATAGTCTACTGCAGTTGGGTCCTGGACCTGGCAGCTTGCTTTCTCACTTTCCCTCTCTTCTCTCTCTCTCTGTCCCTCTCTGGTCAAATTAAAATAATAATAATAATTATATAAATAAAGTTAAATGAAATAATTCTTTAAAAAGACTCATGGGAAACTGGAATTAAAGGATGAGTTTATCTTGGTGGAAAAAAAATTTCAGGCATAGTTTTTTTCACGTGTATCTTCCGTGAACTTTTTGAAGAAAACCTGGCTTTGACAAACATTCATTCCATGATCCACCAACTGAACTTTTCCTGAACTGTCTCTTTCTACTATAGTCTTTCTGATATAGAATATCAGAAAGAGGTCCCCTGCCCCTGGGCCACAAACCTGTTCTGATCTGTGGCCTGTTAGGAACTGGGTCACACCGCGGGTGAGCGGTGGACCAGGGAGCCAAGCTTCTGTATCTACAGCCATTCCCCATCCCTCTCGTTACTGCCTGAGCTCTGCTTCCGGTCAGCTCAGCAGCAGCATTAAAGTCTCACCGAAATACAAACCCTGTTGTAGACTGCGTGTGAGGGATCTAGGTTGCGTGCTCTCATAAACTATCCCTCTCACCCCTCACCCCCGCCCTATCCATAGAAAAATCGGCTTCCACAAAACCAGTCGCTGGTGCCAAAAAGGCTGGGGGCCACTGCTCTACACCCTCCCGAGAAGAGAAGGTGACATCACTTCCATGCCTAAAGCCCCTCTTGGCTTTCTGTCGCCTCTTAGGAACTTACATCCATTGGATACTTTGTGTTATGGTTATGCTCACTTCTCCGCATTATAAAGGAAATAGCTTCATTCTACAGATGAAGAAATTGAGTTTAAATAACTTGCTATAGACATGTAGCAGAAAACAATAGTGTTGAGATTCAAGCCCACAGCTCTCCACTTTTAAAATACATTACCTGAAGTTGGCAAGTGGCATGGTGTCTAAGGCGATGGACTCCCACATGGTTGACTGCTATTCAAGTCCTGGACCTGGTGCTTGCTTTCTCACTTTCCGTCTCGCTCTCTGTCTGTCTTTCTCTGGTCAAATTTTAAAAATTATAATAATAATAAAAAATAAAATTAAATAAATAATTATTTTAAAACATAAATGAAAAATAAAATGCATTACCTGTCCATTAAATCTGTGGGTTCTCATTGAGATAATAATATATTACAATCAATTGGAGGACTTTCTCCAAATATGTACATTGTTATTACAATAGTCTAAAACATTTACAGGAAAAACAACTAAACTAGTGGAAATGAATGGGAGAATCCAAAAACAAATACATGACTGTAAGAAAGTCGGGAAATGGTAAAAAACGTGGCAGTGGCAGTGGCATGCCTGCTGGTCCCTGTGGTTAGGACCCAGAGTGGGCATTATATTCTATTCTTTATCCAGGAAAACACGGGTGTGATCGTTGTAAAGACCAATCTGTATCTTCTGGTGGCAACTTACACTGAAGGCATGTGTCCTAGCATCTGTGTAGAAGCCACAGAGAAGCTGGGTAAGTTTGACTCCAAATCCTGTGTTAGTTGGGTCTTCTAACTACATGTTATGGGGATCCAACTCAGACCAGTGAGGACCAGAAAGGAGGAATCTATTGGAGGGATACCGGGTAACCACTGGAAGGGCAGCATGCAGCTGAACCACAGGGAAAGCAGATTCCAGCTACCGGAACTAGGATTCTGTCTTGTCTTGGCTTCTAAGTCAGTCAGCTTGTTCTGTCCCATCTTAGGTCTTAGTGTCTCCAAGGACCCTGAGTTGACCATCTCAAAGGGGCAGATCAGGGAACTGAGGAAACAGCAGGGCAAAAAGGCAGAGATGTCACTGTGGGCTCCTAGACTACATAAACAGACATTTTATAGGAAAAGAGATTGCCCCGAGCCAGCCTGCCACCTTCCATGTTGATATGTTTTTGTTTTATTTTGAATTGCCAGAGGGCATGTGCTCGCCAAAGAGAGAAAGGGAGAAAGCACCCTCCAGAGGGATGCAGTCATGCTGCAATTCTTACCTCCCATTTCTCCATCCAGGCAGGATGTGGGGCATACATGTGGGGCATACACAGGCCTGGTGTGTTTCCTGGGCCACCTGAACCAGTAGTTAAGCCGTGGTTGACCACATGGTATCCAGCACCATTAACCACTATACCACAGGGCGAACCGGATACTTTTTTTTTCCAATGAAGATTTAATAGCAAGGGTTGGACAGTGCTACAGCAGTAAAACATGGTGTTCTGCAAGTCCAGCCCACATGGGAGAGTTCCAGGTTTGTGTCCAGAGACCTTGCTAAGTACACGGGTATGCACGTGCCCATGATCTGGGGCCGGCCAAAGCTGGGACTGGATCATGGTTACTAGACTGTGCTGGGTGTGCTCTCTCTCTCATTCTCCCCCCCCCACCATGGAATAAATAAATTAGCTTTTTTGAATTGCCAGAGGATGCCTGGTGGTTTATTTTCTCACTTTTTTTCTCTCTCTCTCTCAGTCTCTCTCTCTGGTCAAATTAAAAAATACTAATGATGATGAATAAAATTAAATAAATTAATTATTTTAAAAAGAAGAATGGATTAATCAACCATATTGTAGTGATAATTTAATACTAAAAAGTAATAACCATAATGTATTTTCTTTCAGGAGACTATCTGAGAAAAAAAGGAAATTAAGACATCAGAGGACTATGAAAGCATTTACTATTTTAGGAGAAAATTACAGATCCTAAGGAAAAATACCTTATTTATGGTTAAAAAATACTAGGCAGAAGAGCCTTAAAAAAAAAAAAAAGAGTGAATTAAGGGAGAAAGTTTCTTTTATCAAGAGATCATCTTCTTTAATTGGAATTATTGATTAATTTGTTCTCTTTTTTTAATTCTGGAATACGACAGAACTGAAATTTCACAGGGCATATCTGCTGGGAGATTCTCCTCCATGCAGCTCTTGTACACCTGGATATCTTCTGGATATGGCAAGAATAAAAGCCTTAATCTTATTATTTTTTTTTTTTTTTTGCCAGAATGCACGTGCATTCACCAGAGTTAGGGAGGGGGGGAGGGTGAGTGAGAAATCACCCCCTAGGGAGCATAGCCACTCTGCAATCCCTTTCTTCCTTCTCCTTTCAGGATTTTGAGTACATACACACACACACACACACACACACACACACACAGCCTGCATATTTTTCAAGGTACTGGGTTTGGGACTTGAACCACAGTTGGCCAGGTAGGAGTCCAAGATCTTAATCACCATGCCACTTGCAGGCCCCCAAATCACTATTTTTCAGGCCATTTCTCAGGGTTTTGTTACAGTAAGCAACTGAAAAATGACATACTGTCTTCCTTCAGGACAAAAAGCAAGCTTGCTTACTGATTGCTATAAAAGAGGTGGCGTCTCTGAGCTCAGTGGTCCTCTCTCGTAATGCAGCGCACTGCATGTGTGACATCCATCTGGTCCGCATCACCCCTGTGGGATCTTGGGAGCAAGGGAAGCAATGCAAAGGCTATCCAACAATGAGCCACTAGTCAAGGTGTTCAACAGGACAGTCTGCACTCCGGTTACAGGTATTTGGAATTGTCGAATATCGGAGTGGGCTTCTCAAAACTCATCTCCATAGGGGCCAGAAGGTGACACAGTGGTAATGCAACACTCTTTGAAAATGACTCATACGGGAAGGTTCCAGGTTCCTGTCCAGAGATCTTCCTGAGTACACCAGGCACGCATGTGCACATGATCCTGGCTAGCTGAGGTTTGGGATGGAGTGCAGCATAGACACCCTATTAAAGGTACCTGTCTCTGTCTCTCTCACTCGTGAAAGAGAGGGCCAGCCCACAGCATGGTGGTTAAGGTGGCTGGATCCCATATATGGCTGACTGCGTGGTTTCAGGACTCAAACCACGGTCCACCATGTGGGAGTCCAGTACCTTAACCACAAACCACCTACTGGCCTCTCTAGAAAAAATTTTTAAAAGAAGTGGATAGACTTTAAAACAAATGAATCCCAAAAGATTTCTGACTGTACCTCCCCATTATGTCTTAGTCCATACAACCTCGTAAGGCAACATCATCACTGACTGCTACCTTCCCCAGAAAGGGTTCATCTGCTTTAGGTCGC
Source organism: Tupaia belangeri chinensis (assembly GCF_000334495.1). Classification (NCBI taxonomy): domain Eukaryota; kingdom Metazoa; phylum Chordata; class Mammalia; order Scandentia; family Tupaiidae; genus Tupaia; species Tupaia belangeri. The sequence goes on from NW_006204812.1 coordinate 265,116, forward strand.
TTCCTAGGAAATGATTCAGATAGTCAGGGTGGGGAGTTACATAACTTATTTTGAAAATTCAGTATTCTACCCTGACCGTTCCTGGACAATGATACATTTTTCTTTTCTATAACAGTACCCTAGGCCAGTCTGGTTGGTACATCCTTCAGGTGTCCCTGGGTAGGGAACACCTGGCTGAAAGAGGGCCTATGAGATTTGACTTCAATTCTCTGGACAGGATGGACTGACATGGTCCCGTATCATGAGGCTAATGAGCACTTGATTAAGTATACTGTTCTCCAGGTCCCTCTGCAATGCTCTACACAGGCCAAGGAGGAATATAATGAATCTCTGTATCTTGTTAAAATATCCCTCTCACATCCGACCCTTCCAGACAAAATGTCTGGGTGCAAGTAGGGCATCCTTCGAGAAAAAGCGTGGCCAGAGCTGCTGGGATGGGACACGCCGATTGCCTGACCGTGAAGGCACTGGCACCTGGGGCGGAAACACAGACCACAGGAGACTGGCAAGTGGGAGTGCTCTTTAATGATCTTTTTGTCCTCTAGAGTAAAATAAAATCTTAGATCTTTCCTACTTCTTGACATTACCAGGCAGCAAGGTGTGGGATTCTGAATTCTGAGGATGTACCATCTGGGACAAGGTGTCTTCTGCTTGTGTTTATAAAATTTTGCTATTCTCAAGTCTTGTGTAATGGGCCTCTGAGAAGCTTACTTGCAGCATCATTCTTTCTCTGAACCCAAGTGCTAAGGACCACCAATTTTTTTCTTGGTGGTCAGCCTTACCATTAGTCCATTCATTTGTTTATATGTTTATGTATATTTATTTTTGAGCAAGAGATAAAAATAAATCTAGGGGGGACCAGCAGGTGGCATGATGGTTAAGGCATTGGACACTCCCACATGGCTGACTGTGGTTCAAGTCCCAGACCTGGTGATTTGCTTCCTCCCTTTTCCTCCCTCTCTCTCTTTCTCGGTGTGTGTCTCTCTCTGGTAAAATTAAAATAAATGAATGAGCCTTTTTGGCTCTATGAGTAGCCCCATGGCATTTGGCAAGAATAAGCACCTTTCAAAAGGCAGCAAAAAGCGAGCCAAGAAGAAAGTGGTTGATCCATTTTCTAAAAAAGATTGGTATGACATGAAAGCACCAGTTATGTTCAACATAAATATTGGGGAAACACTAGTTACTGGGACTCAGGGAACCAAAATTGCAACTGATGGCCTTAAGGGCTGTGTGTTTGAAGTGAGCCTTGCAGATCTGCACAATGATGAAGTCGCATTTAGGAAATCCAGGCTAATAACTGAGGATGTTCAGGGCAAAAACTGCCTGAATAACTTCCATGGCATGGATCTCACCCATGACAAAATGTGTTCCATGGTCAAAAAATGGCAGACCATGATTGAAGCTCATGTGGGTGTCAAGACTACCAATGATTATTTGCTTAATCTCTTCTCTGTTGGGTTTACTGAAAAACACAGCAATCAGATACTGAAGACCTCTTATGCCCAGCATCAGCAGGTCCGCCAAATCCAGAAGATGATGATGGAAATCATGACCCAGGAGCTGCAGACAAAGGAAAGAAGTGGTCAGTGAACTAATTCCAGACAGCATTGGAAAAGACATAGAAAAGGCTTGTCAATCTATCTATCTTGTCCATGATGTCTTCATCAGAAAAAATGCTAAAGAAGCCCAAGTTCGAATGGGGAAAACTCATGGAGCTTCATGGTAAAGGTAGTAGCTTTGGGAAAGCTACCGGGGGTGAGATGGGCACCAGAGTTGTGCATTCTTAGGTCAAAGCTCAACTTGCAGCTACAACAAAGATCTTTAGCATTCCAAATCAGCTCCATGTGGAAAATTTTTAATAAACAACCTGTGCCCATAAAAATATGTTGGTATTACTTAAATGTCTTTTCTAAAATCTTTTCTCTTTATCCAAGCCCTTTCCTTTGCCTCTTTGCCCTTTCAGAATTATTTAACTGGGCCAGCCAGTAGCATGGTGATTAGAGCAGCTGGGTCCTACATGACTGATTGTGTGGTTTGAATCCTGGACCCAGTGACTTAAAAACAAATTGAAACAAAACAAAAACAAAACACACAAACCAAAACCAAAAACCAAAAACCCAAAAAACAAAAACAAAGAAAGAAACATGCCAGGTACATGTTTTTGCAGGCCCAGAATTCTGACAGGAGAATGGAGGAAAAAGAATTGTGGTGTAGTCATCTTCCCTGGTGTAGTCCAGGACCTGGCAGCTTGCTTTCTCACTTTCTCTCTCTCTCTCTCTGTCTTTCTCTCTTGCTGGTCAAATTGAAAAAATATAATAATAAATAAAGTTAAATAAAATAACTCAAAAAATAAAACTTTTGTTTAAAATAATAATATTAATAAATAATTATTTTAAAAATTTATTACTTTTTAAAAATTTATTACTTTTTAAAAATTTGCTACAGGGCATGTGTACTTACAATAGAAAGAGAGAGAGAGAGAGAGAGGGAGAGGAAAAAAAAAGAGAAAGCAAACCGCCAGGTCTGGGATTCGAACTGTGGTCAGTTATGTGGGAGTCTAACGCCTTAACCACCATGCCACCTGCTGGCCTCCATAATAATTCTTTTAAAAAAGAAAAGAAAAGTGACCAGCAGGTGGCATGGTGGTTAAGGTGCTGGACACTCCCACATGGCTGACCATAGTTCGAGTCTTGGACCTGGTGACTTGTTTTCTCACTTTCCTGTCTCTCTCTCTCTCTGTGTGTGTGTATCTCTCTCTGGCCAAATTAAAATGAATGAATGAATAAATCTTTAAAAAAAAAAAAAAACCTTAAAAAAAAAGAAAGAGAGAAAAGAAGAAACCCAGATAGCATACTGTCATATATCCATGGGTTCTCTTTTTCTGGAATGCCTCCCTGCTCTCTCCTGACCTTGCAAATCATTACCCATTGCTCGCACCCAACAGTCCACTTTAGTCATCCAGCCTGTCTGATGTCCCCTCCTGGGGCACAGTACCAAGCACAATGCTGGGCACAAAAGAGGGAGAGCTGGGCCAGCAGGTGGCATGGTGGTTAAGGGGGCTGGATCCCATATATGGCTGACTGCGTGGTTTCAGGACTCAAACCACGGTCCACCATGTGGGAGTCCAGTACCTTAACCACAAACCACCTACTGGCCTCTCTAGAAAAAATTTTTAAAAGAAGTGGATAGACTTTAAAACAAATGAATCCCAAAAGATTTCTGACTGTACCTCCCCATTATGTCTTAGTCCATACAACCTCGTAAGGCAACATCATCACTGACTGCTACCTTCCCCAGAAAGGGTTCATCTGCTTTAGGTCGCTTCCTAGGAAATGATTCAGATAGTCAGGGTGGGGAGTTACATAACTTATTTTGAAAATTCAGTATTCTACCCTGACCGTTCCTGGACAATGATACATTTTTCTTTTCTATAACAGTACCCTAGGCCAGTCTGGTTGGTACATCCTTCAGGTGTCCCTGGGTAGGGAACACCTGGCTGAAAGAGGGCCTATGAGATTTGACTTCAATTCTCTGGACAGGATGGACTGACATGGTCCCGTATCATGAGGCTAATGAGCACTTGATTAAGTATACTGTTCTCCAGGTCCCTCTGCAATGCTCTACACAGGCCAAGGAGGAATATAATGAATCTCTGTATCTTGTTAAAATATCCCTCTCACATCCGACCCTTCCAGACAAAATGTCTGGGTGCAAGTAGGGCATCCTTCGAGAAAAAGCGTGGCCAGAGCTGCTGGGATGGGACACGCCGATTGCCTGACCGTGAAGGCACTGGCACCTGGGGCGGAAACACAGACCACAGGAGACTGGCAAGTGGGAGTGCTCTTTAATGATCTTTTTGTCCTCTAGAGTAAAATAAAATCTTAGATCTTTCCTACTTCTTGACATTACCAGGCAGCAAGGTGTGGGATTCTGAATTCTGAGGATGTACCATCTGGGACAAGGTGTCTTCTGCTTGTGTTTATAAAATTTTGCTATTCTCAAGTCTTGTGTAATGGGCCTCTGAGAAGCTTACTTGCAGCATCATTCTTTCTCTGAACCCAAGTGCTAAGGACCACCAATTTTTTTCTTGGTGGTCAGCCTTACCATTAGTCCATTCATTTGTTTATATGTTTATGTATATTTATTTTTGAGCAAGAGATAAAAATAAATCTAGGGCGGACCAGCAGGTGGCATGATGGTTAAGGCATTGGACACTCCCACATGGCTGACTGTGGTTCAAGTCCCAGACCTGGTGATTTGCTTCCTCCCTTTTCCTCCCTCTCTCTCTTTCTCGGTGTGTGTCTCTCTCTGGTAAAATTAAAATAAATGAATGAGCCTTTTTGGCTCTATGAGTAGCCCCATGGCATTTGGCAAGAATAAGCACCTTTCAAAAGGCAGCAAAAAGCGAGCCAAGAAGAAAGTGGTTGATCCATTTTCTAAAAAAGATTGGTATGACATGAAAGCACCAGTTATGTTCAACATAAATATTGGGGAAACACTAGTTACTGGGACTCAGGGAACCAAAATTGCAACTGATGGCCTTAAGGGCTGTGTGTTTGAAGTGAGCCTTGCAGATCTGCACAATGATGAAGTCGCATTTAGGAAATCCAGGCTAATAACTGAGGATGTTCAGGGCAAAAACTGCCTGAATAACTTCCATGGCATGGATCTCACCCATGACAAAATGTGTTCCATGGTCAAAAAATGGCAGACCATGATTGAAGCTCATGTGGGTGTCAAGACTACCAATGATTATTTGCTTAATCTCTTCTCTGTTGGGTTTACTGAAAAACACAGCAATCAGATACTGAAGACCTCTTATGCCCAGCATCAGCAGGTCCGCCAAATCCAGAAGATGATGATGGAAATCATGACCCAGGAGCTGCAGACAAAGGAAAGAAGTGGTCAGTGAACTAATTCCAGACAGCATTGGAAAAGACATAGAAAAGGCTTGTCAATCTATCTATCTTGTCCATGATGTCTTCATCAGAAAAAATGCTAAAGAAGCCCAAGTTCGAATGGGGAAAACTCATGGAGCTTCATGGTAAAGGTAGTAGCTTTGGGAAAGCTACCGGGGGTGAGATGGGCACCAGAGTTGAACGACCTGATAGATATGAACCACCAGACCAAGAATGTTTGAAGTTCACACTTTTATTAGGGACAAAAAGTCCTATTTGTGAAAACAAATTAATTATTTTTTAAAGAATTATTTATTTAATTTTATTTGTTTATTCAGTCATTTTCATTTGACCAGAGAAAAACAGAGATACAGAGAGAAGGAAAGTGAGAAAGCAAGCCATCAGGTCTGGACTCAAACTGTGATTGGCCATGTGGGAGTGTCCAGCACCTTAACCACCAAGCCACCTGCTGACCCAATAAATATTTTAAATGAACAAATAAATAAATCTAGGGAGATGGTGTAATCGTTATATTGGTGGACTCCTACATGGTCAACCGCAGTTCAAGTCCCAGACCCAGTGGCTTGAAATTTACGCTAGGCATGTGTGCATGCCCAAGATCCGGAGAGGAGAATGGAGGAGAAGGGATTGGGGCATGGCCATCCCCCCAGGGGGTGATTTCTTGCTTTCTGTCTCTGTCTCTGTCTTGCCGGCAAATGCACACACTCTATAGCAAAAAGCTCAGTAAATTTCTTTTTTTTTTTTTTTTTTTGGAGAAGTTTTTGCTATAGAGCGTGTGCGCTTGCCAGACAGAGACAGAGAGACAGAAAGCAAGAAATCACCCCCCAGGGGGGATGGCCACACCGCAATCCCTTCTCCTCCATTCTCCTCTCGGAATCTTGGGCACGCACGCACATGTGCCCAGCATGAGTTTAAGCCACCGGGTCCAGGACTCGAACTGTGGTCGACTACGTGGGAGTCCAGTGACATAGCCATTATGCTAACTGCTTGTCCCTAAAATATTTTTTAAATAAACCTAAAATTCACCTATTTCATATTTATTGAATAGCCTACTGTGTGCTGGGTTGTGATGACATGTAAGTAAATAGTATGTCTTCTAGGTAGGTTCACAATCTGGTGGGGGAAGGCAAACTTGGAAGACACCATGGGGCATTCCCAGTTGTGAGACCAGCACATGCAAAAGCACAGTTGTGAAAATTCCTGTTATGTGGGAAAATGCAGTGCTGTGGTTTGAATGCCCTCCCCCACCCCCAATTCATGTGTTGAATTTTGGTTGTGATGAATAAAAAGGATAGAAACTTAACCTGGCTATGGTGTTGAAAAGTGGGACCACTGGGAGGAGATGAGAATTAGGGTCGTTAGAACAGGACCCCCATAATTGAAGCCTGGTGAGTTTATAAGAAGGAATGAGGAAAAAAAAGGGGGGGGGCAGCAGGTGGCATGGTGGTTAAGGCGCTGAACAGTCCCACATGGCTGACCATGGTTTGAATCCCAGCCCTGGCGGCTTTCTCCCTGTCTGTCTGTCTATCTATCTATCTATCTCTCTCTCTCTCTATCTATCTATCTCTCTCTCTCTCTATCTATCTATCTCTCTCTCTCTCTATCTATCTATCTCTCTCTCTCTCTATCTATCTATCTCTCTCTCTCTCTATCTATCTATCTCTCTCTCTCTCTATCTATCTATCTCTCTCTCTCTCTATCTATCTATCTCTCTCTCTCTCTATCTATCTATCTCTCTCTCTCTCTATCTATCTATCTCTCTCTCTCTCTATCTATCTATCTCTCTCTCTCTCTATCTATCTATCTCTCTCTCTCTCTATCTATCTATCTCTCTCTCTCTCTATCTATCTATCTCTCTATCTATCTATCTCTTTGTGTGTGTCTCCCTCTGGTCAAATTAAAATGAATGAACAAAATAATTCTAAAAAATAGAAATAAAAAGGAAGGAATGAGACAGCAACATAAGGACAGGGATGCCTGTCCTCCTGCCCTCCACCATGTGATGCAGTCAGAAGACCCTCGCAAGATGCAGCCCCTGGACCTTGGACCTCCAAACTGTAAGCTGGACTATACCTCTCATAAATCATGCAGCTATTAGCAATAGAATGGACTAGAACAAATGGTAAGAAATCCGATGTGGCTGGGAAGCAGCATGTACAGGAGGGTGATAAATGAAACTGGAAAGATGGATAGGGCCAAAATAGAAAAGGCTCCTTTTCTCAGGGTCATTCAAAGGATACCCAACAGTGCAGTGTGTACATCTCTTTTGTAAAACTGTCTTTATTATAAAAGAAACATGCACTCACTTTAAAAACTCGAGAGAGCTGGACCAGCAGGTGGTATGGAAGTTAAGGTGGCTGGATCCCACATGTCCAACTGTGCTATTTGAGTTCCTGATCAGATGACTTGAAAAAGTCATGTCGGGTGCATGTGCATGTACACCCCAAATCTTGAGAGGAGAATAGAGAAGGATTAGGCATGACCATCTCCTCTGGGGGAGGAGGGGTGATTTCTCACTTTGTTTTTCTCTTCTCTGTCTCTCTCCAGGGAATGCAAACACCCTATAGCAAAACTAAAACAAACAAACAAACACAAAATTGGGAAAAGAAATTACTCATAATGTCACATGAAAGGAAAACTACTATCAATGGTTTGCTGGTTTTAATCCTTTTCTTTTTATATAATTTTTAAAAAATTTTAAAGAATTTTTTTTTATCTTTATTGATTTTAATTTGACCAGAGAGGGACAGAGAGAGAGAGAGAAAAATTGGGAAAGCGAGAAACCAAGCCACCCCGGGTCCAGGAATCAAATTGCAGTTGGCCATGTGGAAGTCCAGCACCCTTAACCATCATGCCACCTGCAGGCCCCTATTATAATTATTTAAGATTTGCTATAGGACATGTGTGCTCACCAGAGAAAGAGAAAAAGCAAGCTGCCATGTCCAGGACTTGAACCCTGGTCAGCTATGGAGGAATCCCACACCTTAACCACAGTACCATCTGCTGGCCCCTCTAGTCTTTTTCAATGCACGTCCTTTATACTTTTTAGCCTAGGTCCTCAGTACATGTAGTTGACATCTCACTTAGCATGAGACCTTGACTATCATTAAAGTCCCTTTGAAAACATTTTAAACCATTGCATATCACTAATTTTAAATATAGTATTCTTTTTTTTTTTTTTTTTTTGGAGAGGTTTTTTTCGCTATAGGGCACGTGCGCTCGCCAGACAGACCGAGACATAGAGACAGAAAGCAAGAAATCCCCCCCCAGGAGGGATGGTCACGCCGCAATCCCTTCTCCTCCATTCTCCTCTCGGGATCTTGGGCATACACGCACATGCGCCTGGCGTGAGTTTGAAGCCACCAGGTCCAGGACGCGAACCACGGTCGACTACATGGGAGTGCAGCGACATAGCCATTACACTAACTGCTGGTTCCCAACTACCATTCAGTTTTGACACTCACTACCTGGAGTTAGCACAGACTACACAGGTGAAGGAACTCAGTTCCCACAAGATTGCCCCACTTCAGGTGCCAAACACAGGTCCCAGATCCCCAGGCCACCTGCACTTCTGTCTCATTTGGCTACAAATCTGGGAGGTCCCACAGTAGGTGGGTTTGTTAACTTGCTGGAATAACGGCCAGAAATGAGGAAAGTGCAATAATTATGGTTATAATTTTCTTATAAGAGATACAGTTCAGGAAGTGGAAGAGATACATTGGGTAGGGTATTGGGGAGTAGGGTTGGAGGCAGGGGCACAGAGCTTCTCTGCCATATCCGGACTGTGACCTCGCCAGCACGTGAACATACTCACCAACATGGACACCTTCCAATCCTTGTCGTTCTGGGTTCTATAAGGAGTTTTATTGCAGGCATAATTGATTAAATCATTAGCTATGGAATGAAACTCAATTTTTACTTCCTCTCTCCTTCCCAGAGGTCAGGAGGAGGCTGAAAGTTCCAACCCTCTAATCACAGATTTTGTTCTCTGATGGCCAGCCCCAAACCTGAAGCTATCTCAAAATCCTCCCCCAAATGAGTCATCTCATTAACATGAATGACAAAAGACAGACCTACCACTCCGAAAAGTTCAAGTTTTAGGAGTCACGTGCTCGGAATTAAGAATACAGATAAAACTTTGTTGGTTTTTGTGTTTTGTTTTGTTTTTAGTTTGCTATAGGGTGTGCGAACTCCTGGAGACAGAGAGAAAGAGGTAAAGTGAGAAATTACTCCCCAGGACAGATAGCCACGGTGTGATCCTTTCTCCATTCTCCACTTGGAATTTTGGGCATGCACGCACACACGCCCAGTGTGGTTTTCTTTTCTTTTCTTTTCTTTTTAAGAATTATTTTATTTAACTTTATTTATTATTGTTATTTTCCAGTTCAATCAGAGAGAGACAGAGAGGGAAAGCAAGAAAGCAAGCTGCCAGGTCCAGGATTTGAACCGCAGTTGGCCATGTGGGAGTCCAGTGCCTTTAACCACCATGCCACCTGCTGGTCCTCCACCACTGTGTTTTTCAGGCTGTTGGGTTCAGGACTCGAACTGAGCAGCCAGCTATATAGAATCCAGTGCTTTTACTACCACGCCATCTGCTGACCCTCAAATGTATTTTTACTATCCCACATCTGGTCTCAGTGTCAAGGTTGTACCTGATGTGGTGGACACATCTTGCTATTTCGGCAGGATTCATTGTTAAACATTCAGCTCATCTTGATCAATTCCATCTTTTCCTGAGTCCTAGCATTATTTGATTTTCCACACAAATCTGTCTATGGATTTGGGGTCCAGTCCTCATGTTAACGATTCTTCTAAGTTAGCCTGTTGATCTCTGGATTTTTTAGCTCAATTATGTGAACTGTATACCCACTCTCCACAGGCTGACAGTCAAAGGGTCTGACCCCAAATTATGGTGATTCTCGAAAGTACTGAAGACCATTGTGAAACCTCTTGCTAACTCACTGGCTGGCCAGTTAGTCTTTCCCAAACACATGCCCACTGTTCTGCTGGGCGCTTAGGGGGAATCTTTTTCATAAACCTCTTCAAGGCAAGTACCTTACTGTCTTGAACCCTTCGATGTATGACATTCCAGTTGCTTCCTACGACGCTCATTACAGATTTCCAACTGAGTTCAGCTACTTAGACCCACTGAAGTAAGCCTGTGGTGTTAGCTACATGGACGCATGGAGGTGCCCAGGGAGCAGGTGATCTTCTGAAACAGGGATCTCCAAACTAGGGAAGTGCATCCTCATAGTTCACAAAGACTTTGGAAGGGAGGCCAACAGATGACGTAATGGTTTCATCGCTGGACTCCCACATAGTCCACCGTGGTTTGAATCTGGACCCTGCAGATTAAACTCATGCTAGATGTGTGTGTGTGTGTGTGCCCAAGATCCCGAGAGGAGAATGGAGAAAAAGGGACTGTGGTGTGGCCATCCTCCCTGGGGACAGTGATTTCTCACTTTCTGTCTCCCTGTCTCTCTGGCAAACATATGCACCCTATAGCAAAAATCTCTTTAAAGAAAAAGGTTTCTAATTTTTCAATTCATGTAATCAGGTTACTATGCGCCTTGTGACAATCACCTTGCTTCTGAATTTTAAAAAATATAGATGGATAAGTCATGGGGCCTTCTTTTCTTAGATAAATTATGATACAAAGATTTTCACTGGTGTTTTTTGTTTGTTTGTTTGTTTTGCTTTATGTTCATGGAACTCTCCTTTGCTTATGATGCATTTTAAACACCAATGTCTGTAAGTGGAAAATAACACATATAAACACTGTAATTACTGTTCATTTGCTAAGTCTTCAGAAAACTTTGTTGGTGTAATTCCAGAAACTGAAAACCTAATGACCTTATGACGGCAACAAATACTTTACAGGCTGGGCAGTTTCCAAGTCTTTGCTTCCAACGAAATTGAAGGAAGACCTAGTTGCGTTGTCAGAGAATAGATCACTGAAAATGATATGGTTTTTATCATACAAATCAGAGGTATTCAAAGAATCGGCTGGCACTCTTCTAGTGAAATTTCTTTCCCACTTAATTTATGCAAACTAGGTTACTCTGAGCTTTTCTATAAAAATGAAAAATAAAAACCAGCCTGGTGTCAAAGTCAATGGCAAACTGAACTGTAATACTGGAAGTCACATGGCTGACCATGGCAGGTTCAGGTCTCCAGGTTGGCCTGAAAACACACCCAGGCACAAAAGCATGAGTTCAAGATCCCAAAGAGCTGGAGGGCTGGGGAAAGAGATCTCAGCATGATATTCTCTCTCTAGCCCTAGTGTGCAGCATGTGTTCTCTATCATGAATAAAAATAAACTTTAAAAATTAAAAATAGAGTTGCAGAAGATGCAGGCATGGGTGGTGAGGAACCTTGGCTAGCCTGCTCCGGCTCCTGACTCACCGCTGTTCACTCTTGCCGAGGAACAAGTTGGTCAGGAAGCCACGCCGCAGCCATGGCTTTTAAAGATACTAGAAAAGCACCTGTGGAACCAGAGGTGGCTATTCACCAAACAAGAATTACTTTACCAGCTGCAATGTAAAGTCCCTGGAGAAGGTGTGTGCTGACTAATCAGAGGTACAAAGGAAAAGAATCTCAAGGTGAAAGGACCAGTTCGGATACTTACCAAGACTTTGAGAATCACTACAAGAAAAACACCTTGTGGGAAGGTTCTAAGACTTGGGATTGCTTCCGGATGAGAATCCACAAATGACTCATTGGTTTGCATGGTCTTTCTGAGATTGTTAAACAGATTGCTTCCATCAAGAGTAATGAACCAGGAGTTGAGGCTGAAGTCATCACTGTAGATGTCTGAGTCAACTACTTTAATAAATTATCATCAGTTTAAAAAAATTTTTCAAAAAGATGGCTCAGGGCCACCAGGTGGCATTGTGGCTAAAAAGCTGGACTCCAACGTGGTTGATCGCAGTTCAGGTCATGGACCCAGCAGGTTTGAAACTCACACTGCGTGCGTGTGCGTGCATACCCAAAATTCCAAGAGGAGAATGGAGGAGAAGGGATTGTGGTGTGGCCATATCCCCTGAAAAGGGGGGGGGGGGGATTTCTCACTTTCTGTCTCTCTAGCAAGTAAATATGCCCCATAGCAAAAATCTCTCAAAAAAAAGATGGCTCAGCCTCTGTGGCATAGCCATTTTCTAACACTGGGCCTGCTCATGCATGCCCAGTATCATGGCAGGCTGCAGGACTGGAGGAAGGGGCTCTCAATGTGACCGAGCTGCATGAAGGATGCCTCCTCCCCAACTCCATGCATGCACATACCCTGTCATGAATTTTTTTTATTTTTAAAGAATAATTTAATTTAATTTAATTTGACCAGAGAGGGACAGAGTGCCAGAGAGCAAGAGAATGGAAAGTGAGAAAGCAAGTCACCAGGTCCAGGACTCGAACCATGGTCAGCCATGTGGGAGTACAGAGCCCTTAACCACCATACCATCTACTGGCCCCAAATTTTAAAATTTTTAAAATAGAATTAATGTTAAACCTAGTCTCATCTTAGCAGTAATATTTTTTAGATAAATAATATTTATCTACAGATATTATTTGGAAACTTCAGCCTCGCCAATGATCATTTGGCTACAAACTGGGGGCAGTCCCAAGTTGTTATGTTTAATAATTATCAACACTTACAATAATACATGTTGTTTTGGTCCATTGTGGGTTAATAATATTGTAATCCTAAATAAATCCAGAAGAATTAACACTTAGAACCCTGTGTTCACAGGAAATATTAGGTTGTCAGGAAATCATGACATATTTTTCTTCATTTTTCTATGCAATAATGCATCATCACTTTCATGATCATGTGGCTACAAAATGATGATCATTACTTTTTTATGCATACTTTTTTTAGAGGTTTTTGCCATAGGGTGTGTGCACTCGCCAGAGAGACAGAGACAGTGAAAGGGATGGCTACACGTCAGTCTCTTCTCCTCCATTCTCCTCCTGGGGTCTTGGGTATGCACACACCCATGTCTGGCATGAGTTTCAAGCCACCAGGTCCTGGGCTTGTACCACAGTTGGCTATGTGGGAGTCCAGTGATGTAACCACTATACCATCTGCTGGCCCCAACCCAGTAATATTTTAAATTAATGTTAAGTTACATACGTATTTTTGCTATAGATAAGAATGATCAATAAAACATAAAATAGAGCAGGATATAATTTTAATCTTTCATAGGAGATGTCCACTCACCAGAGAGATAGAGAGACAGAGACAGAGAGTGAAAGGGAGAGTGCACCCCCATGGGCTGTGGTCATGCTGCAATGTCTTCTCCATTTCTCCATCCTGTTGGGATTTGGGGCACACACACACCTACTGGGCATGTGTTCAAGCTGCCAGAGCCAGGACTTGAACTGCACAGTCAGCTCTCTTATTTACCAGGCCACGAGACAAACTCAGCAGGATATAATGGAGAAAAATAAGATGAAAAATATGAGTACTGGGAGAAAAATTAAGTCATAAAGCTCTTAAAAAGCTTGTTCAGGTATCCTTTGGTAGGGAGCAGCTAGGTCTACACAAAAAAACTTGTGACCTTTAAAGCAGATGGTCTTGGCGCTGTCACCGCAGGACAAGCAAAAGCTCTAATAAAGACATGGTCTGCATTCTAGGACAATAGGGATGGAGGGAAGTCGTGTGCCAGCCACAGAAGGCCAGGGGAGGCTTGCTTAGAACCACGGGAACACGAGAGGCTCCACATGTGTAGTCACTAATGGGAAATACCTGGCATCACCCTAAAAAAGAATAAACCTGAGAACAGCTCGAGGCTGCAGCGATCCCCATCAGAGATGCCGGGTTCACCCGATTCCCACTTTCCTCTATTTGTGTGTAGGTATCTTTGTCTTGTCTAAATTCACCAGGGCATTTTTTAGTAGACAGTTACAAATATCATATTGCTCTGAAGTCTGAGTTCTATTTGGTACATTAAAAAGCTAGTGTAAGTTTAAAAATGTCAGCATTGAGACCAGCAGATGGCGTAATGGTTACATCGCTGGACTCTCACATGGCCTACCACGGTTCACGTCGTAGACCCAGCAGCTAGAAACTCATGCCGGAAGCATGTGCATTTGTGCTCAAGATCCCTAGAGGAGAATAGAGAAGGGATTGCCATGTGGCCATCCCCCTGGGGGGTGATTTCTTGCTTTCTGTCTCTCCAGTGAGCTTACACGCCCTACAGCAAAAAGCTCCCTAAAAAAGTAAATAAATAAAAATAGAATGTCAGCATTTGTGACCAGAAATTGTTACCTTTTGCAGCTATTTAAATATAAAATGAAAAACTTTAAATATCAACGTAAAAATGTGAGAGGGAGCAAATCGTTTTTGACAATGCCTTTTATCTACTTAAGAATGTGAAAATGTGAAGACCACTGCTGGGAATAAGAAATGCCATGCTCCTGTGGGGATGGGTGCCCAGGAAGATGGTAGAAGGCAGTGTAGACCAGGGGCTGTCAGACTGCGCTAGGCAGTTAGTTAGCCATGAGCGGGCAGCCCTAAGAGAAAAGCGAAAGGCTCACCTGGCCCCGGGTGCCAGGTAATTTGCCATATATTAATTCCTAAAGGCTTGAGGGAAGCACACAGGGATAGTTCGTACATCTTTTTCCTTTATCAAAAGGACCCAAGCAAGCATTTTGGTCATTAATACGATAGACTAATTGGGCGATCTAATTGGGGCAACCTGACTCGCACTGGGCATACGTAATTAGGTGACCAAATTCCTCACTTTGCCTGTGAGGAAGGTGCACAGGTGCAGGAGAGAACGTGTGGATTCAAATTTAAAGGAAGAACATAGGCAGCGTAAGGGGCCGCCCACTAATAAATATTCATGACCCCTAGTAATAAGATAATGGCTAACCAGTATCTAGCGCAGTTGCCACTTGGCAATCCTCCCACCCAACAACCTTTTTGGGTGTACTTTCTTTTCCTTTCTTTTCTATTAAACTTTCTTTTCTATCTACTTCATTCGTGGTTGCGGTTTCATTTTGCGCCTAGGGACAGATCTCTAATTTTAGTGATCTGCACCCAAAAAACCAAGGATTTCACAATGCAGCTCAACACTTTTCCATCCGTTAACAAGGCCACCTGAGCCCTTCCCTCTGCCAGAGCCTTCCTCCCTCCTTGCCAACCAGCCTGAGGGTGGAGTACCCATGGAAGGAGGGGAGTGGGAACCCGAAGAAAGTCCTGAAGCTGGCATCGTACCCAGCTGCTCCAGCAACTCCAGGCTGAAGTATCAACTCTTATGTTGTTCCAGACCATGAGTCACCACCAAGCTGCAGGGCTGCACAAGCTGGGGCTTGGTAACTGGAGAAGCTGCTGCTTCAAGGTGACTCAGCAGAACTTCGCAGACCCTTCTGGAGTGTCTGGGAGCCCACTGGACATGCAGGAGAGGTTGTGCCCCTGCCTCATTTACCAGCAGGGTGAGCAGCAGCACTGCATACTCCATCAGTTGGGTTTCTGATCCCCCCCTCCCGCCCCGTGCTTAACACAGAAGTTTGGTCTGTGAAAACATGACTCTTTGGGTAGTCTCTTTACAGGCCAGAGAGGTGGGAGACTGGAATACAGACATTACCCCCAGTCACCTGAAAATCCCCACCTAACAAGAATTTGGTCTCTGTAGGAAGGAGCTTGAAATAGGGGATGCTTTATTTCAAGACAAGCAATCTGCTTTGTGGCGTTTTTGTTTGTGTTTTCTTTTGTTTTGCCATAAGGCACGTGTACTTGCCAAAGAGAGAGAGCACAAGAGAGAAAGAGGGAGAAAGTGCCCCGGGGAAACGGTCTCTCCTCCGTTTCTCCATCCTATGGGATTTGGGCACCCATGTGCTGACCTGGGACTCAGACCACATGGTCAGCTGTGTGGGCTTCGGCTTTCTTACCACCAGGCCATGGGCTGGCCCTTGCAGGATTTCCAACAGACCTATTACTGGCCCTTCTGAGGGATCAGCGCACTGGGAGACCGAGACTGTACACAAAGGGAAACCTCATTCGCCCGCCCCCCTCCCCCCACTACTTTCTGGCAATCCTCTTGGCTCCTGCCCGGAAGACCAGCTCCTCCATCAGCTTCCTTCTCTTCCCTTGTGGCCCTTTACCTTCCTCCATCGAGGAAGCCTTCGGGTGGGTGTGGGCAAGAGACAGCCCCTCTTGTAGGCTCTAGCCTAGAGGGATTGGATTCTAGTGGCTGCTCTGCCATGGCCCAGCTCTGTGACCCAAAACCTCTGAGTCAGTTTCCCCACCTGAAAGTAGAACTCACCCTGCCTCTTCCAGGGTCTTGTGAGGCTCAAGTGAGCACAGTCACATCTTTGCCTTGTGACCTGTCCCCCAGCCTGAGACACTCTCCCATCGGACACCCAGGGCCTCCAGGGCTACCTTTGGGGTCCTTTGGATTCCCTGACCCTTCGCATTCTTTGCCCTCCCCCAAAGGCTGTACTGCCCCCGCCCCACAAGGACAGAGACATGACCCCATCCTCCCAAACAGGAAGGGAAAGCTGCTGCGCCCCCTATCCTCTTGCTCTGGGATGAAGCAGCTTCCTACAGGGGTGTGGGACCACAGCGCTGTCAGCCTCTGGACAGGGAAGAGAAGGGGTCATCTCAGTCTTGTTTGGGGGGGTGGGGAAGGTTGTTTACCTTAGGGACCAAACTTATATAACATTATAAAGTCATTTGGATAATTTAATTATTAAATGAACAAACAGAGCACACCCACATCACAGGCAATGGACCCGCCCGATCCCTCCCACCCGGAACATAAATAGCCCTTCCCTGAGCCAAGCCTGCAGCGGCAGGCTGCACCCCAGGCTGGAGGTTAAGCCCAGGCAGCCCAGCCCTAACGAGAGAGAGAGAGAGAGAGAGAGAGAGAGAGAGAAACACTCCTGGCAGGATGGCTTCAGGTATGCTTCCCCTTTCTTCCCTCCCAGTCCTGGGTGTCCCTGGTCACATCACCACCAGCCTCTGGGAAGGCAGGTTAATCTTTGGGGCAAAGGGACTATCGGCAAAGCCTTGGACAGCACAGTGTGTATTTTAGCCCTACTCTTGCTTAAGACTTGAATCCTGATTTCTTTCATTCCGAAGCCGACTGCACTAGTCCCTCTGTGGCTGGGGGTTGAGAGCAGCTGGACAGGCGGCCAGAGCAGGGAGGAGTAGGAGTGAGATGTTGGCAGGTGGAGCGCAGTGGGCTCAGGGGCTCCTGCTTTGGGATCTGTCCGTTTTCACACCTCATCTCATCCTCCTATTCCTGTGTCCTCAGACAAAATGTTAGCTGTGCACTTTGACAAGCCAGGAGGACCAGAGAATCTCTACGTGAAGGAGGTGGCCAGGCCACACCCCAGGGAGGGTGAGGTCCTCCTGAAGGTGGTGGCCAGTGCCCTGAATCGGGCGGACTTACTCCAGGTACCAGCCTTGTGGGGTTGAGGAGGGGGACAAAGCCAGCCAGAACTGCTGGGACTGGGGACTGGCCCGAGATGGAGGGAGCTGGGTGGAGCTGGGCCGGGTGACAGGTGAGTCGTTTGGGGTGCTGACGCCTGTATTAGACTCAGGAGAGGAACTCCAGCATCCACCGTCATGGCCTCACTAAGCTGCCAAGGTCATCTCCTATTATAGCCCACCATGGGCCATGCTGGGAGAGTCTGCCTGGACATTAGCTAAGAAGGAACCTATAGAGGCCAGGAGGTAGTATGTGGTGAAGGCCCTGGACTCCCATATGACTGACCGTGGTTTGAGTCCCAGGCCTGGAAGCTTGAAACATGTTGGGCGCAAGTGCATGTGTGCCCAAAATCCCGAGAGGAGAATGGAGGAGAAAGGATTGAAATGTGGCCATCCTGAGGCGGGGGTGGGGGGGGTGATTTCTCACTTTCTCTCTCTCTCTGTCTGTCTCTCCAGTGAGCACATGTGCCCTATAGCAAACATCTCTCTTAAAAAAGAAAGGGAGAAGAAGAAGGAGCCTATAGAAAGGTGTGCCTGGCACTGTGCTATAGACTCTCTTACTTAACCCTCACAAGCAGCCAAGGAGATGGGTACTCTTGTTTCTCTTCCAGTGATGAGAAGAGTGAGAATAGCAGCCAGGAAGCTGCGTAAGCCGAGACTCTGGGAATGGGCGGGCTCTCTCTGGAGTGACTGTTCTGAGTGACCATCTCTGAAAAAGTCCCATGGAGTAGCTGTTTCTACAAGGACTGTTATTTAGAGACCATCCGAATTTTTTCCTATCCTAGAAAACAAAAAGACTCGCAGGCTGACCCCACGGCACAGCGATAATGTGCTACTCAAGGGAAGCCGGATCCCACATGGTGATTGTGGTTCAGATCCCCACCCCGGCCACCTAAAAACACACCCAGCTCACACATGAGTGCCCAAGGTCCAGTGGGCTGGAGGACTGGAGGAAGGGGGTCGCAGCGTAACCAGGCCCTGTGGGGGTGCTCATCACTCTCGGTCTCGCGCTCTCTCGCGTGTGTGCACGTGCTCTGTTATGAATAAAGGAGGGAGGGACCAGCAGATGACGTCGTGGTTATGCCGTGGACTCTCATATGGTCAACCGTGCTTCGAGTCCCAGACCTGGCAGCTTAAAACTCACGCCAGGTGCAGGTGCATTCTCCGAGAGGAGAATGGAGGAGAAGGGATTGTGACATGGTCATCCCCCTGGGGGGTGATTTCTCCCTTTTGTCTCTCTGTCTCTCTGTCTCTCTGGTGAGTGTATGCGCCCTATAGCAAATATCTCTCAAAAAGTAAAATAAATGTAAAGGTTGGGGAATAGACTCCAAGCAAATATCCACCTTCTCCCACCACCAGCAAGAGGGGCTATACTGGTTCCTTTCATGTGCACCCCTCTCTTTACAGAGACAAGGTCAATACTCTCCACCCCCAGGAGCCAGCAGCATTTTGGGACTCGAGGCCTCTGGACATGTGGCAGAGCTGGGGCCTGGCTGCCAGGGGCACTGGAAGATCGGAGACTCGGCCATGGCTCTGCTGCCTGGTGGGGGCCAAGCTCAGTATGTCACTGTTCCCGAAGGGCTCCTCATGCCTATCCCAGAGGGACTGAGCCTGCCCCAGGCTGCAGCTGTCCCAGAGGCCTGGCTCACCGCCTTTCAGCTGCTACACTGCGTGGGTAAGGACCCTCACCTCACCCCAGACAGTCCTCCTACCAGCCCTGCCCTGTCACCTGAAGCTAACTGCTGACCCAGCCCAGGCATCCAACTGCCCTAACCCTCACCTGTGAGCCTTCACTGACACCCCACACTACTTGGCCTCTAATCCCAGGGCTGAACCCTATCTGTGCCCCCATGAAGACACCACGAACAGTGTTTATGTCCCATGTGAGGCGGAATGACGGTTCTCAGAGCAGTTCCAGCTGCTAGTCCCTGTCCTCAGAGGCCAGGAAATGGTCTCTCACTTCCTTTGCTCAGGAACCTCATGGCTGTAGAGGAAACACTCTTATTCCATTTGTCTTATGCAGAGAAGGATCCAAGCAGCCCAGACATCTGGCTTGGGGACTTTCCCTCCCAGGAACTCCCCAGACAGTTCTTTTCTTTTTCCTTTTTTTAAAGTTTTTCTCTAGGGCGCTCACCAGAGAGAGAGAGAGAGAGAGAGAGGATATATATAGAGAGAGAAAATGAGAAGTCACCCCCTGGAGGGATGGCCACGTCACGATCTCTTCTCCTCCACGAGAGAAAATGGGAAGTCGCCCCCGGGAGGGATGGCCACGTCACGATCTCTTCTCCTCCACTCTCCTCTCAGGATTTTGGGCATGTATGCACACGTGTCTGGCATGTTTTTCAAGCTACCAGGTCCAGGACTTAAACCATGAAACTGGCCATGTGGGATCCAGCCCCTTAACCACCACGCCACTGGCTGGCCGCAGACAATTCTTTTTCTCTGTGTACTTATTTTATTCATGGGAGCATGTGCTTGTACATAGGAGAAGAAGCAGCCTCGTCAGGGTCTTATCCCACCGTGACCCCCTTCCCCCAGCCTCTTTCCCCAGCCCAAATATCTCTCTCAAAAAATAAAATAAATTTTAAGGGAGGGGTGGGCAGAGGATAGACTCAAAGTAAATATCCACCCAGGCTTGTGCCAAGTGTCTTCAAGCCTGCCCTGGAGTCTGAACCCACGGTGAGCTTCCAGCATTGTAGTTCAGTTTGCTACAACTGTGTTACCAGGCTGGGCCTCCCTCAACCGGGCCTCCCTCGACCGTTCTGACTCCTAGCCTTCCCTCCATCTGCTGGATTCATCTTACACAAGCTCAGCTCTTCTTTTTTTTTTTTAAGAATTATTTTATTGAATTTACTTATTATTATTACTTTTTTTTTTTGAGTGGTTTAGCTATAGGGAGTGTGCACTCGCCAGAAGGACAGAGACAGAAAGACAGAAAGTGAGAAATCACCCCCCGGGGGAATGGCCACACTGCAATCCCTTGTCCTCCATTCTCCTCTCGGGATCTTGGGCATGTACACAGATGTACCTGGTGTAATTCTAAGCCACCTGGTCCGGGACTCAAACTGTGGTCAACTATATGGGAGTCCAGTGACGTAGCCATTACGCCAACTTCTGGTCCCTATTATTATTACTTTCTAATTTGACCAGAGAGTGAAAGAAAGCGAGAAAGCAAGCTGCCAAGTCCAGGACTCGAACTGCAGTCAACCATGTGGAAGTCCAGCACCTTAACCATCATGCCACCTGCCAGCCCACAAGCCCAGCTCTGATCAAGGCTCCCTCTATTCTAAAACTTTGGAGGCTCCTCCCACTTGATGCCTTCTGTGACCCAGGCCCTAGGGCCCCACATCCTCAGTGCATAGATGGTTCATGTTCCTTAAGCCAACCTTGCACCTTCCCACCCGGGTGTCTTTGCGGCTCGGATACTCTCACCTGGATTGTTGCCACAGGAGGCGTACAGGAGGGGGAGACAGTGCTCATCCATGCCGGCACAGGTGGGGTGGGCACGGCTGCCATCCTTCTGACCAGGCTGCTCAAAGCCGTCCCACTGGTGACCACGAGCTCCAAGGAGAATGTCCAGATGGCCCAGAGGCTGGGAGCTGCAGCAGGGTTTGATTACAAGAAGGAGGACTTCGCGGAGGAGGCTCTGAAGGCCACACAGGGTACGTCTGTGCATGACTGTGTTTGGGCCCATGTGTTCAGAGGAGAGGCCCAGCTGGTTCTCACTCCCCTTCTCTCCCTCTTCCGTAATCTTTTCCGCCTTCTTTCTATTCTGTATTAGTTACCTATTACTGCATAATAAATCACCCCAAAACATAATGGCTTCAGAGAAGTATTTGTTACGTCCGTGTCTGCGGGTCAGGAATCATGCTCCAGCTCAGAGTCTCTCACAAGGTGTCAGCTAGGGCTCCGGTCATCTCGAGGCCTGACTGGGGACCATCTGCCTCCAAGCTGACTCTCGAGGCAGTTGACAGACTCCTGTCTTCATCAGCTGTTAGCCAGAGACTTCAGTTCCTTGACATACGGCCTTTCCATGGGGCGGCTGGAAACATGGTAACTGACTTCCTTAAGAGAGAGTAAGCAAGAGCCAAAGAAAGAAAGTGCCCCAGATGGAAGCCACAGTCTTTTGATAACCTGATACTGGAAGTGACTTCCCATCGCTTCTGCCATGTCCTGCTCGTATTAAGTAAGTGTAAGTCGACCATACTCAAAGGGAGGGATCACCCAAAGGTATAAAAATCAGATAGGGGACTATCTTACAGGCTGCCTTCCACATCTTTCTCCTCCTCCTCTGTCATTACCAATCCTTTCTTCTCTTTCTCAACCGTCTCTCATTTTTTTTTTTTTTGGAGAGATTTTCGCTATAGGGCGCGTGCGCTCGCCAGACAGACAGAGAGAGACATAGAGACAGAAAGCGAGAAATCACCCCCCAGGGGGGATGGTCACGCCGCAATCCCT
>NW_006204812.1:287094-296358 GCF_000334495.1 Tupaia belangeri chinensis
CCGGGTCCGGGACACGACCCGCGGTCGACTACGTGGGAGTCCAGCGACATAGCCATTACGCTAACTGCTGGTTCCCAACCGTCTCTCATTTTAAAAAAAAATTAAAAACCACACAATTATTTTTATATTTATTTAATTTTATTTGTTATTATTTTTTAATTTGACCAGAGAGAGACAGAGAAAGGGAAAGTGAGAAAGTGAGCCACCAGCTCCGATTCTCGAACTGTCAGTCAGCCAGGTGGAAGTCCATCACCTTAACCACCACACCACCTGCTGGCCCCTTCTTTCTCATCTTTTACAAAACCTGGAGATGGTCTTACCACTCAGATGAAAGGAAAGTTCACTATAAGTTGAGAGCATAAGGGGTTGGCAGGTGACATGGTGGTTAAGGGCTCTGGACTCCCACATGGTCAACCACAGTTCAAGTCCTGGACCTGGCAGCTTGCTTTCTCACTTTCCATCTCTCTCTCTCTCCCTATCTGGTCTAAACTAAATAAAGTTAAATAAAATATCTTTTAATTGATAACATAAGCCAAAAATTAATTATAATTATGAACATGGGAGAAATATATACTAATCATAAAGATTAATATAATGAATATAATCAAGGATTATGTATGATTCTGAACTTCTAGGATACTTCAGCAAAAAATAACAAAAAGGAGACAGATCAAGACTGGGATTCTCTTACATACACACACACACACACATATATATATATATATATATATTTTTTTTTTTTAGAGAGAGATTTTTTTTTGCTATAAGATTTTTTTTTTTAGAGAGAGAGAAATTTTTGCTATAGGACACGTGTGTTTGCCAGAAAGACAGAGACAAAAAGTGAGAAATCATTCCCTGGGGGGATGGCCATGCCTCAGTCCCGTCTCCTTCATTCTCCTCTTGGGATCTTGGGCACACACGCCTACATGCACAGCATGAGTTTTAAGCCACCAGAACTTGAACTATGGTCAACTACATGGGAGTCCAGCTATGTAACCATTCCGCCATCTGCTGGTCCCAAGCAATTCTCATATTTATGAAGACTGGGGAGGAGGGTCATCCCTTGAAGCTCCAGGAGATCCAGTGGTCCCAAATCCCTTAATTATTAAAAGGGAAAGCATACTGACTTCTTATGGGGGCTCTCCAGAGCAGTACTTAAGGTCTGATCAGTCTATGTTTAGAACTGTCAGGAGACACAGCCCCTCATTTTGAAGTCTTCTGAAGGTTGAATGCCTTAGCACTTCTTACCTGACTCTCTCGGAGAACTAAATGCACACAGCCTCCCAGATAGGGCCTTTCCTTCCCATATTATTTCTGGCCCCTAGGAGACTGTGCAAAACGAGGTCCAACAAGAGAAGATTGGGCATCTGCCTTGCCATAAAAACTAAACCTATTCTAGGTGTGGGCGTCAACGTGATCCTAGACTGCATTGGTGGCTCCTACTGGGAGAAGAACCTCCACTGCTTGGCTGCAGATGGTCGGTGGGTTCTGTATGGCCTCATGGGAGGAGCAGATGTCAATGGACCACTGCTTTCCAAGCTGTTGTGTAAGCGAGGAAGTCTGCGGGCCAGTCTCCTGAGGTCCAGGGACAAGAAGGTAGGTGACAAACAACAGCAGAGCTGAGCTGGTTCTGGGCGGATTCTGAACAGATCCTTGTATTATAGTCCCCACCCGTCAGCTGCCTCGGTTTGTAGGACTCCTGCTTATCGCCCTTTCCTGATGGTGTCAACTTTCTTTGCTGTGGAGGAACTCTAAGGGTTATCTTCTCTAAGGGTTACCCTTCCCTCCATCAGTTCCCTGTCTCCTCCCAAAGACTCAGTCCCTTTATCTACTTTCTCATTTGAGTCTGACTTCTCCCCTCTGCCAGGTCCTAGATTCACACTGGGAACCCCACACTTTTACAGATTTGAGGAGAACTCCTTGAAGCTCCCTCTCCCAAGGAGATTTAGACCTTTTTCCTCATGATTTGGTCTGACGCCCTTGGGCCAAGCTAGTATGAGGGCCAGTCAGGCATGGTCTGATTCCTCCCTCAGAGTTGTCTGAGGGCAGAGGGGCCTGGACCTCACCCTGTTAATAGCCTGCTTTCCCTGACTCAGTATAAGGAATCATTGGTGAAGACTTTCACGGAGCAAGTCCTACCCCACTTTTCCCCTGGGAGTGCCGTGCAGCTGCAGCCTGTCGTGGACCAAATCTTCGCCATGGCTGATGTTCAGAAGGCCCACTCTCGCATGGAGGCCAACAAGAACGTGGGCAAAATTATCCTGGAGATGCCCTGATGGACACGAGCTGTGGCCAATGGGAGACACTGAGCCTCTGGGGATTGTGGGTTACCAGGTCAGGGTGCTGAGAGAATGAAGAGGCCCAGATTAGAGCTGAGCTGGGCCAGGGGATAGGCTAGAGAGAACTGGGACCAGGCTAGCTCTCAACTAGTTGTTGAGAACTAGCTGAGGCCACAGGAAATAGGCAGGGTCTTCAGAAAGCTCATGGGAAATACATATTATGAGAAAACTATGCATGGATTTTAAAACTTTGGGGTGTCAAAATAAATTTGCATTTCTCACAGACTTTTTGAAGTCTCCTCATATTTACTTACATTTTTAAACAGAAGGTTAACCCCAAAAATGGCATATATTTTTTGGCTGGTCCAGAACTATCAAATTCTTAATGCATTTTCTCTTAAAAAAGAAAAAGAGGAAGACCAGCATGTAGCGTAGTGGTTAAGGAAGCTGGATCCTACATGACTGACTGCACAGTTTGAGTCCCGGACCCAGTGGCTTGGAAAACACTTCGAGCATGTGTGCATGTCTGCCCAAAGTCCCAAAAGGAGGGAGAAATGCAGGAGAAGGGATTGTGATGTGATCATTCCCCATGGAGGTGCTTTCTCACTTTCTCTCTCACAAACGCATGTGTCTTTTGACAAAATTTTTAAAAATAGAGTATAGCCAGTCATGTGCCCACATTTTAAAAAATGCATCAATGTAAACTTTTTTTTTTAAGGGAGATTTTTGCTGTAGGGCATATTGCACTTGCCTGAGACAGAGAGTGAGAGAGAGAAAGTGAGAAACTGCTCCCAAGGGGGAAAGGCTGCACCACAATCTATTCTTCGCTCAGAATTTTGGGCATGCACACACATGCGCCCTGTATGAATTTCAAGCCACTGTGTCCTGGACTCAAATCCCCACCCTCCTTCATCAGCCATGTGGGAGTCCAGTGCCTTAAGCTACACCACCTGCTGGTCCCAGTGGCCCCCCATTGTAAACTCTTGACAAACAACTGTAACTCCCCCCTTTCCTCCTCTTTCTTTTATACACCGTCTATCTTGGTCTCTGTTTTGATGAGCATGTGTCTGGAAAACTAGAAATTTTCTTATTTGAGGAATTCATATGAAACCCTGGCTCAAATAAACCAGTTTTACTTCACTTACGCCTCAGCTTCTTTTCTTGGTTGCCACCCACCAGACCTCAATCATCGGGCCTGCTCCTCATAACAGTAATCGTTCTCTTGCCAAAAGCCCACCTTAGGATACCATGAAAGTATTGTTTCCTAATGCCTTCACAATCAATCTCAACACTTTGATTTAGGGGATGCAGGTGCACATAAACGTGTAGTTCTCAAGTGGGCCTCTCAAGGGACATCTGACAATGTCTGGAGACTTCATCACCATGACTTGGGTGGGAGGGAGCCTGGGAGGCAGCCAAACATCCCACAGTAGGGCACAGCAGTCTCCCACAGCAAAGAACGGTCCGTCTAGTCTAAAATGTCAATAGGGCAGAGGACGAGAAACCCCGATGCAGCCAATTGCTACAGCTTTTAACCCGTTAAATGGTCTCACCCGCCTGGCTGCCCCTCCCTTCCCGGACTGCCAGGGAGGGAGGCGGCAAGGGATGCGGGCCAGGGCTGCGTTTTATCTCCCTTTCTCCCACTGTCCCTCTCTTTTCTCTTGCCAACACCCTGATTGCCCTCCATACTCAAGATGCGTATCTACGAGAAAGGAAGGATGCCGGCGTGTAGGATAAACCCGCCAAAAGCCTGGCTGGAGCGGAAAACCGACCCATCCACCTGCCAATATATTGATCTAGTTCTCTAGAGAGAGCGAAGTTTTCTCTCCTTGTAGAGATCTGGAATAGCACTTCCTGTCAAACCGAGAGAAAGACTAGTTTCCAGAGCTAAAAGAGAAAAGAAAAGCTGACTCGTCTGTCACTAACTTTGCATTTTAAAGGGGAAAGGAGGAAAAGGGAGGGGGAGGGGTTGGGTCAGCTTGGCCCCACCCCTGCAGCCGCCCTGTCTGGCCGTCCACTCCAGCGGTGGCCGAGGCAGTCCCGGGGCTCTGCAGCTGTGCTACCAGGACCCAGCGAAGCCAGGACCCACAACGCCCAGAGTGCAGGAGGGGAGTCCGGCCAGGAGTACGTAAGGTGCCTTCTGCCACCTGGGCTCCAGTGACCCGGGCGTGCAGGGGCTGGGGCTCCCAACCTAGAGGGTGTGTAATCTGCCTAATGTTCCTCAGCGTTTTCCTGCGCTGATGCAGCCAGCCGGCCCTGTGCCGTCCCACCGTCCCACCCCACGCCGTTCCAGTCCGTGTCCCCTGCGGGATCGGTCTGGAGGTGGCAGGAGACTTTGGAGGCAGGCGGGCGGGTCCGGGAGTCAGGTCCAGTGGACCACCGCGGAGCGCAGCGGCTGGCCTACAGGGGGCGCTGCAACGCCAGTAGTCCCTGTGCTCCTCCCGCTAAGTCCTACCGGGGGATCTCTGCCCACCCTGTATCCGCAGGACATGTTAGCTGTGCACTTTGACAAGCCGGGAGGACCGGAGAACCTCTACCTGAAGGAGGTGGCCAAGCCGAGCCCAGGAGAGGGTGAAGTCCTCCTGAAGGTGGTGGCCAGCGCCCTGAACAGGGCGGACCTACTCCAGGTACCAGTCCTGTGGCCGGGGAGCACAGGGCTAGCCCTCGGAGCAGGACTGCAGGGACCAGGAACTGGCCCTTTAGCCCTGGCTGGAGCAGGGCTGGAGTAGCAGGGTCTGAGGCAGGCGGGGGACGACTCCGGAGCTTCACAGCAGTCTTCCACAATCACTTGCCAGACATGTGGAGGCACTGCCAGTAACACTCATCCTGGGGGTTCAGACACAAAACAAATAGGGGGCCATTCGCAAAGCTGAATCCACCCTGGTTAATGGTTAATCCACAGTGCTCAGGCCCCAGATAAGAGGGTGTGTGTGACCCAGCCCCATCTCCTAGGCAACCCTGGTCAGCATTTGTATTCCACAGATAGAGGGTCAGAGAGGTTAAGCAATTTGAGCGAGGCCACAACAGAGTAATCTGAGGAGCTGTGGTTCAGACTGAAGCCCCTGAGTCTCCAAAGTTGAACTCCTGCCCTGAGAGTCCCAGCGCTGGCAGGGGACAGTGCCCTGAGATTCTTTTGTCTGCTGTTGATTTGTGCAAGCAACAGCCATCTCTGGTAGCT
Source organism: Tupaia belangeri chinensis (assembly GCF_000334495.1). NCBI lineage: Eukaryota > Metazoa > Chordata > Mammalia > Scandentia > Tupaiidae > Tupaia > Tupaia belangeri. Next base: position 292,552 of record NW_006204812.1, read on the forward strand.
GGTCATTCAGAAATGTGCATCAGAATTTCCTAGGTCATTTTTTCAAAATAAACATGAGGGGGAGCCCAGGCAAGTGTCCTTTGAAAGAAAAAGCTCCTCATGGTTCATCGCACTCTTCTAATTAAGTCCTTCTGGTCCAAAGCTTCTGAGAACTGGGGTGAGTGAGCTGGCACTGGATAGGTGAGTCCTTGGCTCTGTTCCTGGGCCTGCTTCTCATTTACCTTGTGACCTGGGACAAGGCATTTCTCTGCCCTGGCCTCAGTTTCTCCATTTGTGAAACAAGGGGTTTAGTTGAAGTAATTAGCTAGCGGCCCTACCAGCTATGACACCCACTGGTTTTGTGACCTATAGTCTGTTAGATGCATAAAATAAATTATCTCTCCTCTCTTTTCCTGACTTTTCAAACCTGACTTTGTACTCAATTTTCTTCTTGAAAAGAAGAGAGGATATTGGAAGAGGGCCAAGGATGGTGACACAAATATTTCTGATCATGCTCACTAATTAGTGCACGCCTTTCTCTGCAGAGACAAGGTGGATATGCCCCACCTCCAGGAGCCAGCAGCATTTTGGGACTCGAGGCCTCTGGACGCGTGGCAGAGCTGGGGCCTGGCTGCCAGGGACACTGGAAGATCGGGGACTCGGCCATGGCTCTGCTGCCTGGTGGAGGCCAGGCTCAGTATGTCACCATCCCTGAAGGGCTCCTCATACCCATCCCAGAGGGACTGACCCTGACTCAGGCTGCAGCCATCCCAGAAGCCTGGCTCACTGCCTTCCAGCTGTTGTATCTTTTGGGTGAGGAGGGTCCCCATGCTTACTCCAAAACAGTGTGGCTCAACTCCTTCACGAATCCGCCACCTCAAAGCCCAGCAGTCCCTCAGGGCAGGTTTAGTCTGACCACATTTCCACACCCACCACATATCCACACCCACATATCCACACCAGCAGTAGGATCAGGCCCTCAGTCCATGTTCCAATGGTGTGATGTTGGGGCCGGAATCATAGTTAGCAGATAGAGGCCTGGAAAGTACTGGATAGAAGGCCTGGGCACGTCTTAACACTGAAGGCCCAGAAGCCGTCCCAGCTCCTCCAGATCACACCAAGCTTCTCTCTGGGTCCCAGTGCAACAGAAGGGACCAATCAATTCATTTATTCCTCCTCAGTTCCTCTGAGGAGAGCACACCTGGTGAACCTAAGACTTGGTCTCTGCCTTTAGAGAGCTCAATATAACTGCGAAGATGAAACATGAACAAGAATCACACAATCGTAGAGTTCAAAGGGTAGCCCTGTCTCTAACTACAGCTTGAGATGGGAAGGTGGGTGTGGGTAAGGGTGGTCAGAGAGGGCATTTTAGAAGAGGAGGAGTTGAAGGGTGGGTAGAGTTGTGATGGACAGAGGCATGCCAAGGTAGTCTAAAGAATATCAAAGTGACACCAGTTGCTGCACTTATAAATGAAGGATGATTGTCATTTGTGAAAGATGCGGCTGGGGCCCTCTGGACGCGTGGCAGAGCTGGGGCCTGGCTGCCAGGGACACTGGAAGATCGGGGACTCGGCCATGGCTCTGCTGCCTGGTGGAGGCCAGGCTCAGTATGTCACCATCCCTGAAGGGCTCCTCATACCCATCCCAGAGGGACTGACCCTGACTCAGGCTGCAGCCATCCCAGAAGCCTGGCTCACTGCCTTCCAGCTGTTGTATCTTTTGGGTGAGGAGGGTCCCCATGCTTACTCCAAAACAGTGTGGCTCAACTCCTTCACGAATCCGCCACCTCAAAGCCCAGCAGTCCCTCAGGGCAGGTTTAGTCTGACCACATTTCCACACCCACCACATATCCACACCCACATATCCACACCAGCAGTAGGATCAGGCCCTCAGTCCATGTTCCAATGGTGTGATGTTGGGGCCGGAATCATAGTTAGCAGATAGAGGCCTGGAAAGTACTGGATAGAAGGCCTGGGCACGTCTTAACACTGAAGGCCCAGAAGCCGTCCCAGCTCCTCCAGATCACACCAAGCTTCTCTCTGGGTCCCAGTGCAACAGAAGGGACCAATCAATTCATTTATTCCTCCTCAGTTCCTCTGAGGAGAGCACACCTGGTGAACCTAAGACTTGGTCTCTGCCTTTAGAGAGCTCAATATAACTGCGAAGATGAAACATGAACAAGAATCACACAATCGTAGAGTTCAAAGGGTAGCCCTGTCTCTAACTACAGCTTGAGATGGGAAGGTGGGTGTGGGTAAGGGTGGTCAGAGAGGGCATTTTAGAAGAGGAGGAGTTGAAGGGTGGGTAGAGTTGTGATGGACAGAGGCATGCCAAGGTAGTCTAAAGAATATCAAAGTGACACCAGTTGCTGCACTTATAAATGAAGGATGATTGTCATTTGTGAAAGATGCGGCTGGGGCCAGATTGTGGTGGCCTCAAATGCCAATCTGTTTGGACTCGATGCAAAAGCCAGCGGCGACCCAGTTTAAATTTTTTGGGGGGGGCAAAACATAATGAAAACCCCATCAGGGCGAAGGAGCCTGGTAGCTAGGTGTGGGGGCTTAATCAGTGAGATCAGATTAGAGGCCAGGTTCAGACTGAAGAAGGACCAGCTTCAGGTGGTGACAGTGGGAATGGTGGTTATTCCTATTTATTTATAGGTCAGAGATAAGCACTGTGGTGTTATTTCTTAGAATTAAACAGAGAATGAGGATGTGACTGCTAATAACCATGTTTCAAAAGGTTATTTCCCACTTTGATCAGAAGCAACAAAACAAAAAAAGGAACTGTCTTCACTGGAAGGTGGTATGTTGGCAAAAGCGTTGGACTCCCACATGGCTGACCAAAGTTCGAGTCCAGGACTTGGCAGCTTGCTTTCTCACTCTCTTTTTCTCTCTGAGTTTCTCTCTGGTCAAATTGAAGAATAACAAAATTAACTTTATTTTATTTACTTATTATTTATTATTTTAATTTGACCAGAGAGGGACAGAGTGAGAGAGAGAGAGGGAAAGTGAGAAAGCATGCCGCCGGTTCCAGGACTCAAACCAAGTCGGCCATGTGGGAATCCAGTGCCCCAAACCACTGCGCCACCCGCCAGCCCCTAAATACATAATTCTTTAAAAAAAAGAACTGTGGGGCCAGCAGTTGGCATAATGGCTAGGTCACTGGACTCCCATGTAGTAGACCACAGTTCAAGTCCCAGACCCAGTGGCTTAAACTCACACTGGGCACATGTGTGCCCAAGATCCCAAGAAGAGAATGGAGAAGGGATTGTGGTTTGGCCATCCCCCTGGGGGGTGATTTTTTGCTTTCTGTCTCTCTGTCTCTGTCTGTCTGGCGAGTGCACGCACCCTATAGCAAAAATCTCTCAAAAAATTAGATAAAATAAATAAATAAAAAGAACCGTCAATATATTCTCTTAAAAAAGGCAAGAGATTTGGCATTTGGTCCAATGGCCAGGTGGTCATGGCAAGATAATGCCTGTGTGGGGAGTGTATAGCCGTTGGAAAGTAAAGAGAAAGGTTTCTGTCCTGTCACAGGAAATGTCCAAGCTGGAGACACTCGGTTTCTGTCCTTTCTGTCACAGGAAATGTCCAAGCTGGAGACACTGTGCTAATCCATGCAGGAGCCAGTGGTGTGGGTACAGCTGCCATCCAACTTGCCCGGTTGGCTGGAGCTATTCCTCTGGTCACAGCTGGCTCCCTGCCCAAGTTACAAATGGCAGAGAAGCTCGGAGCAGCTGCTGGATTTAATTACAAAGAAGAGGATTTTTGTGAAGCAACGCTCAGATTCACCAAAGGTAAACAGCTGTATCTGCAGCGCAGCAGG
>NW_006204812.1:296389-329038 GCF_000334495.1 Tupaia belangeri chinensis
AGTGATGATTAAATAAAATCCTCACCAGCCCAGAGGTTGTCCGTGCTCTGAATTGGTCTTGGCTCAGCTAAATGCATAGCAGCTGCCTAGACAAATTCTAGTACTCTGCCATTTGACCACTGGAGGCAGGCAGTCAGGATTTCCATCTGAAATGGTTTCCATGTGCATTCTTGTGAATGATACGATTCTTACACTCTTTATAAACTGGATAGTCATAGAGTTGGCCTGGAATTTTCTAAGATATCTTCCCAACTAGCCACTCCAGTGAGTTAACAAGAAGTGTGGGGCCAAGATCAGTTTGGAGCTGTAGTAGAACTAGGGTGGGAACTCCCTACATGGTGAATAGGTATGCCTACTTTTGTATTCTCAAGCTAAATCTGTATATTTTGGTTCATCCCTTTCCATTTTTTGTGTGCTTAGAAAAGGAGCAATGAAACCAAACCTTGTAAGCCTGTCATTCAGTAACCTAGCACAGGGCCAGCTGGGTGGTATGGTGGGTAAGGAAGCTGACTCACATGGCTGTGTTTGAATCCTCGACCTGGTGGTTTGAAAAACATGCCGGGTGCATGTGCATGCGAGCCCAAAATCCTGAGACGGGATTGTAGCATGATTATTACCCCCAGGAGGTGCTTTCTCACTTTCCTCTCTCTCTAGCACAAATTAAAAAAAAAAAAAAAAAAAAGACAGCTCAGTGCAGACACTTCATAACACAGATGTAAGCAACTAGCCTCCCTGCCCTATAGCTTAGGGTGGACCTCGCGTGTTCTGTTCTCGCTTATGCCTTGGTGCCGTTAGGACTGTACTTACGGCGAAGGAGGAGAGATGCCAGATCATGGTGTTGCCTGTATCCCTTTTGCTGTGGCTAGATGTCAGAAGAGATGAGCTATGTCACACATGCCATGATGGAGTTCCACTCCCTAGACTCCATTTTCCACAGTGTTTCACTGGGCAGTGTTTCTAGTTCCAACCTAAAGATTTACCATTGTACTTTATTTATATACACACACACACACACACACACATATACACATATACCATGGAATCTTATTTTCAGGGGCTGACTAACATCACAAATCTGTTTTCTATGAAAGGTGCTGGAGTTAACCTGATTCTAGACTGCATAGGTGGATCCTACTGGGAGAAGAACGTCAACTGTCTGGCTCTTGATGGTCGCTGGCTTCTCTATGGTCTGATGGGAGGAGATAATGTCAGTGGGCCTTTGCTTTCGAAGCTACTTTTTAAACGAGGAAGTCTGATTACCAGTCTGCTGAGATCTAGGGACAAAAAGGTGAGTGATAAGAAAAGAGAAAAATGCAATGTGGGGCTGGCATGTGGCATGGTGGTTAAAGATACTGGACTCCCACATGGTTGACCACGGTTTGAGTCCTGGACCTGGTGGCTTACTCTCTGTGTCTCTCTCTGATCAAAACTGAAAAATAATGCTAATAAAAAAAGTAATTCTTTAGAAAACATGTGATATAACTATTATCCATTAAAGTCTGGCTCATTTACATTACTCTAAGGAAGAGAGCTCTATCACATCTTAGTTTAGGGAGCCTATGAACAAACCTGCCCCCTATGGATAAATGGGTAAACTGATATCAGAAAATCAGTTCAGGTTGGTAGATAGAAGCCTCAGCATGTTAGAAAGAGCCTAGCTAACATTTCATATATCATCTAAACATTTTTAAAAATGTTTTTATTGGGACCAGCAGATGGCATAATGGTTGCATTGCTGGATTGCCACATAGTTGACCACAGTTCAAGTCCTGGTGGCTTAAAACTCACATAGGGTGCCTGTGCATGCTTGCCAAAATTCCAAGAGGTGACTGGAGGAGAAGGGACTGCAGCGTGGCCATCCCCCAGGAGGAGGGGTGATTTCTCGCTTTCTATCTCTGTCACTCTCTGTCTCTCTGGCAAGCACATGTGCCCTATAGCAAAAATCTCTCTTAAAAAATGTATTTATTTCTTCTGAGAAAGATTCAGTCTCAGCTGAGTCTTCACACTGCATTCCACCCCCAGCCTCACGGGCTGCCCCAGATCACAGGCCCATGAGCACAGGGAGGCCCTAGGAGGAGAACCCAGGATCTTCCCATATAGGTCCAGTTGTTACCATTGTACCATTTCTTGGCCCCAGTTACCTAAACTTTCTAACAGAATGAACAAAGCACTGACCCTCTGAGAAGAACTTCTAATGATTCCAAGACTGTATTTTCAAAGGCAGAACCCTTCTTGGCACCCTAAGGAAGCCTCTTAGGTAGTAAGCAAGCCTCTACCTTCAACAGATAGTTTATGAAATCTCTGTGTGGCTTTCTAGAAGGCGCCAGCTTTGGGAATGTTTCTCGCTGCACGCCTTCACAGGAGAGCAGAGTTTAAGCGTTCTTTGTGCATCGAGCCTACCTAAGTCCTGTCTGGCTGTCTCCTACAGAACACCTTTATTTAAATGCAGCCCTTGGAAGGGCAGTGACACCAATACTTGACTCCTTAGTCTATCTGGTGCACAGCAGAGGGAGGGGCACGCACCACGTGCTGGGAAGTGAAGAGGTTCAGTTCCTGTGTGCTCTTTCAGATGGTTTCAGAGAGCAAAAATGCTAAGGCTGACGGTCTCCTTTTCCTTATCTCAGTACAAGGAAATGCTGGTGAAAGCATTCACGGAGCAGATTCTGCCCCACTTTTCCACGGAGGGCCCCCAACGTCTCTTGCCGGTTCTGGACAGAGTCTACCCAATGACTGAAATTCAAAAGGCCCACGAGCACATGGAATCTAACAAGAACCTGGGCAAAATCGTCCTGGAGCTGCCCCAGTGAAGAGGGCGCAGGACAGGTCACGGCCACGCCCGGGCTTCCTGGGGGAAACCTGGAGAAAATGCACAGTACGCAAGCAAGGGCCTGGCTGCTTCTGCCAGGTCTGCCTCGTCGACTGATCCGGGTAAAGTCGGTCAAAGGAAATAAAGAGTGGACTGAAACGGCGCCTGGTTCACTGGGCGTCTGCGCGCAGACTGGGTCAGGCAGGGGAGGGGTGGGCAGGGCGGCGGGAGAGGTGCGATCAGCGAGTGCTCAACCTGGGGGCTGCCAGGGGTCGGGTTACGGTAACAGCGACAGCCCAGCAGGCTCCGCCTTGCGCCGGGCTAGACGCCCAGGTGCAGCTTGAGTGCCCCCGCACCTGGTCGCCGCCTCCCAGCACCAGGCCCCGCCCCGCCTCTCACCACCCTCCTTAGTCCCCGCCCTTCGGGCTAGTTCCCGCCTCCCAGGACCACTCCGACCGGAACACCTCCTCCTGGAAGTTACGCCCCGCCTTTTCCGGTCTAAAACCCGGAAGTGTCTTGGGGCTCGTCATTCCACCTTCCGGCCTCACGTTTTGCTTAGGCTCCTTTGCGGTGGGAGTCTGTTAGAAAGGGGGTATACGTCAGCACGTCTCGGCGTGGGACGGCGATATTCCGGCCGTGCTAATACAACTTCCGGCGAGCCTGGATGTTGACGTCCTGCGTCTGACTCTGTCGCGCTCGAAGCTGAACTGTCCAGAGGCATCCCAGTGTTGGAGGCGGTAACCTCATCAGCCCGCCAAGATGGCGATGCAAGCGGCCAAGAGGGCGAACGTGAGTACCGGGGCCTTCGGAGAGAGGGCGGGTTTGGCTGCTTGACTCTCGGCGGCGTGGGCAGAGCGTTCTTGTCCCTCCCGCTCCCAGGTGAGGGGATCTGCCCCGCCCATCCTCGAGGTGGTGAGCAGGCGCGCCTAGAGCCCCTGACCCACTGCCACCCCTCTGAGAGGCCCTTCCACCCCTGCCCTGGCGTCAGTGGTGCTGTGAGCCTCGCGGCCTGCCCCAGGACCCGGACTTGTTAGGACGCTGCCTGAGAGTCGGTAGCACAGGCCAGTCCTCAGTAACTTAGTGGTTCATCGGCAGTTAGGAATTCTCGGATCGGGCAACTTTTCGTATCCTTTCTTCGTGTATTAATTCAACAATTTCGAGCACCTCCTTGGCTTGCGATATGGGAAATAATTAATCAGTTACATTTATCGAACGTCTGTTATGTGCCAGACACTACTCTTAGGAATCGAGGACACAACAGCGAATAAAACAACAAAAAGTCCTTTGCTTACATTTTATTGTTAGAGAAAAGGGTGTTGTGGAACCCTTTAAAACGTCTCAAGAGAATAGTTAACAATAAGATGCTTCGAGATTCAAGTGAAAACACGTAATTGACCATTGGTTATGGTGAGGTGAAGATTTTGTTGACCTTGATGGTAAGAATCATTTCAGTGGGGACCAGCAGTTAGCGTAATGGCTATGTCGCTGGACTCCCACGTAGTCGACTGTGGTTCGCGTCTCGGACCCGGTGGCTTAAATTCATGCCGGGCGCGTGTGCGTGCGTGCCCAAGATCCCGAGAGAAGAGTGGAGAAGGGATTGCGGCGTGGCCCCCCCCTCTCGGGGGTGATTTCTCGCTTTCTGTCTCTCTGTCTCTGTCTGTCTGGCGAGCGCACACGCCCTATAGGAAAAACCTCTCCAAAAAAAAAAGAATCATTTCAGTGAAGGAAAACTTGGTTGCATTGTTATGAAAAGGTGGAGAAAGTTCAGAAATTGGAGATAACAAGACAACTCTTTCCATGAGTTTTCATGTCCATAGTAAATAGAGAAATTGGTTAAGTATGGGCTTTTTTCCCGTATTAAGATATGTGGAGGCCAGCAGGTGGCATGGTGGTTAAGGAGCTGAACTCACATAGTTGACCCTGGTTAACGTCCTGGACCTGGTGGCTTGCTTTTCTCACTTTCCCTGTCTGTCTGTCTGTCTCTGGTCAGAATTGAAAAATAATAATAAAATTGAACAAGCAATTATTATTTTTTGGGAGAGGTTTTTGCTATAGGGTACATGCACTCGCCAGAAATACAGAAAGGGACAGACAGACAGAAAGCAAGAAATCACCCCCCATGGGGGATGGCCCTGCTGCAATCCCTACGCCTCCATTCTCCTGTCGGGATCTTGGCCATGCACGCACATGTGCCTGGCGTGAGTTTAAGCCACCAGGTCCAGGATTCGAACCATGATCAACTACATGGGAGTCCAGCGGTGTAGCCCTTACACCATCTGTTGGTCCCAGTAATTATTTTTTTTAAAGGTGTGTGATATATTTGTATACACTGTGGAAATGATCCAGAGAGGGGGAGAAACATGTTAGGAAGGAAAGATGAGTTAGGTTTAGAAGTGAAAGTTTTGAATAGACAAAGCATTGGTGTAGTCATGGATAAAAAGTGGGTGCATGTAGATGAATGTAGATTGATAGGTTTAGTGATTCAAACCAAAGGTACTTACCATCTGGTCATACCTATCTTCTCCAAGAAGCAGGAGCCAGTCATCTTCTCGGATGTGCAGGGAAAGGGGTATAACCCACCTCCGTTGTTAGAGAAGATGATGGGATAAGATTTGAGGAGAGCAGAGAAAATGTGATAATGTTTTGTAGAGTGAGAAAGCAGACTTACTAGAGAAGTATATATGGTTGGCAGTGTTGACTGCCTAACCTTGAATCTTGAAATTAGTAATTATTTATCAGTTATTACCACTACTAGTTTGAGGGGAAAGAATTTGAATACTTACCTTTAGACACTACTTACACACTAGTTAGCTTAATGTCAAGAACAGGTGTCAGTTTAATTACACATTGAGCATATTTATGTTTGGCACGTAATCAAATATGTTATCAAGGAGCAGAAGATGAGCTCTGGATGGGAGTCATCAACTAACTGAGGGAACCGCATATGTGGTTAAGAGACCAAAAAGAGTTTTAAAAAGTCAAGGAAAGTATTTCAAGATGTTAAGAAAAGAAGTCTAAAGATAAAGGCCTATGAAGGACATACTTTTTATTTTTTTCAGAGAGGTTTTTGCTATAGGGCCTGTGCGCTTGCCAGAAAGACAGAGACAGACGGAGAGACAGAAAGCGAGAAATCACTCCCAGGAAGGATTGCCACATGGTCAATCCCTTCTCCATTCTCCTCTCAGGATCTTGGGCGCACACGCACATGCACCTGGTGTGAATTTAAGCCACCGGGTCTGGGACTCAAACCATGGTTGACTACATGGGAGTCCAGTGACATAGCCATTACACTCTCTGTTGTTCCCATCGCCCTGCATGAGTTTTAAGCCAGCAAGTCTGGGACTGGAACTGTGGTCGACTACATGGGAATCCAGCGACGTAACCACTGTGCCATCTGCTGGTCCCAGCAGAGTGCTTTCTTAAATAAAAGAGGATGATTGATAAAACAAGTTCCCAAGAAGACAGAGAAGGTTTATCGATGGAAATTTTATCGTCTAGAGAACAAGAACAGTTCCCTTCTTTGTTTCTTGTACATGCTTGAAGCTTCAAGAGCTTTTTCCTGGGATTGGAAATGCTTGTTTAACTGTAGTGACTAAAGCGTTGGTTTTATAGTGGCCCTTATTAGTTCCTGCCATGAGTCTTCCCTAGAACCAGTGCTCAGTTGCTTCTCTGAAGATTATGCCATATTCAGTCCAGACTCAGCATCTGATTGTAACTCATATTCTTGGCTTTTTATTATGTCTAGTTGAGACTTTTTTTTAAATGGTAGCACCACTGTGCCTGATTATAATGACAGTATATATTTCTCATTTTAGATTCGACTTCCACCTGAAGTAAATCGCATTTTATATATAAGAAATTTGCCATACAAAATCACAGCTGAAGAAATGTATGATATATTTGGGAAATACGGACCTATTCGTCAGATCAGAGTGTGAGTCTTACTGAGACTTTTGAAATGCCATGTAAAGAAAATATTTGCATAAGCAATGATCTCAGAATTATAGTTGACATCAAAGCCACTGTGTGTGGTGTACAAGTACGGCAGCCCTAACCAAGAGCCTAGGCACTGGGCTGGTTCCATAACCTAGTGGTTGAAGGATTCTAGATCCTAGATGGCCAGTCATGGTGGCTTAAAAAATATGCTGGACACCTCTGTGTGTGTGTGTGTGTGCACGCGCATGCACACGTGTGCGCATGCACGTGAAGGCTCAAAGTCCTGATAGGATGAAGAAATAGAGGAGAAGGGATTGCAGAGTGGTCATCCCCATGAGGGAGTGCTTTCTCCTTCTCCCCATCTCTGGTAAGCACACACCCTCTGGCAATAAAAAGAATAAAAAAGTCTAGAGGCAGCATATTGAAGGATATAAACTTTGTTTTTAGGAAGGAAAAAACCTATTGAGACCAATGATCCCTCTCCATGGGAGCTAGTAGTAGTAGTTGAGAATTAGACATCATCAAGTGGCGATGAATGGTTTGAGGGAGGGAAGGAATTAACATTATTGCATACTTGTAAAACTAAGTACTGGACTATGTTTTTTTAGATGTATGCATTAATTTTCTCAACAGTTTTCACTGTCTGTCTTACTGACTCTGAAATTTTCGAATAAACTGAGTAAAAGGATATAAAAGTAACTGAAGCATGACATTTTCAACTAGTTTGTGTTTTTTTGTTTTGTTTTGTTTTGTTTTAAATTTTGTAGAGGGAGTGTGCACTCACCAGAGTTAGAGAGAGGAAGTGAGAAAGCATCCTCCATGGGGGATGGCTATGCCATAATCACTTCTCCTTTCTCCCTTTGGGATCTTAGGCATGCATTCATATGTATATGTTCAGCATATGTCCCAAGCTGTTGGGTCCAGGACTTGAACCATTCATTTGGGCATGTGGGATCCAGCCACCCTAACTACCACAGTACTAGCTGGTCCTAACTCAGCTCTTTCCATTAAAGAATTAAAAGTATAGGAGAAAACATCTAGCTTTAAGAATTTATCTTTTGGGACCAGCAGGTAGAGCGGTGGTTAAGGCTCTGGACAATCCCACATGGCCAACCATGGTTCGAGTCATGGACTTGGTGGCTTGCTTTCCCCCTTCTCTCTCTCTCTTGCTCTCTCTCTCTCCACCCGTGTGTGTGTATCTGATCAAATTAAAATAGATGAATAAATAAATAAAGTTAAGTAATTCTTTAAAAAAAAGAATTTATGTTTTAATTTAATAGAAAGATTGTTGTTTGTTCTTGTAGGTACTATTTATGGAACTTCTACTAAATAACATGTATCATTCTGGGTGTTTTTGTTTTCATCAATAGAACTAGCCCTGTGTGAAAGTGGTACTCTATCTGTTTTACAGGTGAGACTGCTAAGGCCCAGAGAGTACCTTTCTAGTGTCTTACAGTGTTTAGTGGTAAAATCTTCTGATTTTAAATCAAACTTCTACAATACTCAGTACCATAACCTTTGCCACCCTAACCTAGTATAAAAGGGCTGATTATCTAATTCCATCTGAAAGGATTTCTAAAAATTTTATTTTTGATTCAGAATAGTTCTCTCTTTAATTGCCAGAGGGTGCATATATCAGACAGAGAGGAAGAGGAAAAAAACACTCCTCAATGGGGACTGGTCATGCTGCAATCCCTTCTCCAGTTCTCCATCCTACTGGTATTTCAGACATGCACACACACCTACCATGTTTTTCAACCTGCTAGGGCTGGGATTTGAACCAAGGTTAGCCATGTGGGATCTGGCTCCCTCAACCAGTAGACCACAAGGCTGGTCTAGAAATACCCCTCCCTTTTCTTTAATTGCCAAAGAGCGTGTATGTTCACCAGAGAAAGATGAGGATAGGGTAGGAAGTGCCCCTCAATGGGGTATGGTCATTCTGTAATCCCTTTTCCATTTCCTGTTCTGTTGGGATTTGGGGAACTCATGCAAACACACCCAGCATGTTTTTCAAGCCACTGGAGCCAGATTTTGAACCACAGTCAGCCATGTAGGATCTGGTTCCCTTAATCACTAGGCTATAGAGCTGGCCCAGAGTATTTATTTATTTATTTTAATTTTTAGGTTTTTGCCGTAGTGTGTGTGCACCCACCAGAGAGTGTGAGAGGGAAAGTGAGAAATCACATCCTCCCTCAGGAGGATGGCCATGCCTCAGTCCCTTCTCTCTGGATTTTGGGCACCTATGTACCTACACCTGGTGTGATTTTCAGGCTGCCAGGCCTGGGACTTGAACCATGGTTGGCCATGTGGGAGTCCAGTGGCTTAACCACCATGCCACCTGCTGGCTCTCGTCTTTCTTAATAAGTTTTTCTATGAACTGATAGGTTTTATAGGACTGTAAGGTCTTGAGGACTCTCTGAATTATCGCTGTCCTTCCAGAAAGTATACCGAGCTGGACACACAGAATTGTTGATACTCAGACGGGTTGAAAACAGAAGTGATACGGACCAGCTATCCTTTTGGGGAGGTCAGCCCCTCTGAGTGTGATAGAAGCTTTGGACTCTCTCCACAGGAGAAAACACAACATTTTGCATATTTTAGGGGATACATGGGGTCTGGGTTAAGAAACTCTATTCTTAGGGACAGACGATAGTGCAGAAATAAAATGCAACATTCTGTTAGGCAGTCCCATATAGGAACTTTCCTGGTTCAAGTCCAGAGACCCCTGAGTACACTTGCCTGTGGTCCAGAACTGCTTGAAGACTGGGCATGGATTGTGGTGTCGAGACCCTGTTGGGAGTGTGTTCTGTCTGTCTCTCTTACTCAGGGGGAAGTAAATACATAGCCTTAAAAAAGAAAAAAAAAAAAAAACTCCTGTTCTAGGTATAAAGAACGATATACAGAAGGTCCTTGGGGATCCAGAGACAGAATTTTAGTTCTGGCCCTGTCATTAGCCATATGACAAGTTGCCTGGCTTTTTCTGGTTTTCTTTCTTCGTGTGTGATAGGTTATCTAGTATTTTTGCAGCTTTTAACAGGAAAGCATGGTAAATTTACTGATTGGTTCTAAGAACTAACCATGCACTTGCTAGTCATGTGAAACTAAATTTTTGTTTTTTAAATTTGCCTGAGAGCATGTGTACTCACCAAAAAAGAGACAGGACGAGGGAGAAAGCAACCCCCAGTGGAAAGTCGTCATGCCACAATCACTTCTCTGTTTCTCCAGACTATTGAGGTTTGGGGCACACACTCACTCCCACATGCCCAGCATATTTTTCAAGATGCCGGAGCTAGGATTAGAACCGTGCAGTTGACGGTGTATGATCCTGCTCCCTTAATAACCACCTGGCCACAGAGCTGGCCCCTAGAAAACTTTTTAATTCACTGTAACTTCAATAATCTATGAAATCCAGTTTTTCTAAACCACCTATTTAAAAGAATTTTAGTTGGGACCATCTTCGACAGTATGGGTGAAAGTTTTTGTTGAGTGTTTCCTTCCTGTTGTATGTTAGCTGCCCCTCCCCTGTGCTCCCATAACGCCCTCTATATGCATCTTACTACTTAGCCTATGGTTTTGCTGCTGTGTGTGTACTTACCTGTTTCTTCTGGCAGCTTGTGAGCTCCAGCTCTTGGCTAGTCTTATATATTCTTTGTGCTTTGTGTTGACAGCACTTGTGACTGATAGATGGTAAGCACTGTACTCTCTTTATATAACTAAGTGACTAATATAGAAAATGATCCATGTGGTCATGATAAATGTATGAAAGCATTATAAAACTTCAGTTAAAAGATGAGTAAGTCAGGGGAACCAGCAGTTAGCGTAATGGCTATGTCGCTGGACTCCCATGTAGTCGACCGCAGTTTGTGTCCCGGGCCCGGTGGTTTAAAACTCACGCCGGGCGCGTGTGCGTGCGTGCCCAAGATCCCGAGAGGAGAATGGAGGAGAAGGGATTGCGGCGTGACCATCCCCCCTAGGGGGTGATTTCTCGCTTTCTGTCTCTATGTCTCTCTCTGTCTGTCTGGCGAGTGCACGCACCCTACAGTGAAAATCTCTCAAAAAAAAAAGAAAAGAAAAAAAAGATGAGTAAGTCAGGACCAGCAGATGGCATAATGGTTACATCACTGGACTCCCACCTGGTTTACCATGGTTTGAGTATTAGACCTGGCAGCTTAAAACTCACGTTGGGCGCATATGCGTGCATGCCCGAGATCCCAAGGGGAGAATGGAGAAGGGATTGCGGTATGACTGTCAATGGGGTGTGGAGCGTGATTTCTCACTTTCTGTTTCTCTGGCGAGTGCATGCACTCTATAGCAAAAATCTCTCTCTCTAAATAAAAAGATGCTTAAGTCAGTGAATTTAGAAAATGTTTTGGAAAGGGCCAGCCCCACAATCTAGTGGTTAAGGGAGCCAGATCCCACATGGCTGGCTGATTTGAATCCAGGCCCTGGCAGCTTGAAAAACATTCTAGGTGCCTGTATATGTGTGCCCTCAATCCTGACAGCATAGAGAAATGGAGAAGAGACTGGGGTACGACCACTGCCCATGGGGGGGTGCTTTCTCCCTCCCACCTGCCCTGGAGAACACACTTTCAGGAAAATTTTTAAAAATAAATAAATAAAGTATGAAGGGAGGTAAGCTGACTGTATTGTATTTTATAAAGTCAAAAGAGCTACGAAAAATGGAAGAAACTATATTAACTCCCTCTATTATCTTTCTCTTTACATTGGAGGATATCCTTTCTTGGCCACAAAGCATGATGATTGACTGGTTTTCCATATATCATTGATGATTTTTTCATCTTGGTAGAGACTCCCACATATACACACAATAGATTGTATTTTTATGAATTTAATAAACCTTAGTAAAATATTGCCTAGAAGCATTTATTTCCTTCATTGATGAAGATTGGCTTGTCTTTAGAAACTAAAACTATAATTCAGTCAGGGTGAGAGGGAAAAAATCCAATCTTTAGAAACAAGGGTCTTCCTCTTCTAGATACTACTGGCTACTAAGAGCCATCATTCTGGGCCAGCAGGTGGCGTGGTAGTATACTACCTTTGAAAGACAGTTACAGGTTTAAAACACAGGTTATTCAACTATCGGTGCTCAAGTAAATGTGTACTTTAATTAAGTTCAATTTAATGCTGCAGGGGGAACACACCTGAAACCAGAGGGACAGCTTACGTGGTATATGAAGACATCTTTGATGCCAAGAATGCGTGTGATCACCTGTCAGGATTCAATGTTTGTAACAGATACCTTGTGGTTTTGTACTATAATGCCAACAGGGTGAGTATAGGAACATTTTCGTCGTGTGGTGAGCATTTGAGATTTGTGCAGAACTGTCCATGCTGGGAAATGTGTACAGCAAGTTTTCTTCTTTGGCTAGTGCTGTTCGTGAAATGCCTTTGACTGTAGGCGACCTAGTTGTTAACTTTAGTGCTTATCATTTCCAGGCATTTCAGAAGATGGACACAAAGAAGAAGGAGGAACAGCTGAAGCTTCTCAAGGAGAAGTATGGCATCAACACAGACCCACCAAAATAAACATTTTCCACACTTTCATTTTGGACTAAAACCCAAGAATGACCACCCTCACCACTTCCCTTTTTTTCCCTTTTTAATTAATAGGGAATATTGTGATTTCTTATTTGAGATTTAAAATGTCCCATTTGAAACTTTGATAGATACTAGAACATAATATGTTAATAAACTGGTAGCTTTTTTATAAAACATGTCAGTGTTTTCTCTTGAAGTTCTTCTGTTTGAGTGCGGGGGGGGGAAACAGTTGGACTATATCAAGAATTTAGGTAGCTCTAGGGACTCGTTAGTTTATTTTCTTTCCTTTTTGTAGTATAGGGCACAGAGAGACAAAGAGGAAGAGATAAAGAGGGAATGTGGGGAAAAAACTTCCCTTCCCCAGGGGGATGGCCACATCAAAATCCCCTGTCCTCCATTCTCCTCCTAGGGTTCTGGCCATGCATGGACATGCACTCCTTTTTTCAGGTAGCCGGGACTTGGCCTGTGAACTGTACAGTTGGCCGTGTAAGATCCAGCTGCTTTAACCTCTGTGCTACCCGCTGGTCTGGGACTTGAGTCCTTGAGGGGCAGGAGGGAGAGAATCAAGAGGGGAAACAACCAAAAAAGAAAACATTTAATGGACTCAAAACTGAAAGTTACCTGTTGATGGTATGTATAGTAATATCTTTGGGCAAATATACAATATATCCATGCTGGGAATGTGCATTTTGTATACTTAAGATATATAGTGATGGGAACCAGCAGTTAGTGTAATGGCTATGGGCTCCCACATAGTCGACTGCGGTTTGCGTCCCGGACCCGGTGGCTTAAAAAAACTCACGCCGGGCGCATGTGCGTGTGTCCAGGATCCCGAGAGGAGAATGGAGGAGAAGGGATTGCGGCGTGACCATCCCTCCTGGGGGGTGATTTCTCGCTTTCTGTCTCTATGTCTGTCTCTGTCTGGTGAGCACACATGCCCTATAGTGAAAAAAACCTCTCCAAAAAAAAAAAAAAAAAGATATATAGTGATTAACTATAAGAGAAATGGAGCCAGCAGATGGCATAGCAGTTATGTCGCTGGATTCCCACACGGCTGACTATGGTTCGAGTTTTGGACCCAGTGACTTGAAACTCACACTGGGCATGTGTGTGTACCTAATATCCCAGGAGGAGAATGGAGAGAAGGGATTACAGTGTGGCCGTCCCACTGGGGGTGATTTTTCACTTTCCTTCTTATTGTCTCTCTTCCTAGCAAGTGCATACTCTCTAAGGTAAAAACCTACCAAAAAAAAAAAAAATTGTGAGGACCTTTTATTTATTTATTTATTTTTAGAGATTTTTGCTATACAGCGTGTGTACTCACCATAGAGATAGAAAGTGAGAAATCACCCTCCAGGGGAAATGACCACATCACAATCCTTTCTCCATTTTCTTCTCAGGATTTTCGGCACACCATGCACATGCACCCGGCATGAATTTCAAGCCGCCTGGTCCAGGACTCAAACCATTGTCAGCCATGTGGGAGTCCAGTGATGTAACCATTTAACAAAATCTTCAAAACAACTCAGTGAAGGTAAGTATGTGTATTTTGCAGATGAGGAAACCAAAGCTGCTCATGTTGGTTAAATGAATAAAATGCTTACATATAAAACCAGTGTAGGGGTCAGCAGGTGGCGTGATTAAGGTGCTGGATTTCCACATGGTCAGCCATGGTTCAAGTCCAGGACCCAGTGGCTTGAAAAGACTTGGTACACATGTGTGTGTTTGCCCAAAATTCCAAGAGGAGAATGGAGGAGAAGGGATTGCAACATGGCCTACCTCTGGGTAGGAGGGCTGTGATTTCTCGCTTTCCCCCTCTTTGTCTCTCTCCAGTGAGCACACAAGCACTGTGGCAAAAAAACTTAAAAAAAAGTGTAACCAAGCCTGTACATTTGAAAAATACTTGGCTTTTACAGGAAGTTTAATAAACACCTCTGTCAGTATGAGTGCTCTCAGAGGTCCACGCTCAAACAGGCCACTCAGATGATGGCACATTGTTAGAAATTGAGAGCAAGCTGCTTGCGTGGTGGTGGTGGCTGGTGGGTGTGTAAGATTGCATTTATGTAACATTTTCCTTTAGTTATTAAGCATCTGTGTATATTTTGGACCTTGTAGCTCAGTGTATCTTTGCCATAAATAAAGTACTTAAAACCCATTTTTATAATCATGAGTTCCCGTGGACATGGAAATAATAGGGTTATTACCACATTCATCATAGCTTGGCAGCTTAGGAGGAGATAGCTGTAATTTTCTTTGTATGGTTTAGGAATAGGCCAAATGGAAAAACAGGGACTAATTGTTCTGTGTATAACTGGAACGTAAAATCCATTTGAAGGGAACATACACTGAATCATTTAAATGGACAAAGAACATCTAGTCTACTTTTAATTACTCCTGAGTGTGTTTTGAAAGCACTGTGAGGATAACAGTCATTTCTAGGAAGGGTGGGCAGATAAAGTTACAGCTGTAATTTCCTTGTGAGTACATTTATGAATTTCTTATTAATTTGTATAATGCACGGTGAGCTTCTAGATATTTAGAAATATAAGAAGAGTTTTCTGAAAGACTTTTGTAAGAGGAAAACAAATTAGACTACTTAGAGTGTGACTTGTCTAAGAAGCAGACATCTTGTCTAGTATAGTTTTAAAAACAAGGGAAAAAGTCAAAAGTCTGTTTTTTTTTTTTGGAGAGGTTTTCATTATAGGGCGCATGCACTCGCCAACCAGACAGACAGAGACAGAAAGCGAGAAATCACCCCCAGGGGGATGGCCATGCCGCAATCCCTTCTCCATTCTCCTCTTGGGATCTTGGGCACACACACACACGCCTGGTGTGAGTTTAAGCCACCGGGTCTGGGACTCGACCCGCGGCCTACTACATGGGAGTCCAGCGACATAGCCATTACGCTAACTGCTGGTCCCTTTTATTTTTATTTTTTAAATTTTTGTATATATATATTTTTTAGCAATTATGACCAATCCATCATTTGACTTAATGCCCTAAAGCTAACACTTTTGAAACTTCTCTCTAATTGGAAGTTTTGTAGCCTGTCTCAGTTACGTTACAAGAACTTTCACTAAGAGATACTGAATCCCCACTTAATTTTATTTTTTTTTTGACAGAGAGTACATGTGCTTGCCAGAGAGAAAGCACTTCCTGAGGGGCCTAGTCACTCTGCTGTCCCTTCATCTTCCTGTTGGGGTTTTTGGGCACATATAAATACGCACCTGGTGTGTTTCTCAGCCGCCTAGTCTGAAACTTGAACCAGGCAGTCAGGCATGTGGGATGTAGCTGCCTTAACCACCATGCCTCAGACTTTGAAGAATGCAGCAGATGGTGTGCAGGTTAAGGTGGCTGGACTCCCACATGGTGGACCACATGATTTGAATCCTGATCCAACAGCTTGAAAAACACACCAAGCATGACTGAATGCATAACCAAAATCCTGAGAGAAGAATGGAGAAGGGATTGCAACATGGCCATACCTCCACCCGCCTCCCTCCCCCCCACTTGCCCCGGGGATACTCTCACATTCCTTCTCTTGCTCTGTCTCTGTTAAGTGTACACACCACATAGCAAAACTTCAAAAAAATGCAATAGATGGGACCAGCAGGTGGTGAGGCGGTTAAGGCACTGGATCCTACATGGCCAGCTTTGCGGTTCAAGTTCCAGACTTGGTGGCTTGAAAAACAATGTTCTGCGTGTATGCCCTAAATTCCAAGAGGAGAGTGTAGGACAAGGGATTATGGCTTGGCCATCCCCCATGGAGGGTCATTTCTCACTCTCTCCAGCCCACTCTCTGGTGAGCTCACATTTCCTACAGCAAAAAAAAAAGATAACGTGTGTATATGTGCAGACAAGTGTACAAGAGCTTAACTTTCATCTTGATAAGTTTTGAGTTTAAGAATTTGTATGAATACAGAATTCATTGACTAAAAGTTTCAAAATGACTGATAGGACATAGGTCTTATTATTGCTCTCCTTGTTCACAATTCTTAATGGCTCTCACTGGACAATGTCTAAACTAGCATCATTTTCTACATCATCTTTTTCTTTTTTTTTGAAGAGGTTTTTGTTATAAGGTGCATGTGTTTGCCAGAAAGAGAGATAGAGACAGAAAGTAAGAAATCACCCCCTAGGGGGGATGGCCACACCGCAATCCCTTCTTCATTCCCCTCTCTAGATCTTGGGCACACACGCACATGCACCTGTTGTGAGTTTAAGCCACGGGGTCTGGGACTTGAACCACGGTTGACTACATGGGAGTCCAGTGACAGCCATTATGCCAACTAGCCCGTCTACATCATCTTTTAAGAGCTCCAGTAAAATGGGTCATTTCTTAATTTACCTGCAAAGCCTAGTATATCCTCTCAGATGCTAGCCAGTAGATATAATTGCATTTTATTTTATTTTTAAAAGATTTTTGCTATAAGGCAAAAATTTTTGCCAGAGTGACAGACAGAAAGCGAGAAATCACCCCCCAGGAGATTGCCACACCACAGTCCCTTCTCCTCCATTCTCCTCTAGGGATTTTGAGTATGCACACAGCCCAATGTGAGTTTCAAGCCACTGGATCCAGGACTCGAACTGCAGTTGACTATGTGGCAGTCTAGCAATGTAACTATTATGCCATCTGCTGGTCCCAGTATAATTGCATTTTTTTGCAAGGGGTTGAAGATACTTCCTAGTGTGTCTCCTGTTACCACATAGGTTATAAATACTTTAGACTAAGATCCTTTGTATTCCCCATGGTAGGCGCCTGAAGTAGTCCTTGGTGCCATTTTTAGTTATCCCATTGGTGTCACAGCAGAAATGTAACTATGTTTTTTATACAGACTGAGTTCTGAGAAATTAATAGACACTTGGATCAAGGAAAGTTGGCAATGAAGACATTGTGAAGGCAACACATCACAGAATTGAGTACAACATCCTGTAGCTGGTCTGGTCTTGGGGTAGAGCTGGGCACAGGAACTGTGAGTGACTAGAAGCAAAGCAGCTTGGGGCCAGCCAGGTTGTATGGTGTTTAAGGCGTTAGATTTCCATATGACCAACCAGTCGAGTCCTAGACCTGGCGGCTTGAAAATCATGCTGTGTGCATGTGCATGCATGTCCAAAATCCCTAGAGAAAAAGAGAAGGGATTGTGACGTAGCCATCCCCCCTGGGGGGTGATTTCTCACTTTCTCTCTCTGGTGAACACATGTGCCCTATGGCAAAAACCTAAAAAAGAAGAACAACAAAATAAAACAAGGCAACTCCTTTCTCATTTCATATTCTCCATTCTAAAGTACGCCCTCTTCGTTAACTCCATATCCCTTAGCAGAGGAAAGGGGATAGATGACATAGCCAGGGTGATGTGGGCCTGTATTATATGTATTAGCAGTCTCCAACCTTCTTGGCACCAGGAACTGGTTGTGTAGAAGACAATTTTTCCACGGATGGGGTGGGGGAGGGGCTGGTTTATAAGAGAGCACAATGAAGATCCCTCACATGGAGTTCACAGTAGGGTTCGCACTCCTATGAGACTCTAATGCCACCACTCATCTGACAGGAGGCAGAGCTGAGGTGGTAATATGAGCGACAGGGAACAGCTGTAAATCCAGATGAAACTGAAACGTGACTTAACCACCCGCTGTTCTCCTCCTGCTGTACAGCCTGGTTGGGGACCCTTGTTATATATACTATCATGTGACAGCTCACTGGGTCTGTGAAGAAAACTAACAATACCCTCCTCAATTTTTAAAACAATTACAGGGGCAGCAGGCAGCATAGTGGTTATGGCACTGGACTTCCACATGAGCGACTGCAGTTAGAGTCCTGGACCTGGCATCTTCAAAACCATGCTGGACACGTATGTGTGCATGCCCAGAGTCTAGGAAGAGAATGGGGGAGAAGAGCTTGCCGTGTGGCCTTCCCCCTGGGGCAGGGCGGGTGTTTCATTTTTTCCTCTCACTATCTCTCTCTCTCCAACAAGCACACACACCCTATGGCAAAAATCTAAAACCAGCAAAAATAATAATAATTATAAGGCATCACTGACAGAATAACCCTGACAATGGCCAAGAGTTCTCCCCCTATTCCAACTAAAAGAAAAAGCTCTCAGTCACATTGCCCTAGGCCAACCTACACACAACCTACACCAATAAATAGGTACATTTAAAAACTGAACAGGATTCACTAGTACAGTAAATGTTGATGAAAATAAGTGGTATATGTGGAAACAAGTTCAGAATTATTCATTCTTGGAATTCACCAATGTAAGAACAAATCTAGATGCAGCTAAGCAGTGTAAATGAACAGAAGCTCAGAATCACACATTCTTTTCAAAGGTAACCTCCCAATGTGAGTTATATGGTCTCAAACCTTTATCATACCTTCGTTTGTTCACGCAAATCGTTTCTCTCTGGGTGAGAAGAGCTTGTCCCTCTTGCTCTAGTCCAAATAGAGATCACAAGATCACACAGGGTGCTCAAACCCACAACTGTTTGCTAGGCTACAGGATCTGAACACAGTGTATTCCTTTAGTTATGCAGAGGGGAATTCTGAACTATGTGGTGTCCGGTAATACCTACCTTGCAGGGTTGCTTAGAGGGTTGGTGGTGATTTTATTTATGTAGAACAGTCCAGCATGTGCAACGCTCACATTGTAATTATTCTGTTTATCATCACTCTCCTAGCAACTTAGAAGTCTCCTTTCCACTTTTCCCCCCAAAGGCAACTGGCTTGTGTGGTCCTTAAAGTAATTCCTACCTACAGTAAGGAAGGACAGGGATTTGTCAAGCACAGAGCCTTTATTTTACATATTATTTCCAAAGATGACATTGTGTCAGTGAGCAGCCCACAGACTTTATAAGAGGACGTGACAGCAAAGGTAACTGGCTCAAGTCCCTCTGTGTACGCCACGAACGTTTCACATCTGAGCACCTTGTGTGTCTGGCTTACGTGAAGGTAAGGCAGTGTAGATTGTGCAAACAAGATATCTGTGTTCTGTGATCAGGAACGGCTACTACATGCATCACATAAAATGCACAACCTGAAATGCTTCAATTTGCAACTGAAGTTTCCTCAAGCAAGGAAGCGCGTGAACAGTGACGAACACATACCGAGCTGCACGGGCAGAGACTGCAGGACGCGATGGGGCAATGAGGTCAGCACACTGATCAAGAGCCCCGACCAGGGGGAGCCGTCCCAGCGGCCGTGCAGGCTAGGAGGGTGAGCAGCAGCCATCTCCAACCACTTTGAGTTCTTTCCTGCCTTCACTCTAAGTTGAGCAGCTCCACGTCAAAGATGAGAGTGGCATTGGGAGGGATGACACCAGGGTGGCCCGTGGCTCCATACGCCACATCAGGGGTGCAGGTCAGCTTCGCCCTCTGCCCCAAGCTCATCTAGCAGGGATGGGGGCAGATGGGGAAAGGGAGAAAGAGGACCCAGCTTGATTTAAAAGAAAAAAGTAAGGTAACTATGGCATTTTCCCAAATGAGCCTCATGGTAACGCTGAAGATTTGAGATGAGTTTTATATGTGACATGTTGACATTGTGCTCAGAGCTTTAAGAAATACAGATTCTGCCTCAGAATAGCACAGCTGAGACTTCATTCTGGGACAATAACCTCTACACAATAGCCTTAAATTCATTTGTCTGACAAACATTACTGACTATTCAATTTGTGTGTGGCCCAAACACTTCTCTTCTCACTCTCTTCCAAAGAAGTGTAAAAGAGCATATAAGAAGCATATAGATAGCACATGTACACCCAGGAAGTGCTATAGGAGCAGTTCATTACAGAGGGTCAGAGGTTTGAGGCCACAGGAAGGAGGCGAGGGCTAAGGGACTCCAGTGGAGCATTGCATCACTTTACAGACCAGAGGACTTGAACCTGAGCGCATCACAGCAGTAAGAACCCACTGGGCATTGGTGGCACAACTGGTGAAATTTCAATAAATTGGTTTTGGAATTTTGAATAATCAATTAAAAAATCAATATATTGTTTCAAAGTCCTGGTTTTGATCACTGTACTACGATTATAGAACATGTTCACATCTGGGGAAGCTGAGTTAGACTATTTTGGAACACTACAATTTCTGCAATACTTCGGTAAGTATGAGATTGTTTCCAAAAATATGTTTAAGGAAAAAAAAAGTCTTGGCTTACTCTCTCCAACTTCTCTAATGCCTCCGTCCAAGATAGCAGATAGGCCTCCTTGGCTAATTTCAGGCAAGCCCTTGGGGACATGCTTGGGATCAGGAAACCTCAGTGACTCAAAGAGGCACAATGGCAATAAAAGAGGTGGGGACAAAGACCAGAAGTGAACGCCAGGTGGCACTGCACTGCCTTGGCAACAGCGTTAAAGCAGCGGGGGTCTCTGCCAGGGTGAGAGTGGGGGTGGAGGGCAGAGTGCTAAACCCAGAACCCTGACTCCTCCAATCCCCTTTCGTGTACCCTCATCCTACCTGGGCTGCGCCCTCTTCAAAACCTTTGATGACTTCCTGTTTGCCAATTCTGAACTTGAAAGGTTTGTTTCTGTCTCGGGATGAATCGAATTTCTTCCCATTTTGGAGCATTCCTGTCAAAACAAGAACAGGGTGGGAAAGAGCTGTGGTCTTGAGTTCACTCCCAACTCGGATCTGCCATGTCTAACACGGAGTTCCTGTTATGCACAAACCTTCTCCTCCAATCCTCCCCACCTATCCTGCTGCCCAAGTAAGAAACCTGGACATGCCCCATCCACCTCGCCCACTTGTGGCCTGTCATCAGGTCCCACGTATCCTTGGAATGTACCTATTTCCTCCAATTCTGTTACTACATTGCGGACTCACCTGTGGACAAAACAACCTCCTAGTTGGTCTTTTTGTTCCATTTTTACTCCTCCGTCCCGTTTATCACTAGCATTTAGACTAATTTTTTC
Source organism: Tupaia belangeri chinensis (assembly GCF_000334495.1). NCBI lineage: Eukaryota > Metazoa > Chordata > Mammalia > Scandentia > Tupaiidae > Tupaia > Tupaia belangeri. Next base: position 317,594 of record NW_006204812.1, read on the forward strand.
TTCTTTACACATAAATCTGATCATATTACTCCCCTGCTTAAAACACATTCTCCAGGACAGAATCAGAACGCAAACGTCTGCATTGTACACAAGCACCGCAAGATCTGGCTGTTGCCTGTCTTATAACCCTCTCTGCTCTTCCCTTTTTTCCCTCACCCCTGCATCCTACTCGTATCCCATCTTTCTCAATTTGCTCTGCACGTCACACCTTTTTTGTGCCACTTCCTCAGCCTAAAGTTCTGTTTTCCCAGATATTCTAGCTTCAGGCTGAGTCCTTACCTAATGCTCCTAAGTTTCCCTAAGGTTCCCCCAAAATGCAAAACCCAAAGGTCGTATCATTGCCTACTCCAGTGATAGTGTGAGGTGATCTAGCCGGGCAGTGGTGGCCTCTAGACTAGGACTGTTTGAAGCTGGAACACCCGAGGTGCTGCCTCTAGCAGTTGAGAACATCCCTCAGCTGTACATCCTGGTGTGTACATGTGCGCCCCACCCAGCAGCCCAAAGCCCAAGAACTGCTTTCTTCTTTCTATTCTTTTTGGTCATTCTGATGCCCAGATCAGAGCTCCTACAAATGATGCAGTTCCACAGCTTCTTTCTGTAGTCTCTGGACACCACAAAAGGCAATCTGGGCAAGACCTGGCCTATAAGTCTGGAGACTGAATTCTTCTTTTTTTTAAAAAAATTTAATTTACTCATTAATTTATTTTAATTTCACCAGAGAGAGAGAGAGAAAGTGGGAAAGCAAGCCACCAGGTCCAGGACTTGAACTGTGGTCGACCATGTGGGAGTCCAGCACCTTAACCACCACGCCACCTGCTGGTCCCCTGGATTCTTCTTCTTTTTAAAAAATTTTGGCAGAAGTTTCCTGCATTTGCCAGAGAGAAGAAAGCACCCCCCAATGGGGTATGGTCACACCACAATCCCTTCTCCTCCACTTCTCCATCCTGTCAGGATTTCGAGCATGCATGCACATATATCTGGCATGGTTTTCAAGTCACCAGGTCTGCAATTTGAACCACACAGTTGGCCATGTGGGATCTAGCTCCCTTAACCAGTAGCCCACGGAGCTGACTTGAGGCTGGATTCTTACTTCATTCTGGCACTAACTGTGTGATAATGTTAGGCAAATCACTTCTTCTCTCTGGACCCTATATTTGCCTTATTTAGCGTGGGAGCTGGGCCATCTTAGTGTCTGAGTAATTAGGACTCCATTTTCCAATTCTTATAACTAAAATGCATACCATAGAAATGGGCTTATTTACCTATGTTCTGGGTAGAATAAATTAGGCTCTTCCCCTGGGTGCTAAATGAGACAAAGGAGAAAACCCTTATGGTTATGTGGAGAGACTCACAGATGGATGCTAAGGAGACCAAAAACAAACTCATGCGCGCACACACACAGGTTGCAAAGATATTCAAATACACAGAGACACTTATGCATGCTCACAGACACACACAACGCACTCCAAAGCAAAACTCGAAGGGCCAAACAGATGCTAAGAAAATATTTAGATACACAGGTCTACATATATTCACACAGACATACTTGAACAAATATGCATATGCACATATGCACACTCACACACTCACACATTCCACTTATAGACTGACTTTCTCATTCTATAGTTTCATATGCCTTAGAGTACTTCAGGCCATACAAAGTAACCTGTTGCTACAAATTCAGCCAGAACTAGGCAGTTCAGAAACAATAGGCCACATAGATATGATTACTTGATTTGACAAAGATACTTCTGCAATGCAACAAATAAAGATTTTTTGTTTGTTTGTTTGTTTGTTTTTGATTAATGCTGCTAGAGCAACTATATGTCCATAAAGGGGAAAAATGAACCTTGATCCCTACTAAATCAACACAAAAATCAATTCCATACAAATCATAGACCTAAATAAGACTAAAACTACATAATAATACATAGAAGAATATCTTCATGATCTAGAGATAAATTCCAGAACTGAATTCTAAAAGTACTAGCAGTAAAGGAAAAAAAAAATGGTAAGAGAGACATTAAAATGAACTTTAGGGACCAGCAGGTGTCATGGTGGTTAAGACACTGAACACTCCCACATGGCTGATCATGGTTCGAGTCCCGACCTGGTGGCTTTCTTTCTCACTTCCTCTCTCTCTCTCTCTCTCTCTCTGTGTTTCTCTCTGGTCAATTAAAAAAAGAAAAAATAAATAAGATAAATTTTATAAAGAGTATACAGTTGTCTAAAGACAACGTACTCAACCAATTAAAAAAAATTAAGAACTTCAGTCAAGCCCATGGACTGGTTGAGGTGGCTGATTCCCACACAGCCAACCATGCAGTCTGAGCTCAAGACCAGGAGGCTTGAAAGATATACTGGGAGCATGTGAGTGCATCCCCAAAATCCTGACAGGAAAAGGTGTTTCAGTGTGCCCATTTGCCATGGAGCGTGTGTGTGTGCTTTCTCACTCTTCCCTTTTCTCTGTCTCTCTCTCTTACAAGTGCACACAACCTCTGGCAAGTTGAAAAAAAAAAAAAAAAAAGTAAGACCTCTATTCAAAATATGGCATGCCACGATGTAAAAGATGTTCAGACGCTACTAAAAAAAGACTCATATCCAGAATTCATAATGAACTCCCATAAATCAATGAGAAAAAGACAACCTAATTTTTTAAACATTTGGCTGGCTCCATAGCACAGCGGTAATGCTCTGCTCAAGAGAAGCTGGATCCTACATTGCAAGTGTGGTTTGAATTCCTGGCCTCATCAGCCTGAAGCCCTCTGGGCATGAGAGTGAGTGCCCAAGACCCAACGAACTAGAGGACTGAATGGGGGGAATGTGGCATGAGCAGAACATGTGATGTATGCTCATTTCTGTCTTGTCTTCTCTTTTTTTTTTTTTAAAAAAAAAGAATTATTTTATGTAACTTTATTTATATTAATTTGAACAGAGAGGGACAGAGTGAGAGAGAGAGGGAAAGTGAGAAATTAAGCTGTTGAGTCTGGGACTCAAACCATAGACAGCCATGTGGGAGTCCAGCACCCTTAACCACCACGCCACCTGCTGGCCCCTCTTCTTTTTTTAATTTTGTCAGAAGGCATGTGTACTCAACAGAAAGGGAGAAAGGGAAAATGAGAAAGCATCCCCTCAGTGGGTATGTGATAATACCACTATCCATTCTCCATTTCTCCTTTTGAGATTTCGGGCATGAAGGCACATGTGCTGGCATGTTTTTCAATCCACTGGGCCTGAAACTTAAACCATGCAATCAGCCACATGAGGTCCAGCCACCTTAACCAGCTCACCACCTGCTGGTCTGCTCCTGTTTTTGTAGCTCTCTCTCCCACTTTCACGTGTAGATGCACTCAATCATGACTAAATTATTTTTTAATTGACAAAATTTGATCAGTCTAAAGAAGATGTTCAAATGGCCAATAGGTATATGAAAAAGTGCTTAAATTCATTATTTATCAGAAATGCAAATCAAAACCACAAGGAGATACCACAGAATACCCACCAGAGCAGGCCAAAAACAAACTGAAACTAAAACCTGGCAATATTGGGCCGGCAGTTGGCGTGGTGATCATGGCACTGGATTCTCACCTGGCCAGCCTGGTGGCTTTCTCACTTTCTCTTTCTCTGGTCAAATTAAATAATAATAAACAAAATAAATAATTCTTTTTAAAAAAATTGACAACATCAAATGTTGGTGAGGACCCAAGGTAACTGGAACTCTCCTACACTGGCAGAAGCATAAATTGGCACAACTGCTTTGGAGAGTTGTGTGGCAGTATTGCTGAGGCTGAGTGCAGGGAGAGCCCTGGACCTGAACAGTTCCATGTACCTGTGTGTACATATGTGCACTAAGACACACCTACACAACTGTTCAAAGCAGTCGTATTTTAAATAACTGAACTATAAATAATCCAAACGTTCAACACTAGAAGAGAACGACAAATTATAGCACATTCATAAAGGAAATACTATACAGAGTAAAAAGAACAGACAGACATAATATTGAGTGAAATAAGCAAAACACAGAAGAGTACATACATACTCTGATTGCATTTACACTAAGTTCAAAATCAGACTAAACGAATCCATGGGGACAAAAGTCAGAATAAGATCACTTCTGGGAGGCAGAATGACTAAGAGGAGGTATGCGGAGGACTTCTAGGGGGTGCCGATAATGTTTTACATATTCATCTGAGAGGTGGTTCCATAACTGGGGTCACTTTGAAAACACTTATCAAGCTGTATATTTTATTATGTTCTTTACTGTATATTTAATTTAAAAGTTTACCAAAAGTGGGGCCAGCAGGCAGTGGGGTGGTTAAGGCACTGGATTTCCACATGGCCGACTGTGGCTTGAGTCCCAGACCTGGTGGCTTGCTTTCTTACTTTCTGTCTCTCTCTCTTTGGTGAGCACCATAGCAATTTTGAAAATAGTAATAATTGGGGCCAGCAGGTGGTGTAGTGGTTAAGGTGCTGAATTCACACATAGGTGACCCATGGCTTGAGTCCTGGACATGGAGGCTTGAAACTCACATTGGGTGTGTGTGTGCGTGCCCCAAATCCCAACTTAAGAATGGAGAAGGGATTGTGGCATGGCCATCCCCCTTGTGGGGAGGAGTGACTTCTCACTTTCTCTCTTCTTTCTCTGTCTCTTGGGCAAGTGAACACACCCTATAGCAAAAATCTCCCAAAAACCAAATAAATAAGTAGCTTAAAAAAATGTTTACCAAAAGTCCCCTCCAGTCTCCTGCTATGCTCGATAGACGATTTCTCCCCAAACCAGAGCCGCTCACAGCTGCTAGTACTGAACGCACTTCACCTGCTCTATGTATGCATTGTGAAAAGACTTTGCAAAAGGATGTTGTGGTTTCAGTAACTTGATAAATACTGGTCAGTCTACAACATGTAGAACAGATAAATCAATTACAGGGGTCAGAGGCCCCAGAGGACCGATGGTAATTAGGCCTCATCACCAGGAGCTAAAATACGGCTCCAGCCCACTGACGTCACGACCAGCAACACCGTGGTCGAGACGCATCCGCACGGTCTGCCTAGGATGAACCTGGTGCTTCACACCGGCCTGGAGAGCTGCTAAAAATGGCCCTTTCTGAATATGTCCCAGGAATAAAACTGGCCTTGCTGTATGCTAAGTGGCTGTCACCACCTTTGCCACATCGGGAAACAGGTCACAAGGCAGAGAGCTCACCCCCCTTGGAATCAACACCTGCTCGCGATCTTCCTGCCAGCAGTCCTGAGAGCTAGCCTGTCCCTCAGACCACCTACCCTGCAGAGCCAGGGCATCCAAGAGGGGTCAGCAGAGATGGGGGCCCTCCTCTGGGCTCCCCCAGCACCTGGAGACAAGCACTCCATCCTTCATGCTGCATCTGATTCTCCGGGTGACTTGTCTGTCCTCTCCCACCTCCCACCACGGCCCCAGTGAAGACGGGACCCTCCCTCCTTTGTGTCCAGCACAGCATTCCCACAGTAGGTACTGAATTCAATTGGGACTGGATGGGACTTTTAGTCTTTTCTGGAAAGAGAAAGGAGATTCTGAAGTGGTCAGCCTGCTCTTCTCTAATGATACTGGAGGATGAAGAGAGTCTGCTGAGAGTTTCAGGACCCTCTGAGTTTTAAGAGGGATTTCTGAATACCAGACAGAACCAGGAGGACTGGGGCTCCTGGCCTACAACAGAGGAAAGGGGGCTGGAGGCCCTTATTCAAATAGAGGCTGGCACCTGCAAGGGCCTTGGCTGGTCTGAGTGGGCAGGGCCCACTCAGTCCAGGAGACTGGCTGGGAGGAGTGGGGGAGGGCTGGTCACAGGGAGTTCTGGCTGCCTTGGGCTCTTGGCTGGATTTATAGGGTACACACCTCTGGAGACAAGCTCAGAAGGGAGCCCTTGGGAAGGACAGGTCTGGGTGAGGGCGGAGGGAGCAAGGCCTACCTGTGTAGTGCACCACACACGTCTGGCCCTTCTTGGGAAATGTCCTTCCTGCAAGGAGACACAGGGCAGATGAAGGAGCAGGGTATTGGGAAAACTCACCTGGCACACTCAGGTGTGATCCTGACCAAGAGCTCAGGCCCCAGTCTCCCCCTCCATAGCACGGGCATGCCAGCGGCCCTCGCTGGCTCTGTGCCTCGTGTGAGCCAGAGCTCATGTCTCCTCTCTCAGCCTCCTTTCCTCCAGGCTTTTCTCTTCCTTTGATTGTCCTTTCTTTTTAAAAAGTTTATTTCTCCCATGAGAGAGACACACATGAGAAAGGGAGAGAGACAGGCACTCCCACTAGGGCCCCCAAGCTGTAATCCACTCCCGGCCTCAGCCAACCCAGATTAAGGGCACGTGTGCATGCACCTGGCATACACAGGAAGGTCCTGGGTTGGGGACCCGAGACCTTCCCATGTGGGTCTAGTCGTGTGACTACTGTGCCACTATCTGGCCCTGATTACTCCTTTTACTTCCCTTCATGCGTTCCACAAACATTTATGGATGGCCTACTATGTGCCAGGGTAGGATTAGAGTCCAGAGATATAGAGGAATATAGGAACTCATGAGGAAGTTGAGGAAACAGACACGTAAATCCTAGATTATAATGCAGAGCAAACTGCTTATGGAGGATGCATAAACAGGCCCATTGTGGTGGTCCAGTCGGTAGCAGAGTGAACTGCAGTGCTAGAAGCCATACGGCTGTCTGTGGGTTCAGATCCTCAGGTATGAAAACAAACCAGGTGCATGTGCATGTGCCCCAGGTCCCTACAAGATTGAGGGCTGGGAAAAGGGGATTCTGGGGTGATGAGAGCTTATCAGGGGTGCTTTTCTTTCTTTCTTTCTGCCTCTCTCTTTCATGTGTGCATGTGTTCTCGTGAATAAAATTTTAAAAATTATTTTTAAGAAAAGGATCCAGGGCCAGCAGGTGGCGTGGTGGTTAAGAGTGTTGGACTCCCACATGACTGACTGTGGTTCGAGTCCTGAACCAGACGGCTTGTTTTCTCACTTTCCCTCTGTCTCTTGTTTTCTCCTTCTCTGGTCAAATTTTTAAAACTAACTAAAGTTAAATAAAATAATAAAATTTTTTTAAAAAGAAAAGAAAAGGATCCATAGGGGCCAGTAGGTGGTGTAGTGGTTAAAGCATTAGACTCCCATGTGACTGACCACAGTTCAAGTCCAGACCCAGTGGCTTGACACTCACACCAGGCATGTGTGTGTGTGCCCAAAAGCCCAAGAGGAGAATGGAGGAGAAGGGATTTGGCATGGCCAATCCCCCTGGGGGGCCGATTTCTCACTTTCCATCTTTCTCTGCCTCTCCAGTGAGTGCACATGCCCTATAGCAAAAAAATAAAACTCTCAAAAAAAGCTAGGTACCAGGCCTGTGCCTGATCCTGGGGATACAGCAGTGAACAATACAGACAACCCCCTGCTCTTCGGGGATTTACATTCAAATGAAGGGTGATAATCCTTCCTCAAATAAGACAATTATGGATTGTGGTAAGTACTCTAAAGAAAATAAACATAACGATAAATCAAAAAGAGACATAGTGGGGGCTTGCAGGTGGTGTAGAGGTTAAGGTGCTAGATCCCACGTGGCTGACTGAATGGCTCAAGTCTTGGACCTGGATGGAGGTTTGAAAATCATACCAGGAGTGGAAACCAGCAGGTGGCGTGGTGGTTAAGATGCTGGGCACTCCCACATTGCCGACCATGGTTCAAGTCCTGGACTTGATGGGGGTGGATGGTCAAAGTAAAGTAAATGAATAAATAAAATAAAAATTTAAAAATTCTTAAAGAAAATCATACCAGGACTGTGTGCATGCATGTCTGCCCAAACTTCCTCCAGGAAAATGGAGAAGGGTTTTACATGGCCATCTCCCTTGGGGGGTTATTTCTCACTCCTCACATGTCTCTGGTGAGCAGACATGCTCTATAGCAAAAGAGAGAGAGAGAGAGAGAGAGAGAGAGAGAGATGGTGGGACAGGCTATTTTAGAAATAGCCTTAGAGAAAAGGTGGCAAGTAAACTGGCACTTGAAGGATGTGCAAAGTGTGTGTGTGTAAAAAAAAGCACCTGACCACACAGGAGGGTTCCCTGTTCATGTCCGGGGTGTGTGCCCATGACCCTAGTTTGCTGAAGTTGAAGGCAAATTGCAGCATTAAGACCCTGTTGGGGGTGCTGTCTCTCTGTCTTTATCTCTATTGCTGATGGAAGAAATATCTTTTTTAAATTAGAAGAAAAGAGGGGCCAGCAGGTGACAGGGTGGTTAAGATGCTGGACTCCTGCATGGCTGACCATGGTTTGAGCCCTGGACCCTCACACCAGGCACACATGCGTGTCTGCCCCAAATCCTGAGAGGAGAATGGCAGAGAGGGAATTTCAGTATGGCCATCAACCCTGGCGGGGGCGGGAGAATGATCTTTCACTTTCCCTCTCTCTCTCTTTCTCCAGGTAAGCACGCACACTCCTTGTGGCAAAAACCAAAATTAGAAGAGAGTAAATGACTGGAAAGAAAGGAGGGGAAAGAAATGGGAAACAGACAGATCATGCAGGGCTCACAGAGCCAGAGTTAACATTAAGTGCAATTGGAAGTCACTGGAGAGGGTTTTAAACAAGAGAATGACATAATCTGAATTAAGATTTTATAAGATCACTCTGGCTGCTGCGTGTAGGATAGACGGCTAGGCGTCTGCTGTAATAATCCAGACAAGAAATCAATGATGGCTTGAATGAACGTGGTGGCAGCAGAGAAGAGAGTGAAACAGATTGGAGATACACTTTGGAAGTGGAGCTGACAGAGCACACAAAGAGAATAGAGATGGGGTTCAGGATGAGCAGAAAGGAGAAAATGAAAATGATGCTTGGGTTTTCAGTTTGGGTAACTGGATGGGTGGTGGAACTATTTCCTGAGATGGGGAAGACAGGAGGAACAGGTTTGTGTGGGTGGCAATCTTGAGATGTGTTTCTATTATATGGAGGCAGAAGAAGGGTCTGCACTGGAGGTGTACATCAGGGTGGAACTGAGCTAAGGGGCTGCCCAATGGGGTCTGGGGAAGCCTACTAGCCTCAACATTGAGAGGACTCTGTGGGAGTAGGAGGAGAGAGCAACTAAGTGGGAGGGTCCAGGACAGCATTATAGAGATCATGGTTAAATTGGGTCTTAAAAGATGAATGGGATGGGGGCAGCAGGTGGCATGGTGGTGAAAGGCACTGGACTCCCACATGGCTGACCATGGTTCAAGTCCCAGACCTGGCGGCTTGCTTTCTCCCTTTCTCTCTCTCTCTCTCTCTCTCTCTGTTCCTCTCTGGTCAAATTAAAATAAATAAAGTTAAGTAAAATAATTCTTTAAAAAATAGCGGATGAATGGGGGTGGGCTGGCAGGTGGTGTGGTGGTTAAAAGCGCTGGATTCCCACATGGCCAACTGCAGTTCAATTCCAGACCTGAGGGCTTACTTTCTTGCTTTACCTTTCTCTCTATATATATGGTCAAATTAAAAAATAATAATAACAAATGGAATTTCAAGAAATAAATAATTCTTTAAAAACTATGAATAGGAGTTTGCTAGAGGAAATAAAGGGACAGCACCTGGGAAGAGGGAACTACATGGAACAACATGTTTAAGGACAGAGGGGCCAGCGATGCAGGAGCCTCAGCTGTTTCCCTCTATAACCCTGGGGCCCAGCACACAGGACATGCTCAATAAATATTTGCTGAATGTGTGGTGTGTTTAACAACTCGCAGGGCACTTGGCAAAGCTGGGAAAAAAGCAACGGGTGGGCGTAGGGACAGGTAGCAAGAGATATTCTGTTTGATGTGGAAGGTTCAAAAAGACCATATCACCAAGAAACTCTCTAGAAAAATCACTGTAAGATTTTGAGGGACAGGCACGGTCACTTAAGCCTCTTAGTGACACATCAGACTGTGTCATAGAAAATGAGTGGGACTGGGACCAGCAGTTGGCGTAATGGCTATGTCACTGGACTCCCACGTAGTCGACCTCGTTTGGAGTCCCAGACCTAGTGGCTTAAACTCACGCAGGGCACGTGTGCGTGCGTGCCCAAGATCCTGAGAGGAGAATGGAGGAGAAGGGATTGTGGTGTGGCCATCCCCTCTGGGGGGTGATTTCTTGCTTTCTGTCTCTGTATCTTTGTCTTTCTGGTGACTGCACACACCCTATAGCAAAAACCTCTCCAAAAAAGAGAAAAAAGAAAATAAAAAGAAAGAAAGAAAGAAAGAAAGAAAGAAAGAAAGAAAGAAGGAAAGAAAATGAGTGGGAGTGATGTAGGGAGGCCAGACTGAAGGCAAGGAGGTGAGACTGAAAGTGGGGAGAGCATTTCAGATGCAGTAGGAGGTGACAAGGTCTCAGGGTGATGCTCCGTGGGCCGGCATCAAAGTTCTCTGCTGGAGCAAAGAAGCCTGCACACACCGGGTGATCAGGGTAGTGCCTGGGCGCTCTAGGGACCACTGCCTTTCAACAAAGAGGGTACCCTAGAACCGAGAAGCCCTCGGATTTCCTGGGGAGGGGAGCTGTCAACAACAGCTTATAGAAGTTTGCCTGTCACGCCCTGTAGCCATGGAGTCTGAATTAAATTCGATTTAGGAAATAAAGAAAAGGCTATTCTTTGCATCCCCAGACCCAACTAGACAAAGGTGTGGGAGAGCGAGTGGTGCCAGTAGGGGACCCGGGGAACAGAGACCACAGAGGAGCACCTTGCTGACTCTGAGGGACCCTAGGACACTCAGGTGGAGGTCGAACCGCAGGTCGGAGGTCTGGACTGAGTCGCTTAAATTTGGAGGCCAGAGGAGTGGACGGACGGCCAGGGAGGGGAGAGCGCGAGCAGAGGCGGCAGAGGGAGCGCTTCTCTGCCCCAGACAGGCTGGTCCTTCCAGCCTTGGAAGCCCACCCCGGGGGGCGCGCGTTAGTTGGCTTCCAGAGCAGCAGAGACCCCAACGCAGGTCTTTTCCCCAGTTTCCAGAGCTCACCCAGCATGGCAGGGAGCTGAAACCCGGCCCTGGGAAATCAGCAGCAGCAGATACGCGAACCGGTCCAGCGGCGGGGCCCCCAGGGCGGTGGCGGGCGGCTGACCCTCGGGGCCGCCGCCTGCGTTCCCCTAGGTGCGCTGACGCGGAAGAGGGTGGTGCAGGATCTTCCCCTACACCCTCGAGAATCCAGCCCGGAGTCTCCCCCGGCCTCCGCATCCTGGCCCCGCTCCCCTTTGGCACCCCGCGAGCCACCTCGGAACCAGACCCCGGCCCGCCCGGCTCCTCCCCGGGACCTCTCCTCCTCCCCCGACTCCGCCGCCCGGTACCGTCTCCAGGGGAGATGGTCTCGATCTCCACGCCCATCGCGGTCCCACAGGCCCCGCCTCCGGGGGGTCCCCGCTGCGGCCCCGACCCCGGATCCGCTCTGGCCCGAGCCCGGCAGGCGCTCCGGCGCCGCTCGCCCACCCCCCCGCCGGG
>NW_006204812.1:329111-330000 GCF_000334495.1 Tupaia belangeri chinensis
AAAGGTGGGGTCGGCCGGGGCGGGGCCCGAGGGAAGCGACCCTGACGTGGCTGTTCCCGATCCTGACCAGGCGAGTGATCAATAACTCACTGCCTGGGAAGGGCGGCGAGCGAGGCATGCAGGCAGACGCGCCTCGGTCCATCCATTCGTCCATCCGTCCGTCCATCTGTTCAACGTACGTTTATTTAGCAGCCACCCCATGCTAAACTCTGAGGAGTCAGCCTGGTCCTAGAGACTTGGGGTAGAAAGCTGGCAATTAAACCAACACTTTAATTAGATATGCCCAGTGCCAAGGAGTTCACAGCCTGTGGAAGCACCAGGGACACACGTTCCCTTGAGGGTCTGCAGGTGCAGGGCCCGTCAGGGAGGACACCAGCATTGCTGACCCTCTCCCATGCACCCTAAACCCCCATTCATCGCCCCAATTGTTCTGTTCCATGTGCGTTTATTCTGTTCCCACTTTTCAAGACAAAGAATTGCACCCTGGGGATACCAACTGAATTAAGACTGGACCATTGCCCTCCAGGAATTAAGTCTGGGACTGATGAGGACACAGGCAGTTCCAGACTGGAGTAATTAGCCCTGTGGAGTGAATGAATATTCTCTCTCTCTCTTCCTTCTTTCTTTTTTGTTAGAGGGCATGTGTACTGACTAGTAAGACAGAGAGAGAGAGAAAGAGAGAGAGAAGAAAGCACCTCCAATAGAGTGTGGTTACACCCCAATCCCTTCTCCTCCTTTTCTCCAAACTATGGGGATTTGGGGCATCCACGAACAAGTGCCTGTGGTGTTTTTCTTTTTCTTTTCTTTTCTTTCTTTCTTTCTTTCTTTCTTTCTTTCTTTCTTTCTTTCTTTCTTTCTTTCTTTCTTTCTTTCTTCTTTCTTTCTTTCT
>NW_006204812.1:330044-334885 GCF_000334495.1 Tupaia belangeri chinensis
GGGGAGACAGAGAGATAAAAGGCGAGAAATTCCCCATCAGGGGGGTAGCCACACCCCAATCCCTTCTCCTCCATCTTGCTTTCAGGATTTGAGGCACACATGCACATGTGCCTGGCATGAGATTTAAGCCTCTGGGTCTGGGACTCAACTGAGGTCAACTACATGGGAGTCCAGCGATGTAACCATTATGCCATCTGCTGGTCCCACCTATGGTGTTTTCCCCACTGCTGGTGGGAACTCTAACTGAGGTCAGCCATGTGGGATCTGGCTCCCTGGGTCATTATACCATAGGCTGGCCTCATGAATTAATAAACTCTACCTTGAGCTTCTCCTTTTTGGCAGATCTTTCACCTTCACCAAAAAGAGATCTGAAAGTCTTGAAAGATATTTTTGGAGAAAGTCACATTTGCTTAAAGGATGAGTTTTTTTTTGTTTGTTTGTTTTTTTTTTTTAATTTTTTTATAGCCAGGTGGTGGGTACCCTTACCAGAGAGAGAGAGAGACAGAGAGAGGGAGATGGAGAATGGTGTGGGAGACCTTTTCTTTTTCTTTTCTTTTCTTTTTTTTTTTTTTTTTGCGGGACTGTAATACTGATGGTAAGACTGAAGGTGGTTTGTCTCCATTGCTGCCAGGCAGGGTGGGTGTGGGTGGTCATGCTGCAATTCTTTCTCCTGAATTTCTCTATCCTGTGGGGATTTGGAGTAGGGCTTGGGGTACACACATACATATGCCAGGTAAGATTTTCAAGCCTCTGGGGCCAGATTTGACCCATGGTCAATCAGTGAGATCCAGCTCCCTAAACCACTAGACAAGGGAGCTGGCCCAGTGTGAATGAGATTTTAAAACCTACTTTTCCCCTTAATTTTAACATACATTGTTCCAAAAATTGATGTGAGGGTATGATTTTTGACAAGTGATGCTAAAAGGGATATATAAGGAGGAAAACACGGCAAAGTGTCCAGAATGGGCCCTGAGGTGTTCTTCTTACATTTCCCTACCACCCACAGTTCCAGGTAGTTAGGTCAGAGGTGAGGTTATCAGTAAACATGAAGTAAACCTGGTTGCTTTGTTCAAGAAAGATGATGGTCAACTGTGTTGTGAGTGTTGGGATCTGAAATTTCCCATGAAATGCTCCAGATGTGGCCCAGTCTCCCAAGAATGTAGCTGGTCTAAAGAAGACCAAAGTGTTGTACTAGCCCCACGGGCAATGGCCATAAACAGGCAGGTGTGGGACAGGTATAGAACAGGGATTGTAACTGGGACAGGCCCACGGAGTGGCTTCAGCTAAGTGCACGATATTTTGTGGACAGATAAGAACATTTTTCTGGGGAGAGATTTCATCAGATTTTAAAGGGGCCCTCCAACTTCTCCCCAGCACAAGAAGGTTCAGAGTTTATGTCGGGTGTCCAGACAGTGATACAGTGGTACGGACATAACCCTCTGTGAGGCTGACTTACATGGGAAAGATTGGGGTTCACAACCAGAGACATCCCTGTGCACACTAGGCTCCTGAACACACCTGACAAGTATGTGCCCATGACTGCAGCTGGTTGACACTGGGGGTGGATCAAGGTGTGGAGACCCTCTTGGAGCTGCTGTTCCTATCTCTGTCTTTCTAGTTTATGGAAGAAAGAAAATAACTTTAAGAAAAGGAAATCGTTTTGCTCTAGGGCTTCCTAGACCCCTTAGAATCAATAAGAAATGAGGGGAGGAGTAAGAACGCTTAAGGGAGAAAAGTGTTGTAACGGGCTTATGGGCGGTCGAGTTTCACATGACTACAATTCCCACAGAGCCTTGCGGCAAAACGCAATCTTATTGGCCAATGGAAAGAATCCTCTGTTAACGTGACATGTATAACAGCCAATAGGCAGGGGAAGTTGCCGGTTTGCCCCGACACCGCTCACCTATCAGAGGACCGGGAGGCGATGCTTCCGGTAGCTGCAGCGGGCGCTTGATCCACTGTCAGGTGAGGTGAGGCGGGGTGGCGGTGTGGGAGACCGGGTTTTTTATGGGGTTGTAAGGCCGAAGGTAGTTTGTCTCCATTGCTGCCAGGCGGGGTGGGTGTGGGGAACCTGTAGGTGCGCGGGGAGGGACGTGGGCTGGGAAAGAGGAAGACTGGCACTTGGGGAATGGGGACCGTGAGAGCAGGAGATGAGGCGTGAGGGGAGGGTGTGGAGAATCGGCGGGCCGCGATTGAGGGGCTGGAGGGCGAGGACCGAGAGGGGTGCGTCCGGACGAGTGACTCGCGAATGAGTGCATATCCTCAGAAAGTCTTTCCGAGCAGAGAAAGCACTTTATGCGTAACGACCTCTACCACGGCGTTCCTTATGGTGGGTTGAATGAGGTTCGCCACAACCAGGTGTTTCAAGTGAGGAGTGATTTAGCAAGTTACGTAACTTCACTTAGTGTTTATGAAGCGGCTTCTAAAAAAGGTCTATACTTTTAAACAACATGGGAACATGCTAATGTATAATGCGAGCTAGGAAAACCGTCATACAAAGTTGTAGAGTAAAATTTGAAAAAGCTTAACAAACCAGAACTGTGCATAAAAAAAAGTCTGGAGGAATGGAGTTAAGAATTTGGATGAATTGTGTGTGTGTGTGTGAACTTCTCTTTTTAATTTTTTTTTTTTTTTTACTTTTTTGTGTTTTTAAAAATTTTCTTCAAAGAAGTGTAAAGAACTTGAAATTACTTTATACTAGAAACACAATAAGCTTGAAGGAACAAGTTGGAGGGTATGTGCATCTGTTTAAACCTACTGGAAATGTTCTAGTTGACCAAAATATCTTGATTCTCATCCCGAGTTATCTTAACGAAGATTAAAAATAGAATTAAATGGTCATGCTCTGAGCACCAGGTCCTGATTCTGATTGCCTCTCCCCTGAGCTAATCCAGTGTGATCTTTTCTCTCCTAAAACACTCAGGGCTCTTTATTATCCCTGAAGCTTATAGTTGAGGGATTAAGATATATATCTTTTTATTTATTTATATATATATATCTATCTTAATATATCTATATCTTTATATACATATTTTTATACCTCTATATCTTTATATATATCTTAATATATATATCTCAATCAATAAATTAGCTTCAGGCAAAATATAATTAAAAAAAATTTTTAGAAGAGAGAATAATTGGAGAAAGCCTGAAAAGCATCTGATCCTTAGTCCTATTGAGTCTCTGATCTTTTACAGTATAGTTCTCCACTGCCTTGGCTTTAAATGTCAACCTATGTCAGTGATTCCCACATTCTTACCTCTGATTGTTTAAGGTTCACTGCTACCCTGTAGACACGTCACATGAAGCACATTTCATACTTAATTTATCACACACTATACACCCCTCTTACCTTTGAAACACGTTCTACCAGGACCAGCAGTTGGCGTAATGGCTGTGTCGCTGGACTCCCATGTAGATGACCACGGTTCGAGTCCTAGACCCAGTGGCTTAAATTCATGCCGGGCACGTGTGCATGCATGCCCAAGATCCTGAGAGGGGAATGGAGGATAAGGGACAGTATGGCCATCCCCCTGGGGATTGATTTCTTGTTTTCTGTCTGTCTTTCTGGCAAGCGCGTGTGCCCTATAGCAAAAACCTCTCCAAAAAAAAAAAAAAATTGTCAACTCTCAAAGTCTATCTTGCACACTGTCACATGAATGTCAGTTGGTGACCCCAATTCCAAATTTCTGACCTGGCCCTTTAAGTCAAACAGATATGAGCTACCCAGTAGTTTACTACAATGTATTGAAAACTAGATCCTATGTGACCGACAGCGATTTGAATCTCAGACATGGTGGCTTGAAAAACATGCTAGGAGACCAGCAGGTGGTGTGGTGGTTAAGGCGCTGGACATTCCCACATGACCAACCATAGTTCGAGTCCCAGACCTGGTGGCTTTCTTTCTCACCTTCCGTCTCTCTGTGTATGTGTCTCTTTCTGGTCAAATTAAAATAAATGAATGAATAAGCAAAATTAAATGAAATAATTCTTTAAAATAAAAAAGAAAGAAAAACATGCTGGGTACCTGTATGTATGCCCCAAATGCTGATGGGATAGAGAAATATAAGGAAAAGGATTATGGAGTGTGGGACCAGCAGTTAGTGTAATGGCTATGTTGCTGGACTCCCATGTAGTCAATTTTGGTTCGAGGCCCAGATCTGGTGGCTTAAACTCATGCCGGGCGCTTGTGCATGTGTGCCCAAGATCTCGAGAGGAGAGTGGAGGAGAGGGGATTGTGGTGTGGCCATCCCCCTTTGGGGTGATTTCTCACTTTCTATCTCTCTGTCTCTCTCTGTCTCTCTGGTGAGCACATGCACCCTATAGCAAAAACTTCTCTTAAAAAAAAAAAAAGATTATTGTGTGACCATGCCCCACGGAGGGTGAAGGGCTTCCTCTTTTCTCCCTCTCTTTATCTCTGGTGAGCACATGTTCCCTCTAGCAATAAATTTTTTTTTAAAGTTCAGCCCCATGGCTTGGTGGTTAAAGGAACTGGATCCCACATGCTGACTATGCAGCTCAAGTCCTGTCCCTAGTGGCTTGAAAAAGGCTGGGCTTGTGTTTGTGTGTGCTTCAAATTCCAACAGGATGGAGAAATAGAGAATGGATTGTAGCATGGCCATGCTCCACTGGAGGGTGCTTTTTTTCTCTCTTTGTGGCAAGTTCACACACCCTCTGGTAATTAAGAGGAAAAAAACTTAAAAAAAAAAAAAGAAAAAAACTTTAGATACTTTGATATTTCCTATGAAGGTAACATTTACGTGAATTCCTTTTTTAAAGCTTCTTTTATTCATGGTGAGCACATGCACACACACACACACACACACACACACACACACACA
>NW_006204812.1:337183-337672 GCF_000334495.1 Tupaia belangeri chinensis
CACATGGCCGACCATGGTTTGAGTCCCGGACCTGGTGTCTTGCTTTCTCACTTTCCCTTTCTTTCTCTCTGTGTATGTGTCTCTTTCTGGTCAAATTAAAATAAATGAATGAATAAGCAAAATTAAATGAAATAATTCTTTAAAATAAAAAAGAAAGAAAAACATGCTGGGTACCTGTATGTATGCCCCAAATGCTGATGGGATAGAGAAATATAAGGAAAAGGATTATGGAGTGTGGGACCAGCAGTTAGTGTAATGGCTATGTTGCTGGACTCCCATGTAGTCAATTTTGGTTCGAGGCCCAGATCTGGTGGCTTAAACTCATGCCGGGCGCTTGTGCATGTGTGCCCAAGATCTCGAGAGGAGAGTGGAGGAGAGGGGATTGTGGTGTGGCCATCCCCCTTTGGGGTGATTTCTCACTTTCTATCTCTCTGTCTCTCTCTGTCTCTCTGGTGAGCACATGCACCCTATAGCAAAAACTTCTCTTAA
>NW_006204812.1:338046-359094 GCF_000334495.1 Tupaia belangeri chinensis
AGAGGGGTTATCAGGTGGGGTGGTGGTTAAAACACTGGACTTTGACATGGCTGACTATGGTTCAAGCCCTGAACCTGGTAGCTTGAAAATCACACAGGGCTCATGAGTGTGTGTGCGCCCAAGATCTCAGGAGGAGAATGGAGGAGAAGAGATTGTGTCATTGTCTCCACTGTGGGAGGGGTGGTTTCCCACTTTACTGCCCACCGTTTCTCTTCAGTGAATGCACATGCCCTATGGAAGAAATCTGAAACTAACAAGTAAGATCAGAGCGGTAACAGTGGAGAGGTATACTAATATCAAACAGTATACAATCCTAGTTTTACTAAGACCTTTTGAAAGAACTTTATTTACTACAGATTATGGACATTCGTCAAAGGCTTTTGAGCAGGAGAGGAAATGATCAAAATTGTGGGGTTTTTTTCCAACTATAATTCTACCCAGCAAGATATAGTGTTCAGGCTTTGTTGGAAAGAAGAGATGGTATCAAAGGGGCCCTCTCCTTGTTCTGCCCTGAATTAAAAAAAATAGAGATTATCAAGACCTGGACTAGCATAGAAATAGAAAGGAATGGAGGAGATTTTTTGTAATTATTGTTAGATTTTTTAGAAAAATGCGACTGATTTCTTCTTGTTGCTAAAGATGAAAATATTAAAATTTATTCATCTAAAAACCTCGACTAACTTATGTTTGATTTTGTCTGATCACAAATCCTTATCTTGTGCTACCCTAGCCCTGGCCACACAGTCTCAGTGACATTAAGCTGAAATGGGTGGCCTAAAATATGTCATATATTGGATTGTCTGAAAAGTTATGACACATTTTTCTATGCAGAAATGAGTCATGACTTTTCTAACAACCCCAACAAATTGCCTTTGATACTCTTGGTCCATTAAGAATTTTCTCTGCCCAGTAAAATGTATCATGCATTATTTATTGATAAAAAGTCTTTTAAAAAAGCATAAGTAGATACTAGGGGAAAATGTACATACAATTGGTGGGCTAGAGATTGCAGTTTTCTTCATTAGTGATGACAGGAGACTTACCTCTCCATTTAGCAAGCCACTGCAGAACCACTTAATCGAACATTATGTACAGAAGCATAACAGACCATTCCTTCTTAGTAAGAGATCCTAAGAGCAAGGATGAAGCTAGCAAGGAGGTATGAGAAATAATTTACAGATAAGTTAAACACAAATCGCCAGGCAGTCAGGTAGAGAACAATATCTTTGACTTTAGATTCTGAACTTCTCAAGTTCTGTTTTTGACATTTACTATTCAGTAAAAATAGGGCTGAAAATGTCTGTTGGACTCAGTGATAGGAATTGCACTGGTGGTTTAGTGGGAGCTGTTTGGGAGAAGAGATTGGAATGGAGGCCACTGGAATAGGTCAAGGTGAATGATGAAGAAATAGCACCACAAGTTTAGATATTTCTTTTATAGCTAATAAGATTAAACATCACTTTATAATTTTAAAAAATAATTATTTTATTTAACTTTATTTATTTATTTATTTAAATTAAATTTGACCGGGACAGAGTGAGAGACAGAGAAGGGGAAAGTGAGAAAGCAGGCTACCAGGTCCAGGACTGAACTGTGGTTGGCCGTGTGGGAGTCTAGTGCCCTTAAACACTACACTACCTGCCAGCCCCACCCTGTAAGGACTTTTAACCTATGTACATAAGCACTTGCCATGTTTTTCAAGCCTGTCCAGTACTTTTTTTCTTTTTTTTGAGAGGTTTTTGCTATAGCGCATGTGCACTCACCAGAAAGACAGAGAGAGACAGAGAGACAGAAAGCGAAAAATCACCCCCCAGGGGGGATGGCCATGCTACAATCCCTTCTCCTCCATTCTCCTCTCAGGATTTTGGGCACACACGCACACATGCCTGGCATGAGTTTAAGCCACCGGGTCCGGGACTGGAACCATGGTTGACTGCTTGGAAGTCCAGCCACATAGCCGTTATGCCAACTTCTGGTCCCCAGTACTCTTAATTGTGTGATTAGCCATATGGAATCTGGTTCCCCCAAGTAAGCCCTGGGCCTGGACTTCTGGTCTATTTCGCAAAAGTCAACTATGAAAGGTCTATTTGTTTTTGTACTAAAATAAGTCTTTCACAGTTTTTTGTTATTGCAACTTTCTCTCTTTTTTTTTTTTCCTTTTTTTTTTTTTTTTCTTTTATAGGGCACATGTGCTTCCCAGAGAGAGAGAAAGAGGAAAAGTTAGAAAGCACTCCGTAGGAGGATGGGCATGCCTCAATCCTTTCTCCTCCATTTTCCTTTTAGAATTTTGGTCACACACACACTCACTTGGCATGTTTTTGAAGTCTGTGTGTCTGGGATTTGAACTCTGCAGACAACCATGTGGGATCCAGCTGCCTTAACCACTATGCTACTGGATGGCCCTATTGCAACCTTTTATCCTTAGAGTCATTAATTTACATTTATATATTAAGTGATGAATTTCAACATGTAATGTATCTTGGGAACCAGCAAATGGCATAATGGTTACATTGCTGGACTTCCACATAGTCCACTGTGGTTCCAATCCCAGACCCAGTGACTTCAAACTCACACCAGGCACGTGTGTGTGTGTTCAAAGTCCTGAGAGGAGAGTGGAGGAGAAAGGATTGTGGTGTGGCCATCACCCTGGCCGGGGCAGGAGGGGAGGATGAGATGATTTCTTGATTTCTGTCTCTCTGTCTCGCTCTGTCTCTCTGGTGAGGCACACGCTCTATAGCAAAAAACTCTCTCAAAAAAATGTAATGTATCTGAGGCATTTTTTTTGCTCTAAGTTAAAGAATAAATGCTTGTCTATATTTTAATGTGAATATACATATATTACAACTTATCCAAATATTATACCTTAAACTCTAATTACTGACTTTATATACAAGGAAATTTCAAAAGTTTACAAAAAATGGGACCAGCAGATGACATAACAGTTATGTTGCTGGGCTCCCATGTAGTCGACCGTGGTTTGAGTCCCAGACCTGGCGGCTTAAAACTCATACTGGACTTGTGTGCTTGTTTGCCCAAAATCCTGAGAGGAGAATGGAGGAAAAGGGATTGCTGCGTGGTTATCCTCCCTGGGGGGTGGGGGGAAATTTTTGCTTTCTGTCTCTCTATCTTTCTCTGTGTCTCTGGCGAGTACATGCACCCTATAGCAAAAATATCTCTCTCGTAAAAGAAAAGTTTACAGGGACCAGTAGTTAGCGTAATGGCTATGTCGCTGGATTCCCATGTAGTCGACCATGGTTTGAGTCCCGGACCTGGTGGCTTAAACTCATGCCGGGCACATGTGCGTGTATGCCCAAGATCCCAAGAGGAGAGTGCAGGAGAGGGATTGTCGCTTTCTGTCTCTGTCTCTCTCTGTCTTCCTGGTGAGCACATGCACCCTATAGCAAAAACTTCTCCAAAAAAAAAAAGTTTACAAAAAATAGAATCAGAGTTTATTTTCATGTAAAAAGATTTTAAATTCACGTGTAGTTTTTTCTTTTCTTTCTTTTTTTTAAATTAATTTGCCAGAGGGCATATTTCTCACCAGAGCATGACAGAAATGTAGGGGGTAAGTGAGCAAGCAACTCCTTCCATGGGTGATGGCCATGTCACAATCTATTCTCTTCCATTTTGTCCTTTTGAGATTTTGGATATGCATGCACATGCTCCCAACAGATTTACTTTCTTTTTAAGGAGGTTTTTGCCATAGGGTCCATGCACACACCAGAAAGAGAGATGAAGACAGTGAGCGGGAAAGTGAGAAATCATGCCCCAGGGGATGATCACGCTGCAGTCTGTTCTCTATTCTCCTCCAGGGATCTTGGGCATACACGGACATATGCCTAGCATATTTTTAAAGCCACTGGGTCTGGGACCTGAACTACAGTCAGCCATGTGGGAGTCCAGTGACGTAACCACTGTGCCATCTGCTACCCTCCATTCTTACCCAACATATTTTTCAGTCCAGTGGGTCTGGGTTGAAACTGCACAGTTGGCCTTGTGGGATCCAACTGCCTTAACCAGGCTACCAGCTGGCCTCATAGTTTTTCCATAATATGCATTTTCCATTGTCTTTTTTTCTTTTTTTTTTTTGGAGAGATTTTCACTGTAGGGCGTGTGTGCTCGCCAGACAGACAGAGAGAGACATAGAGACAGAAAGCGAGAAATCACCCCCCAGGGGGGATGGTCACGCCGCAATCTCTTCTCCTCCATTCTCCTCTCGGGATCTTGGGCACGCACGCACACGCGCCCGGCGTGAGTTTTAAGCCACCGGGTCCGGGACACGAACCGCGGTTGACTACGTGGGAGTCCAGCAACATAGCCATTACGCTAACTGCTGGTTCCCCATTGTCTTTTTCAATACCCTGTGTAATATTTGGATTGGATTTCAGCCTTCAAAAGGCTGAATTGTCCAGCGCCTACTCTAACACTCTCCAACTTGTAGTACTTATTGTCCATTGATTTGGTCATTTCTTTTTTTATTTTTTTTTGGAGAGGTTTTTGCTATAGGTTGCATGCGCTCACTCGCCAGAAAGACAGAGAGACAGAGAGACAGAAAGCGAGAAGTCACCCCCCAGGGTGGACGGCCACACCGCAATCCCTTCTCCTCCATTCTCCTCTCTGGATCTTGGGCACACACACATACCCACCAGGCATGAGTTTAAGCCACTGGGTCTGGGACTCGAACCTCAGTCAACTACATGGGAGTCCAGCGACATAGTCATTACACCAATTGCTGGTCCTGATTTGGTCATTTCTTAAGCTGAGTTATCTAATGACCTTAGGAAATATTTTCAAATACAGCTCAAAGGAAAGAAATGTAATACACTGTAAAGTTATATGTGATTCAGTGTAATATAAACAAGATTATGATAAGTAAATTTAAAAAAAATACAGCTCAAAAGGAATTTATTTACAAAATGTTTTAAAGGTTTAAAGCAGCAAAAAATGTAACCAACAGGAGGAGTCTTTAAAAAGTTTATGGAAAAGCATATTATAGATTTCAAAGTTTTATTTACCAAATAAACTCATACTTTTTTTTTTGAGAGAGAGAGATTTTTGCTGTAGGATACTTGTACTTACTGGAGAGACAGAGACAGAGAGACATAAAGTGAGACATCATCCCCTTGGGGGATGGTCATGCTCCAATCCCTCCTCTTCCATTCTCCTCTTGGGATTATGGCCATGCATGCACAAACACCTGGTATGAGTTTTAAGCCGCTGGGTCTGAGACTCAAACCATGATCAACTACATGGGAGTCTAGCAAAGTAACCATTAACACCATCTGCTGGTCCCTAAACTCATACTTTAATCCCAGTTTTCATGAAGTTTTTGAAGTCCCTTGTATAATTGTTGATAGTATCATGACCCAAGTGGAAACTCATGAATCATTACAGAACTATCCATCCCAAAATACTTGTCAGTGTTTGTTTAGTGTGGTAGGAGCAAGCAAGTCATATCCAGTTCCTGCTTTCAAGGACTTTGTTCAGTAACTGGGAAGACAAGATATAATAAATTAAAAAGTAACTAATGATTCCAGGTAATGAAGTGAAGAGGTCACATGAATAGTTAAACTGTAAAGGCTATAGGAGTTCATAAAGAGGAAAGAACCTATTTATTTATTTTTTATTTTTTTGGCTATAGGATACATGCACTTGCCAAAGAGATTGAAAGTGAGAAATCACCTCTTGGGGGGGATGGCAATGCCGTGGTCCTTTCTCTATTCTCCTCTCATCATTTTGGGCATGCACACATGTTCCTGGTATGATTTTCAAGCTGCCAGGTCCTAGTGTTGAACGGTACAGTCAGCTATGTGGTATCCTGCACCTTAACCACCATGCCACCTGCTGGCCCCCAGAAAGAATCACTTTTAGTTGTTCAATTAAGAAAGGCCTTTCTGAGGAAATAGTATTTAAAATTGGCTTTTAATTCAACTCATTTGCCAAAGTGTTTTGAATGTGCCAAACATTAAAACTATGAATGTAGAAAGAAATAGGAAATAAGGCTGGAGAGACAGTTAAGTCCAGTAGCATATGTGACTAGTAACTACTCTCTTGGACAATGTGACTATTAGAAGTAGGTAACCTCATCATTTTGTTTTGTTTTGCTTTTGTTTCGTTTTGTTGGATTTTTTTTTAGAGAGAGTTTTGCTATAAACCGGGTGCATGTAGTCACTGGAGAAGCAGAGACAGACAGAAAGTGAGAAATCACCGCCCCAGGAGGATGACCATGCTGCAATCCCTTCTCCATTGTCCTCTGGGGATTTTGGGCATCCATATGCATGTGCCTGGTGTGAGGTTTTTTTTGTTTGTTTGTTTGTTTTTTGAGAGGTTTTTGCGCGTGTGCTCACCAGACAGACAGAGAGAAACAGAGAGACAGAAAGCGAGAAATCACCCCCCAGGGGGGATGGCCATGCTGCAATCCCTTCTCCTCCATTCTCCTCTCAGGATCTTGGGCACACACGCACTCACGCCCGGCTTGAGTTTTAAGCTAGCAGGTCTGGGATGCGAACCACGGTCGACTACGTGGGAGTCCAGTGACAGCCATTATGCTAACTGCTGGTCCCCCTGGTGTGAGTTTTAAGCTACTGGGTTTGGGACTTGAACTGTAGTCGACATGCGAGTGCAGCAACATAACCATTACATCATCTGCTGGTTCCTTTTTTTTTTTTAAGAGAGATTTTTTTCTATAGGGCATGTGTGCTCACTGGAGAGACAGAGAGAGATAGAGATAGAAAGCGGGAAATCAGCCCCCTTCTCCCCCCGCCCTGGGGGACGACCACACTGCAATCCCTTCTCCATTCTCCTCTCAGGATTTTGGACACACGTGCACACGTACCTGGCGTGAGTTTTGAGCTGCCTGGTCCATGACTCAAACTATGATCAACTATGTGGGAGTCCAGTGATGTAACCGTTATACCATCTGCTGGTCCCAAACTCATTATTTTTAAGCTAATAAATTATGTACTAAAAAAATTTTTTAGGAGAGATTTTTGTTATAGGGCACATGTACTGGCTGGAGAGACAGAAAGCAAGAAAATCACCCCCCCCCCCCATGGGCATGGCGACGCTGCAGTCCCTTCTTCTCCATTCTCCTCTTGGGATCTTGGGCATACATGCACGCCCACTCACCTGGCATGAGTTTTAAGGCACCAGGTCCGGACTTGAACCGTAGTTGACTATGTGGGAGCCCAGCAAAGTAACCATTATGCTATCTGTTTGTCCCCAACTGCTAAGTTTGAATCCTGGCCCCAGCAGCTTGAAAAACACACTGGGTATATGGGCGTGTGCAAATGTGTGCATATGTGTGGGCACGCCCCAAATCCTGACAGGATGGAGCAATGGGGGAAGAGGGACCATGCTCCATTGGGAAATGCTCCCCTTGTACCCTATTCTCTCTTTGGCAGCATGCATCCTCTGACAAATTTAAAAAAGGGTGACATTCTAAGATTGGTCTTGTACAGGATGGAGTATAGGGAGGATAGGGAAAATAGGAGGTGACCTATATTTGGGATGTTCTGATTCAGGATGGTGTTAGCAGGACTGACTTGTCGATTCCAGCTGCCTTAACCACCAGGCCATGGAACCAGTCCCTAATTTTTTCTTATAAAATACACATAACATGGGGCTGGCAGGTGGTGTGGTGGTTGAAGCACTGGACTCCCATACGACTGACTGCAGTTCGAGTCCTGGACCTGGCAGTTTGCTTTCTCATTTTCTCTCTCTCTCTCTCTCTCTCTGATCAAATTAAAATAATAATAATGATAAAAGTAAATAATTATAAAAAACACACATGACATAAAATTTGTCTTACCCTTTCTTTTTTTTTTTTTTTTTTTAATGCCAGAGGGCATGTGTGTGCACAAGATGTGGGCAGGGAGCATCCCTAAAAGGGGTCTTGTCATGCTGCAGTCCTTTTCCTTCCAATTCCCTTGAGGATTTTGGGCATACAATGTGTGTGCCAGCTGTGTTGCCACTGTGACAGGATTCAAACTCTGGTCAGCCATGTGAATTTGTACAGTGCTTAACTGCTGTGCTGTGGGGCCAGTGCTATATATTTAGCCATTAAAAATTATTTTATTTTTTATTTTCATTATTATTATTATTATTATTATTATTGAGGTTGACCAGAGAGAGACAGAGAGAGAAAAAGAAAGTGAGAAAGCAAGCTGCCAGGTCTAGGACTCAAACTGTGGTCAGCCATGTGGGAGTCTAGTTGCCTTAACCTCCAGTCCAACTGCCGTTTTTTTGTTTGTTTGTTTGTTTGTTTGGTTTTTTGGAGAGATTTTCACTGTAGGGCGCGTGCGCTCGCCAGACAGACAGAGAGAGAGACATAGAGACAGAAAGCGAGAAATCACCCCCCAGGGGGGATGGTCACTCCGCAATCCCTTCTCCTCCATTCTCCTCTCGGGATCTTGGGCACGCACGCACACGCGCCCGGCGTGAGTTTTAAGCCACCGGGTCCGGGACGCGAACCGCGGTCGACTACGTGGGAGTCCAGCGACATAGCCATTACGCTAACTGCTCGTTCCCCCAACTGCCGTTTTTAAGTGTACAGTTCGGTGGCATTAAATACATTTACAATATTGTACAACTAGCCATCTCCACAGTTCTTTTCATCTTGTATAACAATAATGCCCTATTAAACAATGCTCTGTTTTCTCCCTCCCAGCCCTGGCAACCGCCATTTTACTTTCTGTCTCTGAGCTTGGTTCTTGAGCCTTTTATTTTTCCACAAGTTAGGTAGAGCAGTTTCTGTTTCAAGTACCCAAGAAATCTGACTTTTGAAATCTTTTCTTTGAAAGAAAAAACATGACACATAATTTCCATTATGTTTTTGTAGTTTTAATTAGCAATGCTTTTAATTTTTTTTTTTTTGAGAAGTTTTTGCTATAGGGCATGTGCGCTTGCCAGGAAGACAGAGAGAGACAGAGAGACAGAAAGCAAGAAATCACCCCCCTGGGGGGATGGCCATGCCGCAGTCCCTTCTCCATTCTTCTCTCGGGATCTTGGGCACGCACGCAAATATGCCTGGTGTGAGTTTAAGCCACTGGGTTCAGGACTTGAACCGCAGTCGACTACATGGGTGTCCAGTGACATAGCCATTACACCAGCTGCTGGTCCCATTCCATAATACCTTCTAATATCCATTCTGTATTCAAGTTTCTCCATTTCTAAAATTTCTTTTTTTAATTTGCTAGAGGGCACAGGTACTTTGCCAGTAAGAGACTGTTCACGGGGGATGAGAAAGCACTCCTATGGGGGATGGTCACATCACAATCCTTTCTCCTTCATTTCTTCTTTTGGGACTTTGGTCACACAGGCACACACACTCAGAGTGTTTTTCAAGCCTCCAGGTCTGAGACTCCATCCACAAAATTGACCATATGGAATCCAGTCTCCTTAACTACCTCACCACTATCTAGCCCAAGATTTTTTGTGTGTGTGAATTTCTTACACGAGAGAGAGAAACAGGTACCTTTGGTGGGGATCACGCCATGATACTCACCCTGCAATCCTTCTAGCCAGCCAGGATAATGGGTGTATACACCCACACCCTGTGTGCTTCAGGATGACTTGGAATCTAAACCATGGTCCATGTGTCTCCAGCACTACAGAGTGGCACCTTACTGTTAGTGCCACCGTGGCCAGACCTAAAGATATCTTATTTTTGGTAGACTTTATTTCTTCCAGATTTCATCAAAGTTTATACATTGCATTTGCTATTGCTGACTCAGTTGTCTCTTAATTTCCTTTCTTTCTTTCTTTTTTTTTTTTTGAGAGATTTTTGCTATAGAATGTGTGCAGTCACTAGAGAGACAGAGAGATAGAAAGTGAGAAATCACTCCCCAGGGAGGATAGCCACACTGCAGTCCCTTCTCCATTCTCTCAGGATTTTGGGTACACACGCCTAGTATATGTTTCAAGCCACCTGGTCAATCGGCCATGTGAGAGTCCACTGTCGTAATCACTATGCCACCTGCTGACCGTCTCTTACTTTCTAACATTCCTCTTGTCTTCTGATCCTCTCACTATGAAGGGTCTAGACCAGCTGTCTTATAAAATGTCCAACGTTCAGTACTTGTCTGATTATTTCCTCATGGTGTCACTTTCCTTCTTAATCATTTCAGATAACTTTTGTGAGAAAGTATGGAGTTGGGAAAAGGGAAACTGCTCAGGACTGGACTAAATATATTGTATCAAGCAATACACCCAACTCATGGCCTGGCCTGGACTGATGGGAGTCAGGTAGTGTTGACTGATTTACAGCTTCACAGCGGAGAGGCCCAGTTTGGGGACTCCAAAGTCATTGGACAGTTTGAACACGTCTGTGCCCTGTCCTGGGCGCCCCCTGGTACAGCTGACACACCTGCTCTGCTTGCTGTCCAGCACAAGAAGCATGTCACTGTATGGCAGATGTGTCTCAGCACTACGGAAACAAGCAAATGGCTGATGTCTCAGACCTGTGAGATTAGAGAATCACTCTCTGTCCTTCCCCAGGGCTGTGTGTGGCACCCAAAAAATGCTATCCTGGCTGTGCTGACTGCACAGAATGTCTCTGTTTTCCCTAATGTACACCGTGACAGTTCTCAGGTAAAAGTGGACATCAATGCTCAGTACCGCATTCACTGTGCATCTTGGACTCAGGATGGCCAGAGGCTGGTGGTGGCAGTAGGCAGCAGCCTGCACTCTTATATCTGGGACAGTGCTCAGAAGGCCCTGCACAGGTGCTCCTTTTGCCCAGTGTTTGATGTGGTCAGCTCCATCAGTGCCATCCGAGCCACTGTGGACTCACAGGTTGCCATAGCCACAGAGCTTCCACTAGCTAAGATTTGTGGTTTAAATGAATCTGAAACCTTTGATAATCCCCTCAATGGTGAAGATACTTGTCCATGTACTTTACCAATTATTGATGAGCTACCTTCTGTGGATAAGGGGGCAATTACTTCCGAAACAAATTCTGAAGAATCAGTTTCTCCTCCCGTTTCTTCTTACTATTCAGATCCGCTGGATCTAACTCACATACATTTCAATCGACAGAAGTCTGAGGGTAGTTCTCTTATTTGTCTAAGAAAAAAGGACTACTTGACAGGAACTGGCCAGGATTCTTCTCATTTGGTCCTTGTGACCTTTAAGAAAGCAGTTACCACGACCAAAAAAGTCACCATTCCAGGCATTCTGGTTCCTGATCTAATAGCATTTAACCTTAAAGCCCAGGTAGTGGCAGTGGCTTCCAATACTTGTAATAGCATTTTGATCTATTCTGTCTTTCCATCTTCTATGCCAAACATACAACAGATTCAGTTAGAGAGTAGTGAAAGACCGAAAGGCATATGTTTCTTGACAGACAAATTATTATTAATTTTAGTGGGAAAACAAAAGTCTGCAGATACAGCATTTCTTCCTTCTTCAGAGACTGAGCAGTATGTCATCCGCTTGATTGTGAGAGAAGTAATGTTGGAAGAAGAATCTTCAATAATGTTGGATGAAAGCCAAAGTGCCTACCCTCCCTTCAGTGTTCTTTTAAACAAAATGAATAGAAAAAAGTTACCTAAAAGTTTTTCCCCAGATTTTTGTCACCAAAACAAAGGGTTCTTGTTAACAGCTAACACCGGTAGTCAGAATGAAAGGCCTGGAAGAACCATGATTAAAGAAATCAAAAGTCCTCCATCTAGTAGCTGTGATGGTTCCACTGCAACAGAAATACTTCATAAGCCTGGCTGGGTCTGGGCAACAGAGTTCAGAACACCAGATGACACCAGCAC
The DNA here is from genome assembly GCF_000334495.1 of Tupaia belangeri chinensis. NCBI lineage: Eukaryota > Metazoa > Chordata > Mammalia > Scandentia > Tupaiidae > Tupaia > Tupaia belangeri. The sequence continues at coordinate 349,809 of NW_006204812.1, forward strand.
AATGGAACCTCCTCATTTGCCTCAAAGAAGGAACTTACAAGGGGAAAAGGAAACTTACCAGCTTTCTAAGGAACTGGAAATTTTATCCAAAAACCTGATCGAAATGCAACAACGTCTTTCTGAACTCACAGACTTTCTACATAATGAGAAGAAGTTCTCTCCAGCATATCCACTCTCTCAAGATCTGCCTTATGTTCACATCATTTATCAGGTAACTTCTCCTTTGAGGAGCTACCACCCTATATAAAAGCTCTTGCAGCCCTAGCTGGGTGGTACAGGCATTAGGGTGCTGGTGTACTATTGTGGAGCCAAATGGGAGGCTCGGGTTCAGATCCTAGATCAACCCGAACACTGTGTATGCCTATGGTTCTGGCTGGCTGGGAGCCTGGAGAAAATTCTGTGTGGGAGATTCTGTCAAGGGCATCTCTTTCTCTCTCTTTCTCTCTGTCATGAAAGAAAGAAACTAAACTCAACTTAAAAAAATAGTTCTTATAGCCAGTTAGTACTGCAAGAACATGTGTTGATGAGGAAGGTGGTGCTATAATTGAACTTCACTGAACTGGCTTGTTATAGGCAAGTTGCTAATTGGTTGGATGTTAACTTGCCAACCAGATGGACACATATACCAGTGTACACCATGACTTTATCATGGGTATGGCATGAAAAATATGAATGACTTAATTTTTTAAAATTACTTATTTAACTCTATTTGTTAATATTTTTTTTTAATTTGACTGGAGAGAGACTGAGAGAGAGAAAGGGAAAGGGAGAAAGCTGTCTGGTCCAAGACTCGAACTGTGGGGACCATGTGAGAGTCCAGCACGTCAACCACCACCCACCTGCAGCCTCATTACTACATTCTTCTTGGTGATTTATATTTAAGAAATACAATTTTTTGGAGAAGTTTTTGCCATAGGGCATGTATGCTTGCAAGAAACACAGAAACAGAAAGTGAGAAATCACCCCACCAGGGGGGATGGCCATACCACAATCCCTTCTCCTCCATTATCCTCTTGGGATCTTGGGCATGCATGTACATGTGCCCAGTGTGAGTTTAAGCCACCGGGTCTGGGACTTGAACTGTGGTCAACTACATGGGAGTCCAGCAACATAGTCATTATGCCATCTGCTGGTCTCATAAGAAAAAATATTTTAAAATTTGCTAGCAGGCTCTAGTAGTTGCTTGGGAGGGTTCAGGGGGGAAGAGGGAGGGAGGAGGGAGGGGGAGAGAGAGAGAGAGAGAGAGAGAGAGAGAGAGAGAAAGTGAGAAAGCAACTTCCCCACGGGAGATGGTCATGCCACAGTCCCTTCTCTATTTCTCCTTTCAAGATTTTAGGCACTCATGTACATGTGCATGGTGTGTTTTTCAAGCCACTGGATTTGGGACCATGTAGTCGCCCATTTGGGAATCCAGCCACCTTAATTGGCTGGCCCAGGAAAAATTTTTCTTTTTTTAATTTGACATAGAGTGCACGTGCTTGCTGGAGAGAGATGGGGTGAGGAGCAGGGGAATGAGAAAGCACCTCCCATGGGAGATGGCTGTGCCTTGATCCCTCTCCTCCATTCTCCTCTCAGTACTTTTTTTTTTTTGGGGGGGCATGTATGCACATGTGTCTGGCATTTTTTTTTATTTTATAATTCTTTTTTATTATTAGTCATACATTAAATTGCTATACATCATTTAGATTGTGAAGAAGTTTTAAGCTGTGGGTTCTGGGACTTAGACCAGGCTGGCAACCAGACCCTTAACCACTACCTCTGACTGACCCCTATACATGTTTTTGTCATGGTCACTTTCCTTCCACCTCAAATGTGGCTATATCCCATTCTCCCCATAACCCATTTTAACCAACAGCTTAATGTAAGTCCTTCCATATTATTCACCATGCTTGTATAGTCTTAACAGATCTTTGTACACATAGATAGATTTGCTTTGGGTAGTTTGTTGCAATTTTACAAAACAGGATCATGTGGTTACTCCTTGCTGTCTTTCTAGCCATTCCCTTGTTGATCAACACTACCTTGATTTTCAGTACTTAGCAATTTGTATAAGTCTTGCAACATTATTTTTACATGTATCCATTTTTTTTATTAGTACCTTTATTTCTATTGGATTGTTTCCAGAAGTGGTAGTACAAATTTAAAGAGTATATGTCTTTCTCTCTCTCTCTCTCTTTTTAAGAGATTTTTGCTATAGGACGAGTGCACTCACCAGAGAAACAGAGAGAGATAGAAAGTGAGAAATTACCCCCCAGGGGGGATGGCCACACCACAGTTGCTTCTCCTCCATTCTCCCCTCGAGATCACAGGCATGCATGCACACACGCCTGGTGCATGAGTTTAAGTCACCGGGTCCAGGACTCGAACTGTGGCCGACTACATTGGAATCCAGTGACATAGCCATTACGCCAACTGCTGGTCCCCTGGTGTGAGTTTTTAAGCTCCTGGGTCCAGGACTTGCCAGATCACCTTTCAAAATTTTCTGCTTAGCAATCGCTCATCATACTTGTTCCAATAAAATATGAGCCTATTCTTTTCCTCGTATCTCTCCAGTCTGTTCAGTGTGAAGTGTTATTTCACTTTTATTAAGTTGTATTTCCTTTATATGTATATATATTTTGCTAGAGGGCACATGTGCTTCTCAGAGAAAGGGAAAGTGACAAAGCACCCTTGTGGAAAATGGTCATGCCACAATCCTTTCTCCTCTCTCTTTCCCCCCTAAAACTTTCAGGATTTTGGGCATGCACACACATGTGCCCAGTGTGTTTCTCATGTCATCAGGTCTGACGCTTGAATCTTGCAGTAGGCCATGTGGGATCTAGCTGCCTTAACCCCATACCATGGACTGGCCCCATGTTTTTTGTTGTTAGTTTGCTAGAGAGTGTGTATGCTCACCGGAGAGAGACAGAGACAGACAGAAAGCACCCCTCAATGGAGCATGGCCACACCACAATCCCTTTTCCATTTTTCAATCCTTGCTGGATTTTGGGTATACATGCACACACACCTGGTTTGTTTCTCAAACCGCAGGTCCAGTATTTGAACCAAGCTGTCAGCCATGTGTATTCCAGCTCCCTGGCCACCAGGCCATAGGGCTGGCCCTGTATTGTTTTTCTTTTCTTTTCTTTTCTTTCTTTTTCAGATAGAAATTTTTGCTATAGGGTGTATGCGCTTGCCAGAGAGATGGAGTGAGACAGAGAGACAGGGAAATATAAATCACCCACCACTGATGGACACACCACAGTCCCTTCTACTCCATTCTCCTCTTGGGATCTTGGGCATCCAAGCATACACACCCAGCGTGAGTTTCAAGCCACTGGGTCCAGGACTCAAAGCCTGGTCAATTATGTTGGAGTTCAGCAACGTAACAATTACGCCATCTGCTGGTCCCTATATTTCTTTTATTAGTGAATTTGAGTAGGTTTCATGTGTTTTTGTTAATTGAATGTGAATTGCTTATGGCCACAGGGTCACATGTTTTTTTTCCTTAAAGAGAGATTATTGCTATAGGGTGCATGTGCTCACCAGAGAGAAAGAAAGCGAGAAATCATCCCCCAGGGGGGATGGCCATACCACAATCCTTTCTCCTTCATTCTTGTCTCGGGATTTTTGGGTCTGCATGCATACACACCTGGCATGAGTTTTAAGCTGCCTGGTCTGGGACTCAAACCATGGTTGACTACATGGGAGTTCAGTGACGTAACTATTATACCATCTGCTGGACCCTATCTCTGGGTCACAATTTATAAGAATTTTTTTTATAATATAGAAATGAACACGCATGGGAGCTGGCAGGTGGTGTGGTGGTTAAGGTGCTGGACTCTTACATGGCCATCCATGGGTCAAATCCTGGACGTGGTGGCTTGCTTTCTCACTTTCTCTCTCTTTCTCTTTCTCTGTGTCTCTATGATAAAATTTAAAAAAAATAATAATAAGGACCAGCAGGTGGTATGGCGATTAAGGGTGCTAGATTCCCACATGGCCAACAAGTGGTCTGAGTCCTAGACCTGGCGGCTTACTTTCTTACTTTCCCTCTCTCTTTCACTCTGCCCTTCTCTGGTCAAAATAAAGTTAAATAAAGTAATTCTTTAAAAAATAATAATAGTGGGACCAGAAGTTGGCATAATGGCTGGGTCATTGGGTTCCCATGTAGTTGACCGTGGTTCGAGTCCCAGACTTGGTGGCTTGAAACTCACACTGGGCATGTGTGCATGCATGCCCAAGATCCTGAGAGGAGAATGGAGGAGAAGGGGTTGCGGAGTGGCCATCCTCCCTGGGGGGTGATTTCTTTCTTTCTGTTTTCTCTGTCTTTCTGGCAAGTGCACATGACCTATAGCAAAAACTTCTCTAAAATAATAATAATAATAGTTATAAAATTCTTTTTTGAAAAAAAGAAATGAACACACATGCAATTATGATGATTTCCTTCAGAATATATTATTATTTTTATTTTCACATTTATGTTTTTCATCTTTAATGTTTGTTTTATGTATGGTTCACTTCCTTTTTCTAAGAGATTATTGATTGTGTTAGCAACATTATTAAAAATGCCTCTTGGAGGGAACCAGCAGTTAGCGTAATGGCTATGTCGCTGGACTCCCACGTAGTCGACCGTGGTTCGTGTCCCGGACCCGGCGGCTTAAAACTCACGCCGGGTGCGTGTGCGTGCGTGCCCAAGATCCTGAGAGGAGGATGGAGGCGAAGGGATTGCAGCGTGGCCATCCTCCCCAGGGGGTGATTTCTTGCTTTCTGTCTCTCTCTCTTTCTGCCGCTCTCTGTCTTTCAGGCAAGTGCCCAGGCCCTATAGCAAAAACCTCTCAAAAAAAAAAAAATCCATCTTGGGTCAGCTTGTGGCTTGGTAATTAAGGGAGCTGGATCCAACATGGTTCACTGCATGGTTTGAGTCCTGGACCTGATGGCTTAAATTCATGCCGGGCGCATGTGCGTGCGTGCCCAAGATCCTGAGAGGAGGATGGAGGCGAAGGGATTGCAGCGTGGCCATCCTCCCCAGGGGGTGATTTCTTGCTTTCTGTCTCTCTCTCTTTCTGCCGCTCTCTGTCTTTCAGGCAAGTGCCCAGGCCCTATAGCAAAAACCTCTCAAAAAAAAAAAAAATCCATCTTGGGTCAGCTTGTGGCTTGGTAATTAAGGGAGCTGGATCCAACATGGTTCACTGCATGGTTTGAGTCCTGGCCCTGGTGGCTAGAAAAACATGCAGGGTACATGTGCATGTGTACCACAAATTCCCAAAGTAGGGAAATAGAGAAGGGATTACTGCTTGACCATCTCCATGGAAGGTGATTTTTCACTTTCCTTCTTTCTCTCTTTGGATGAGTGCATCCATTGTCTAGCAATTTTTTTTTTAAATATGAAATCTATAATAGTTTGGATTTTTTTAAACCATAAGACATGGGCACTTGCTGAACAAGAAACAGAGAGAGAGAGAAAGTGAAAAATTACCCCCCAGGGAGGATGGACATTTAGAAATCCCTTTTCCCTTCTGTGGGGATTTTGGGCATGTCTGCACAGGCACCTGGTGTGATTTTCTAGCCACAGGGTCCTTGACTCTAACCATGATAGGTCATGTGGGAATCCAGCACCTTAACTACCACAACACCTGCTGGACCCCCCTAGTGTTAGACTTAACCCTGAGGTTAAGTAGTACAAAAGAGTAGCACAAAAAGAAAAGTAAAATTGGGGTTGTGTTTTGTTCTGATCCTTTAGTTGTCTTAAATAATGCAACAAAGAGCTCCTTATTTAAAACTAAAACCTGGGGGCCAGAAGGTGGCATAGTGATTGGAGTGCTGGACTTCCACATGGCTGACCACCGTTTGAGTCCTGGACCTGGTGACTTGAAAATCACACCAGGCACCTGTGTGTGCAGACCCAAAGTCCCAAAAGGAGAATGGAGAAGGGATTGCTATGGGCCATCTCCCCTGGGGGGGGGGTGAGTTCTCATTTTCTCTCTCACTGTCTCTCTCTCAGGTAAGCACCATGTCCAGTGGCAAGAACCTTCAAACAAACAAACAAACAAATAATTAAATTCTAGTTGATAGTGTTATTTTTAGATAAGAATTTTAAGACTTTTGCATATTCTTTTTTTTAAAAAAAGAATTATTTAACTTTTAGGGACCAGCAGGTGGCATGGTGGTTAAGGTGCTGGACACTCCCACATGGCTGACCACAGTTCAAATCCTGGACCTGGCAGCTTGCTTTCTCTCTCTTTCTCTCTCTCTATCTCTCTCTGATCAAATTAAAATAAATGAATGAATAAATAAAATAAAATAAATAATAAAAAAATTATTTAACTTTTATTACTCATTTTAAATTTGATGAGAGAGGGACAAAGCAAAAGCAAGACAGAGAAAGGGAAAGTGAGAAAGCAAGCTACCAGGTCTGGGACTGGAACTGTGGGCAGCCATGTAGGTGTCCAGCATTCTTAACTACCATGCCACCTGCTGGCCCCACCATTTTCTATTATTAAGAATGTTAATTCCATTGCTTTTGCAATCAGTTTTAACAACTTTTGTTTTTTATCTGAAGAAACCTTATTATATAGGTCCTGTTGACAAGAGAGCGGTGCTTCTCTGTGATGGGAAACTAAGACTCAGTACAGTTCAGCAGACTTTCGGCCTCTCTCTCATTGAAATGCTACATGGTATGTTACATTCAGTAACTGACTCTACCTGACACCCCTTTTCCTCTACTGTCTATGTTGCACCTTCCACTAGTAATGAAAACAAGGTGTTCCAACCGTTCAGTGACTCACTAGATAGTTAACAAGTATTGTTAATTGTTTACTGTATACCCAGTGCCAAAACTAATGGAAAATATGGGTTCTGCCTTTAGGGAACATATAATCTACAATCTTCCTAGAAAAATTAAATGTACACATGAAAAATCTAGAAAAGTGTTACAATGTAGTACACAGGGAGGTTTCAAAGAATTTGTGGAGAAACAGAATTAAAGTATGAATTCATTTCGGTATAGAAAATTTTAAAATCCATACATAGTATTTATTTATTTATTTGTAGAGGTCGTGTATGTTCACTAGAGAGAGGGACAAAGAGAGAGAGAGAGGGAAAGTGAGAAAGCTCCTCCCATGGGGCATGGTCATATCACAATTCCTTCTCCTCCATTTCCCTCCTTTCAGAATTTTGAGCACACATACATACACAACCAGTGTGTTTTGCAATCTGCCAGGTATGGGACTCAAACCACGTAGTCACCTATGTCAGATCAAGCTACCTTAACCACCACACCACAGACTGACTCCATAGTCTTTTTTACAATATACGTTTTTCATGAAATTTTTGAAGAGCTCTTATGTAATAACTGCAAAAAATGAACAACCTCATACATGCCTCTTGCACTAAAATGTGAAATCATGACAGCATTGCAGAATTTTTTAAATAGTTTTTAAATTTCACTTAATTAATTAATTATTAATTTGACCAGAGAGAGAGAAAGTGAGAAAGCAAGTCGCCAGGTCTGGGATTCGGACTGCAGTCAGCCATGTGGGAGTCCAGAGCCCTTAACCACCTACCAGCCCCTGCAGAATCTTTTTTAAAGAGGTCATTATTTTAATGTGGAGCAAACCTGTAAATGAGAAGAATATTCCTTGATGGCAAAGGACTTAGCCTTGCTTACATTCATCAGATGTGGAGTGTGGTTGTTTTCTTATGCCTCATTTTCTTAGCAGTAGCCACCACATTAAACATAGATGATTGTTTTTTCCCCCCTTTAACATTGTAACATTTGGGGCCAGCAAGTGGCATGGTGGTTAAGGGCGCATCCTACATGGCCCACCATGGTTCAAGTTCCGAACCTGGCAGCTTACTTTTTCACTTTCCCTCTCTTACTCTGTCCCTCTCTGGTCAAATTAAAAAAGTAAATAAAGAAATAAAGTTAAATAAAATAATTCTTAAAAAAACATTGTAACATTAGCATTTTTATATTTTGACACATGCATTTATGACATGGCTACACAATTACTGTTCATTTTTTTTTTCTTGGGCCAGCAGGTGGCATGGAGTTAAGGCATTGGGTCCCACATGTCCAACTGCTTGGTTGAGTCCTGAACCCAGCAGCTTGAAAAATAACTCTGAATGCTTGTGCATGTGTGCCTAAAATCCCCCAAGAGGAGAATAGAAGAGAAGGGATTGTGGTATGGCCATCCCCCTGAGGAGTGATTTCTTACTTTCCTTCTCTCTCTCTGGTGAGTGCATGTGCCCTATAGGGAAAAAAAGAAATCTCTATTTGTAGGAGAGCATGTATACATGCATGTGTGAGTAAGAGAGAAAAATGAGCACTTTCCACATGGTGTGGCCACATTGCAATCCCCTTTCTCCAGTACTGTAGCCCACTGGATCCTGGGTGCTTGCACATGTGCCTGATATATTTCAGGCTGACTGGGCTGACGATTTAAATTGTGGTCGCCATGTGGGATCCTAGTTCTCTTGAACAGAGTGTTATTCCTGTACCATAGAGCCAGCCCCATAATTGTCTTTTTTTTCCTTAATGACCAAATGCCATATGCACACACCAGAGAGAGAGAGAGTAAGAGTGAGTACCTTCATTCCTTTTAATTTTTAATTTATTATTTTTTTTAAGAGAGTTTTGCTATAGGGTGTGTGCACTTGCTGGAGAGACAGAGAGACACAGACAGGAAGTGAGAAATCATTGCCCCCCCGCCACCGGGGGGGGGGATGGCCATGCCATAATCCCTTCTCCTTCATTCTCCTCTTGGGATTTTGAGAATGCATGCACATGTGCCCATGTGAGTTTTAGGCCACCAGGTCTGGGACTCGAACTGCAGTCGACTACGTGGGATTCCAGTGACATAACCATTACATCATCAGCTGGTCCCGAGAGAGCAACTTCTGATGAGATGTGGTCATGTAGCAATTATTTTTCCTCTACTTCTCCATCTCATCAGGATTTAGGCACACACATATGCACACATACATGCTTGACAGGTCTTTGAAGCTATAGCAGCTAGGATTGTGGGCCATGTAGGATCTAGTTTCCAATGCACAGAGCTTAACCACTGTGCTATGAGGCCAATCCCAGAATTGTCATTTTTTTTTAAAGAATTATTTTATTTAACTTTATTTATCATTATCATTATTTTTGAACTTGACCAGAGAAAGGCGAGAGAGAGAGAGAGAGAAAGGACAAGTCACCAGGTCCGAGACTCAAACCTCAGTTGGCCACGTGGGAGTCTAGAACTTCTATACCACCACACCACCTGCCGATCCACAGAACTGTCTTTTTTTTTTTTTTTTT
>NW_006204812.1:359282-395638 GCF_000334495.1 Tupaia belangeri chinensis
GTTGACTACGTGGAAGTACAGCGACATAGCCATTACGCTAACTTCTGGTCCCCAGAACTGTCATTTTTAATGGCTGGGGTTAGTATTCTATTCTGAGATATACCATATTTTCCTTTGCCATATTTTCTTTGACATTTAAGTTGTTTCCAATTTTTCACCACTATAAATAACACTAATTTAAAAAGAAACCTCTCTGCATATTTTGTATGTTTATTTTTGGGAGTGTAAATTTTCAGAAATGAAATCACAGGGTCAAAATGTGAGCTGTATTAGACTTGAAAGAGCCAGAGAAGATCCGGGCATATGTTAGGCTAGTGGCCCTGAGGTTACCTCAGGGCAAACCACTCAGTATTATCTAGGCTACTCTAGTTCTAGTCAGCTCAGCCACGTTGGGCATCTAGAGGTTGGCATGGATCTACGGGATAAAGAAAGTTACTCATAAAGTAGCTGTTGTCAGCTTCATATTGTTTCTGGAGAAACTGGTGAACGCCATGTAAATAAGATAGGGATCCTCCATATACAACCTCTAATATACATGTGCATGCATGCACATAACAGGCAGCTCACGTGCATAGCACTAAGTGATAAATGTGTAGCCTGGGTGAAAATGTACATCCCTTAACTGTGCCTAACTGACCACCTTGGGTGGCAATAAGTAATCAACATCCACTTCCTGCCATATTTAAACTGACCCTAAGTAATACGCAGTCCTTCTATCTCCTCTAAAATCTTATGGTGATCAGGTTCTAAGTATCAAATACTATATTCTTCAACTGAAAACGTTATTTGTAGTTGTATTTTCCTTTTTCATATTTATATTAATAACATAAGATATCCTACGTTGCCTATATGTTTATTTTACTTTGCAGGCTCCCACTGGATCCTCCTTTCTGCTGACAGTGAGGGCTTTATCCCATTAATTTTCACGGCTGCACAGGAAATAATCATCAGAGATGGCAGCCTGTCCAGGTCAGCTGTCTTCAATGACTCCCTTTCTCACAGTCTGGATCCTGTTTCTTCTAAAGTCTTAAGAGACCTAACTGCCCAAAGTTCAGGTACCACTGGCCGTTCTCCTATGTAGACAGTTTTGTAGAATATCTTCTGCATAGCTTTTCAGATGAGACCATGCAAGCAAGGTCTGCTTTCCACTGTGGACTGTCACCAGTGCAGTTTACGCCATCACTTGGAGACAGTGCTTGTCTTAGTGGTTCTACCTCTTTTTCCCTTTCTCCTGGGCTGAGACCCACTGCTCTGTACCAGAGCTCAGTCTTTGTTACATGGCTCAGAAAGTGGTTGTTGATGTATTCGTGGATCTGTGGTTTTGTCTAAGGGCAGAATTCCCAGAACAAAACAATGGTGTGGTACCATATGGATTGTGTTTTATGGTTTCTCTGAGACTTTCTGTTCCTTGCCCAAAGCTGTGTTAAAGCTGTCTTAGGAGCACTTAGAAGATACCTCTGCATTGTTACAGATCTTTCTCTTGGCTTGAAGATGAGAGTAAGGAGCACTGCTGGAGAGCATATGCTCCAGCATATCTTATAAAATCTCAAACCACCAGAAATCAGTAGAACTAAAGGAAGACAAAAACAATTGACTTGATTCCAGGGCTACCTGGAAAAGAAAGAGTTCTGAAGTTAGCCAGACCTCCCAGGATTTAAACCTAACCCTTGTGGCTTTAAAAACATTATGACCAACAAAGGTCAAGATACCTCTAAAAAATGTAAAAACTGGCCCTGGACAAGTTATGAATGAAATATGATTTGGCCCTTCTGGACTTCCTGAACTTGTAATGATCTTATTATTACAATCTCAAGCACAGACCAGGTCCAAAGCATGATACTGTGCTACTGTCACTCATAATTTTCTTCCAGAAATACTTTCTAAAAAATAAATAATAAAAATGATCTATTTTTCTCTCAGTAGTCAACTCTGTTGATTTGTCACTTTAATTTTAGTGTGTTTGTTTTTCCTTCTTGCAAGTTCTAAAAACCAGCATAGAATCTGGAGAGGAAGTATTTTAAAAAGTTGGAAATTTCACTGAATCTTGGTTCTAACAGGTACCAGATTATCATACTTATTAGCTAAAATATCAGGAAAGAGCTCTGATTCCCTTCAGATGAACACACCGCTTCTCGCTGCCTCCAGACAGAATCACCAGTTTCAATGATGCGGCATAACAAAGTGATCAGTGCGTGGCTAGATAGAGCACATCTGCAGGTACATTGTCTCAGCCTTCGCTGTGCCATTAGTGCATATGCTTCCCCCCACCCCTACACTTTCTTTTAAAATTATCTGGAAAGAAGATGTTTTGTGCCCTTGGGGACTCCTGTATGTTACAGTTTATGAAGATGGAGCTTGGCTAGGAAGGAAGCAAGGGCCCATTTTGTGGTTCAAATGCATCAGACAGCTGCTGGGGTAATGGAAGTGGAGGCTACTTGTCTGTTATCAGCTGCCGGAGAGTGGCAGCTGAGGACAGTCTGAGGGTTGGCTCCATTTGCGAAGAGAGTGTCTGGGGTGTGATGAAACCACAACTATTGCAGAGGGAAACTAGGGAGCCCTCAATTAAGAGCAGTGTGGGTGGCTCAGGATGTATGTTATAATCACATTTCTCAAGCCCAAATCCTTCAATAAAATCACTAATGGTGGTTGTGACCATTTTTAATATTTTGGTGGTGTTCTTTTTGGGTTATTTCCAGTATAGAGAAATGTTCTTGATTTTATATCTGTGTGTTGTCTTTGTATTTCTTCTTCTGGAAGGCAGTCCAGAATTTGATTGTTTCTTTATAACAAATCTCATTCTGTGACAACTCTCATACAAAAGATGTTTCTTTGGCCTCCGTTATTATTATAGTCATTGAAATGATAGAAGATAATTAAGTTTTTATTGACTTTGGAGACAGGGAGAGGAGAGCTAAATTCCTTAAATTATTATTTAATGTTATATTGAAAATATTTTACAGAAAGAGAATTATTATGTACAAATCCCATTCTGCATCCAGATGTTTTTCTTTGCACCCAAGTTCTTCTAAATTTTGAATGAGTGATACTTGATATATGCCGTATGTGTGTCTATATATACACATGTACATATATGCACAGACCTATATGTATACACACTCACATACACATACATATATATTTGATATGTGCCATATATGCATATACATATACACACACATAGAGTATAGGGAGGCTTAATAATAAAATGAAACACTCGGGACCAGCAGGTGACATAGTGGTAACATCACTGAACTCCTACATGGCCAACCACGGTTTGAATCTCAGACTGGGTAGCTTGAAAATTAAGCTAGGTTTAAGTGTGTACGTGCCCAAGATCCCAGGAAGAGAATGGAGGAGAAGGGATGGTGGCATGGCCATCCCCGTTGTGGGGAGATTTCTCACTTTCCTTCTCACTGACTCTGTCTCTCTCTAGTGAGCACACATGCCCTAATGGAAAAATCTCTTTAAAAAAATAAATAAAATAAAACACACACCACCTAACTTCAGCTTAAGAACCAGAATATTACCAGAAATAGTTTAACTTCCCTGTATATCCCTCTTTAATCCTGTCTCCATAGCTCCATTCCAGATTTAACTAGTATCTTCATTGTCATACTTATCATTTTTTCAATCCTTTTTTTTCCTTTTAAAAAAAGAGTTTCAGGGGGCATAGTAGTTAAGGTGTTGGACTCCCACATGGCCAACCTCAGTTTGAGCCCTGGATGTGGTAGTTTGAAAATCACCCCAGTATTTTTGTTTTTCCTTCTTGCAAGTTCTAAAAACCAGCATAGAATCTGGAGAGGAAATATTTTAAAAAGTTGGAAATTTCACTGAATGTTGGTTCTAACAGGTACCAGTTTATTATACTTATTAGGCTAAAATATCATACTTATTAGGCTAAAATATTTGGGCACACACGCACACGTGTGTGCCCAAAATCCTGAAAGGAGAATGGAAGAGAAGGGATTGTGGCATGGCCATCTTCCTGGGAGTGATTTCTCACTTTCCCTCTCCCCATCTCTCTCTAGCAACCACACAGAGCCCTGTGGCAAAAACCTAAAAAATATAATAAATAAATAAGTAAATATTTCAGGGCCAGGTGGTAGCACAGCAGTAATGCAGCTGGATTCACATGGGGAAAGTCCTGGGTTGGAATCTCAGGACCTCACTGAGCCTGCTGTTTGTGGTATTAAGACCCTGTCAGAGGTACATCTCTGTCTGTCATGGAAGAAAAAGATGAATAAACTTTACCACCAAAAATAAATAAATAAAAAGAATTTCACCACCATATACTAGGAACTTTAAAATAACTCATGGAAAATGTATTTTGAAAAAAATTAAACATGGACTTCAAAATTTTTGTACCTAAATTAACTTATATTTTAATTCCATTTTTCCACAAACTTTTTGAAATCTCCTATATGCATTGACCTAAACAGTATAACATTTGTTTTTGCTTGATTTTGAGCTTTATATAAATGGTATTATATTGTATATAGTTTTCTGTGACTTGCTTCTATTCAGTCGATTTTAAGATTCATCCTTGCTGTGTGTGTGTGTGTGTGTGTGTGTGTGTTCTGTTACTTTCACTGTTTTGAATTGCAAATGGTTATCCATATTCCCACTATAGACATTCAGGTTGTTTTATGGTTTTGTTTTTAAAATTACAAGCAATATTGCTTTGAATATTCTTGTAAATGTCTCGTGATGCAAGTGTTTGAAAAGTCTAAGATCTTTTACCTGGAAATGCTATAGTTGGATCACAGAGTGTATATAAGATTAACTTTATGAGATAATACCAAATTATGTTCTAAGGTGGTTAGATCATGTTTTACTCACAAAACTGTTAATAGTGTATCAGAGCTCCTAGCTGCATACTCAGTGCTTCTTAATTTTTTTTTTTTTTTTGGAGAGGTTTTTGCTTGCCAGACAGAGAGAGACAGAGAGACAGTAAGCGAGAAATCACCCCCCAGAGGGGATGGTCACTCCGCAATCCCTTCTCCTCCACTCTCCTCTCGGGATCTTGGGCACGCACGCACACACGCCCGGCGTGAGTTTAAAGCCACCGGGTCCGGGACTCGAACCACGGTCGACTACGTGGGAGTCCAGCGACATAGCCATTACACTAACTGCCGGCCCCAGTGCTTCTTAATTTTTGACAGTCTAGTAGTCTTAGGTGTTATCTTTCTGTGATCTCATTTTTTACTTTCAGACCAGCAATGGGTATTTAAGGATTATTTCATATGTTTATTGGCCATTTGAGTTTTCTTTTGCAAAATGCCTGTTTGTGTCATTTACTCAAATATGCATGTCATTTGTCTATTAGGTGATCTTTTTCATGTTGAGTTGGGAGGATTCTTTATATATTCTTTTTTGTTTTTAATTAAAAAATATTTTTGGAGAGGTTTTTGCTATACAGCGCGTGTGCTTGCCAGAAAGACAGAGAGAAACAGAGAGACAGAAAGCGAGAAATCACCCCCAGGGGGGATGGGCACACACACATACGCACCTGGTGTGAGTTTAAGCCACCGTGTCCTGGACTCGAACCATGGTTGACTACATGGGAGTCCAGCAACATAACGGTTATGCCAACTGCTGGTCCCGGATTCTTTATATATTCTAAATGTCATTAATATATGTTGCTAGTATCTTCATGAAGTTCATGATTTTTTCTTTCTTTTTTTTTTGTACAATCATTTTTAATTTTAATGAAATCACATTTACCCATCTTCCCTTTCATGGAAGTTTTATCTTTTGCATTTTTGTCTTTTTTTCCTCTTTACTCACGATAGAATGCATGCATGTGAGAGTGAGAGAGAGAGAGAGAGAGGTTGCACCCTCCACAGGTCTGGTCATGCTGGATTCCCCCTCTTTCAGTTCTCTAGCCCATCAGATCTTGAGTACTCTCCTGCATGCCTGGCATATCTCGGGCTGACCAGACCAGGAGTTGGAACAGTGGTCACCATGTGTGATCTGATGACCACTGTGCCAAGAAGCTGACTCCCATTCCTCCAACTTTTTTTTAAAGAATTATTTTATTTAATTTTATTCATTTATTCATTTGTTTTAATTTGACCAGAGAAACACACATACACACACAGAGAGAAAGACAGAGAAAGACAGACAGAGAGAGAGAGAGAGAGAGAGAGCAAGCAAGCCACCAGGTTCTGGACTCAAACCATGGTCGACCGTGTGGGAGTGTCCAGCACCTTAACCATCATGCTACCTGCTTGCCCCTCCCCTTTTTTTAAATTAAAAAACAAAAGCAACAAAGCACATAGGCTCACCAGAGTCAAAGAGAGAGGGAGAAGGAGAAAGCATTCCCCATGGGGAATGGTCACGCCTCAGTTCCCTCTCCATTACCCTCTCCTTCTGAGATTTTGGCATGCATGCACACATGCCTGGTGTGTTTTCAAGCAGCTGGGACTCAAATCACACAGTTGACCATACAGAATCCAGTTCCCTTAGCTACTAGGCCAGGGACTGACCCTTTCAACATATTTTTTTAAAATAATTATTTTATTTAACTTTATTTATTTTAATTTGACCAGAGAGAGACAGAGTGAGAAAGAGAGAGAAAGTGAGAAAGCAAGCTGCAAGGTGAGGGAATCAAACTATGGTTGGCCATATGGGAGTCCAGAGCCTTTAAACACCATGTCACCTGCTGGTCCCACCTTTCAACACTTTTTTTTTTTTTTGAGAGTTTATTTATTTATTTATTTTTGTTACAGGGTGCACGCGCTTACCAGAAAGGCGGAGAGAGACAGAGACAGAAAGCAAGAAATCACCTCCCAGGGGGAATGACCACACCGCAATCCTTTGTCCTCCATTCTCCTCTCATGATCTTGGGCATGCACGCACACATGCCCAATGTGAGTTTAAGCCACCATGGTGGTCTGGGATTCAAACTGTGGTCGACTACATGGGAGTCCAGCAATGTAGCCATTATGCCATTTGCTGGTCCCTCAACATATTTTTTAATCACTGGATATCTCTACCAATTTTGAAGTTAGGCCACCTTGGATTCTAGACCCCTTTCCATCATTAGCTAACCTTGAGTAAGTTAATCTCTCGAAGCCTGTTTCCTCATTTGACAGTGAGAATAATAACTACTTCCTAGTGCTGCAAGGGAGAAATGGGGTATCTCTGCAGCCATGGTATCTCCCTTTCTCTGAGATCTAGCCTTTGAGCCCCAGTGATGGGCCTCCTGCAGCTGCCTTTGTTCTGTAGAACCTGCTTCCACAACTGCACTCCCAGGAAGTATATGGAGAACACAGAATTTGGCATAAGCTTCTGACTTTACCGCATTGCCCAGGTTTTCAAAGCATTTTCATAACTTGATGGCATAGTAGAAACTTAACCTTGCCTCTGTCTTGCCAAGTATTGTCTCTGCACAGTCAATAATAAACTCTTCCAGGGTTGGCCCTGTGGTCTGGTGGTTAAGGGAGTTGTATTCCACACAGCCGACCACATGGTTCAAGTCCTGGCCCCAGGCCTTGAGAAACATGTTGCAGGACCAGCAGATGACATAGTGGTTAAGGCGCTGGACTCCCACATAGCTGACCATGGTTCAAGTCCTAGACCCAGTGGCTTAAAAATTGTTCTGGGTGTGTGTACATGCATGCGCAAAATCTCAGGAGGAGAAGGGATTGCAGCATGGCCATTCCCCCTGGGTGGGGGGGTGATTTCTTACTTTCCTTCTCACTATCTCTGTGTCTCTCTGGAAGTGCATGTGCCCTATGGCAAAAGATCTTAAAAACAAACAAACAAATAAAAACAAAAAACATTCTGAGTGTGTGGGCCTCAAATCCTAACCAGATGGAGAAAAGGAGGAAAAGAGATTGCAGTGTTACCACATCCCACTGTGGGTGTACTTTCTCCCTCTTCCTTGTCCTTTCCGGCAAGTACCCTTGCCAGTTGGAAACAGAGAGAAAAACTGTTCTCTCTTGTTTCCAGTAGTGTGTGTGTTTGTCTATATCTGTGCCTAGCAGGGAAGAGACAGGCAGGGCTTCCTTTTCTTTTCTTTTCTTTTTTTTTTTTTTTTTTGCTATAGGGCATGTGTGCTCGCCAGAAAGAGACAGAGAGACAGAAAGCGAGAAATCACCCCCCAGGGGGGATGGCTACAACGCAGTCCCTCCTCCTCCATTCTCCTCTCTGGATCTTGGGCACACACGCACACGTGTCCAGCGTGAGTTTAAGCCACCGGGTCCAGGACTCAAACTGCGGTCAACTACATGGGAGTCCAGGGAGATAGCCATTACGCTAACTGCTGGTCCCAGGGCTTTCTTTTAATAACTTCCGGAATAAAGAAATGCAGAGAAGATGAGCCCAGTTCTTTCTCTGTGCCCTGTGATCTTGAGGATCAGGTGCTCCTGTCAGTGCCACAAGGGCCAGAGATGAGGCATTAGCCAGACCAGGTCAGACCCTGTGCTCTCACTGAAACTGGGAGGTGAGGTCAGTTCATTCTTATCCTACAGTCTATGGAGGAAGGGAGATGATTAGAGCTTTGAGGAACACTTCATATTGGAGTGTGAGTCTGAGCTGTGAGCCTCGGGTCTCACACCTAACAGGTAGCTGAAGGTCTAAAAAGGAGGTGGAAGGGGCCAGCAGGTGATGTGGTGGTTAAGGCGCTGGATACCCCACATGGCTGATCACAGTTCAAGTCCTGGATCTGGTGGCTTGCTTTCTCACTTTACCCTTTTCTTTCTATGTGTCTCTTTCTGGTCAAATTAAAATAAATGAATGAATGAATAAATAAAATTAAATAATTTCTATTAAAAAAAGGTGGAAGAGGGCCTAGCCCTAGGCCCTGGGCTCAAGAGAGCTGACCCTATTGACGGGGGAACAGAGTTAGGGAAGGGCTGGGGTAAATGTGGGGCTGAGTTTGTACATCTAAGTCCCCTATTTATGTGCCCAGCCTTCTTTTGGTAGAAGTTGCTGGGACATCAGGTCCCCGTGGATTTCCCTACCCCTCTCCAGACCCCAACCTGCATGAGCCACTGTGGCCTACTACCCTGGGCTGTTCTGGAGTCTCTGCTGGGTATCTTCTAAAGGAAGACATGGTGTCTTCCATGCCTTTCACATGGTGTTCCCAATCTAAGGAGATGCAAGGCTGGGACATACAGATGGGGCAACATAGCCAGCCAGGTTCAGTGATGTCAAGCATCTCCCCCCACCTCAAGAGATTCTGGGAGGTGGACAGAAGGGCTGTTCACAGTCTTTCTATAGATTTGACAAGTAAACCCTTTACTTTGTTTTGAGAAAATAAGCCTCAGTGAATCTTTCCATCCTACACATGGCCTCTAGGAAACTATAGTTCCCATGCTTTTATAAGACAACATCTTAGGAAAATATTTCCACATAAACCACTTTTGTTTTCGGTGGTGACTCAATATCAGTCTCAGCCAAAAGCAGAGTGTCCTTGACCTCTGTGACCAGAGGGGAGGCCTGAGCTGCCTCTAGAGCCTTGCCCCTGTTCCGTCTTCTCCGCATCCCCACCACTGTCCGCTTTCTCTGGGGCCTGCTGGTCTCCCTGGATCTGTGTGGCTCTTATTGTACATCCAAGGCATGCCCACCTGACCCACTCTGCCATTCTTGTGGTGGTTCCCAGCTTCTTTGTGTCTTCAGCAGGTGGCCATGGGAGCCTCGGGACAAACAGGAGGCTTGGGCGTTTGTCCCATCAAGAAGGCTTTGCAATCTGAGCAGTTGGTGTTCCTCTAGGGAGTCTATGGGCCAGGCTGAGTAGGGGCTTCCTTTTACCAGAAATAGCTGTCATTGGCATGCTCTCAGGGTCAGAAGTTGCCTGTTGCTGGCATAGTTGGCACAGGCCTATCCAAGATGGTCTATGGTCAGTAGGCAAGAAGTGCAAAGAAGGGTCCTGGAGCCCAAGTCAGTCCTTTCAGGAGACATTACGAAAGGCTCCACATCCCAGAGAAAAAGGCCATGTGCTAAACTGCTGGGTAGGAGTGCTGAAGGGCTGAGGAGAGGGACTTCGGGCCCAGAAGACACTGGCTCCTGCTCCAGTTCACAGCAGTTGTCTTGAACTTAAGCGAGGCTGTAGCTGGTCCTCCTGTTGGAAGGGGCAGAAGCCAAGGAGAAGGATGTTTGGGGGTGGGTGTCTGTCCTGCCACAGACCCAAAGGAAGTTACAGTGGCTGTTCCTTATCTTCCCAGCAGTTCCCCACCTTCGTAGCCCATTAAAGCTACAACCCTGTTCCTTCTTGTCCCATCAAGCAACTCCTCATCCATTCCCTGAAGTGTAAAGCTTGATCTCAGTATTCCTCTGCTGAAGAGTGAGGTCATCAGCACTGAGTGAGGGGCTGATGAAGGCGGTGCCACTCGCTGCCCATCCCATGTGACCCTGTGTGTGTGCATGTGTCACATCTCTGTGTCTAGCTGTCCGCGTGTGTGGGAATGTCTGCAGACCAGGTGTGTTGCTACTATACATGTATTCTCAGAGAACCTACTTGGTCTTGAGCTCTGTGCTGGGTTCTTGGGGTACAAAACTAATAAAACACAGCCCAGCCTTCAGTGTGCCCATAGTCTACTGGGAAACCACAGTGAGCAGATCCTCCCTATGCAGCGGGATGTGTGCTCTGGTAGGGGAAGAACGAGGCCAGCTGCTCAGTACAGTGTGTGGGAGGGAAGACCGAGAGACCCTCAGGTTTCAGCCCCAAGGTGGTGCCATTCCCAGGGTGGAGACAGGGACACAGGAGGAGGAACCCATGGGGAAGCCAGTGCGTTGAGTTTAGGATTCACTGAGGTGGAATGCATGCTCATGGCATATCAGATGGAAACATCCACAGGAGAACATGATGCGTGGATCTGGAACTTGGGGGAAATCCAGGGTGAGGAGCAGGTTTAAGAGTGGCCAGGTATGAGGTGCTGGCAGTCAGGCAGATCGGGGAGGTACCCAGGGGGCCACTGACAAAAATAGCAGAGAGCGAATAGGGGAGCAGAAAGGGAGCCCTCGCATGCCACCATGTGACAAGTAGTCAGAGGAAGAAGCCTGAGAAAGGGTGGCCATACTAGTAGAAGAAAATCCAGGAGGAAACGACTGCATGCAAGCTAGGGAGAGAGCCTCCCAAGGCATGGCTGTTCTGTGGGGTAACAGCAGGGAGGCCTGCAGGCTGCCGTTGGTCATGCCCACATCAGCACATGTCCACTGCCTCCCTGGTGTCTGTAGCCCTCCCCTTGGAGATGCATGTGTGTGGGGTGCCCACCTCCGAAGGCTCAGCTGACGGGAGGCGTCCTGGTGTGGCACCTTTGGCACAGGGCCGACCCCGACCATGAGGATGCACAGCCCAGTGAGGATCATGCAGGTGGGCACGGCACCAATGAGGACCTTGAGGGTCACCACCACTTCCTCGGCCTGCTGGCAGGCTCCTGCCTTATAACCTGCAAACCTGCAGAAACACCACCTGTCTGTCCAGGCCAGGGCCTGCCAAGCCTGGCTCCCTGGGTGGAGGGGTCAGATACCCCCCTTTCACTCTTGCTGAAACTTGGACTTTGTTTCTTGACCAGATCAACCTAATTGTGGTGAAGGGGAGTGGCAAGGGGATGGCTGACCAAGGAATTCTCAGAGAGAACTGAGAATGGAGAGCTGGGGCTTCAGAAGGGGTACAGCCCCTAAGAAAGGGCCCTCTTGGGACCAGCAGTTAGCATAATGGCCATGTCGCTGTACTCCCATGTAGTCTACCACGGTTCGAGTCCCAGACCTGGTGGCTTAAACTCACGCCAGGCGCATGTGCATGAGTGCCCAAGATCCTGAAAGGAGAATGGAGGAGAAGGGATTGCAGCGTGGCCATCCCCCCTGGGGGTGATTTCTCGCTTTCTGTCTGTCTCTCTCTTTTTCTGGTGAGTGCACGTGCCCTATAGCAAAAACCTCTCCAAAAAAAGAAAAAGAAAGGGCCCTCTCAGTCACATGCACAGAGAAACCTGGGGAAGGTGGTTCCTCGCAGTCTCCATAGAGCAGAGCTTGGACCTGACTCATGGGTGACCCCTGGCTGGGTAGGGTGGGGGGCTTTGCCCTCTCTCCCACCTCTTTCCCACTAGTCTTTATGCCCTTGGTATACCCATCCCTGAGCCTCACTCCAGACTGAGGGTGGAGATGCCCAGGGCGCCTGCGCCTGAAAGCTTGGTGAAGAAGACGTAGGATGAATAGAAGATGGTCTCCAGGCCTGGGCCGTGCTGCTGATGTTGTAGCTGGAAGTCATCTACCACGTCTGGCAGCATGGACCTGGCAGGGCGAGGGGACTGCATGGAGTTATCCCTTTATCTCCTCGATGACCAGCAGCCTGTGAGCACTCTGGGCACAGAGACCAAGTCAGATTCACCCTGGGTCCTGCTCTCTGGGAGCAGAACTGGCCTACAGAGAGCCAGGAATAAGCAGCTTGTATCCCACACCTCCCACCAATCCTCTTCAGGGACCCTCTTAGGAGGGCTCCAAGGATGGAGCTGGCAGCCTCCATCTCCTGCCCAGGCCGGGCATGGAGACTTAGTATGGCAGGTTGACCTGAAGAATGAGATACCCACCATGGAAGCACATGAGGCTCCCATGCCCCCTTCCCCTCACCCAGCCTACCAGGGTAGCAGCAGGGACACTGCAATGCTCATGCCGGATACAAAGGCCACAACCATGTCGCTGTACTCCCATGTAGTCTACCACGGTTCGAGTCCCAGACCTGGTGGCTTAAACTCACGCCAGGCGCATGTGCATGAGTGCCCAAGATCCTGAAAGGAGAATGGAGGAGAAGGGATTGCAGCGTGGCCATCCCCCCTGGGGGTGATTTCTCGCTTTCTGTCTGTCTCTCTCTTTTTCTGGTGAGTGCACGTGCCCTATAGCAAAAACCTCTCCAAAAAAAGAAAAAGAAAGGGCCCTCTCAGTCACATGCACAGAGAAACCTGGGGAAGGTGGTTCCTCGCAGTCTCCATAGAGCAGAGCTTGGACCTGACTCATGGGTGACCCCTGGCTGGGTAGGGTGGGGGGCTTTGCCCTCTCTCCCACCTCTTTCCCACTAGTCTTTATGCCCTTGGTATACCCATCCCTGAGCCTCACTCCAGACTGAGGGTGGAGATGCCCAGGGCGCCTGCGCCTGAAAGCTTGGTGAAGAAGACGTAGGATGAATAGAAGATGGTCTCCAGGCCTGGGCCGTGCTGCTGATGTTGTAGCTGGAAGTCATCTACCACGTCTGGCAGCATGGACCTGGCAGGGCGAGGGGACTGCATGGAGTTATCCCTTTATCTCCTCGATGACCAGCAGCCTGTGAGCACTCTGGGCACAGAGACCAAGTCAGATTCACCCTGGGTCCTGCTCTCTGGGAGCAGAACTGGCCTACAGAGAGCCAGGAATAAGCAGCTTGTATCCCACACCTCCCACCAATCCTCTTCAGGGACCCTCTTAGGAGGGCTCCAAGGATGGAGCTGGCAGCCTCCATCTCCTGCCCAGGCCGGGCATGGAGACTTAGTATGGCAGGTTGACCTGAAGAATGAGATACCCACCATGGAAGCACATGAGGCTCCCATGCCCCCTTCCCCTCACCCAGCCTACCAGGGTAGCAGCAGGGACACTGCAATGCTCATGCCGGATACAAAGGCCACAACGTAGGCCACGGGGGCTGTGGGCACAGCAGCCAGCAAGATTGCAAAGGGCACCATCAGCTGGGGAGACAGACACACTAGTGGCCCTCCACCTACTCCAGGGGCTTGCTCATTTATTCCCATACCCTCTGCCTTTCACCCTTGACTCCTACACATAGCCTGTGCCAGGCCCGGAAGGCAAGTGAACACAGATCCCCCTGCTGACTCAGGAGGCTCAGGCTCCATGTCACCTCCCCCCACACCATCCCTAAGCCACCCCCCAGGCCTTGCCTCCTGCTTCACTCACACAGATCCCGAAGGCTGAGGTCCTCTTCCCAAATCGCTGGAGAACCCACTCCCATAGTGGGGTGCTCAGCACAGCCGAGACCTGTAGCAGATGGCATCACACCAGGGACATGCTGCCAGTGCCTACCCAGGATCTCAAAGTCCTGACCTCAACCCTGCCCTGATTTGAACCAGTGACTTTCAACTCCATGACCCTGGTCCTAATTCCACCCTATACCAGAATGCATGTGATGACCACAGCAGAGTCTAGAATTTCAACCCACCAGAACTCTGGCCATAGGTGTTGCATCAAGGACCACATGTGTCCCTAATGCAGGTTCCCAATAACCTGGCTTCTGCCATCCCATGCCTCCTCACCAGGATGGTCAGCACCAGGCTCTGAACATGGTCGTGTAGCCGGGAGGCGTGTGTACAGAACAGCACCAGGTAGCTCTGCTCCACCTGCAACATGGGATAGGAAGTGTGTGTGCAGGGAATGGCAGAACCTCAGAAGTCAAGGCCAACACAGGGTCTCCCGTCTGGCCTCTCCACTGGGACTGTAAACGTGGGTTACTGCCACTATATCATGCAGTCGCCTCGCCCCCAAGGACACTTACCCCTGTGCAGACATAAGCACCATTCCCAGCCTACCCTCTCACCACTTAGACGGCTAAGATCAGGATGACTTGGCTAAATTTCAGCCAACTTGAGATACCATCAGCTTCCTAGGGTAGAGACCTTGAGGGCAGTCCCACAGACCCTACTTTGGGCTTTATCCCAGTCCAACCTCTCTGGGCCACGTACTAGTCTTGGGTCTCTCCCTGTCAAACTCAAGCCCCACTCTGATGCCGTGGGACCAGGAGACAACCCTGACCCCAGAGCCAAATGAGTAGGGTCAGCTGGCCAGAGGTACCTGGACAGCAGCTGAGATGAACAGGAAGGAGACCACCAGCTTCAGGTAGGGCGGGTGCCGGGCAGTGAGGATCAGTCCAGCCAAGAAGCTCAGGCCTTGGCCTGATGATGGGGCAGAGGGGTCTGTAACACAGAAAGGTGACACCTGGCTTGGCAGAGTTCAAAGCTGAACCCCACCCCCAAGAGGGGTCCCGTCCCCATCCGCAGCTTCCCGTGCACTACACACCCCCATACCTGGCTGCTCCTTCACTCCTAGGCAGAGCAGACTGCTGCACACAGGGTAAGTCACCGCAACCACGGCGGCTGCAATCGAGTAGAGGCGAGTCTGTGGGACAGGACAGAGCTGGGGTGGGGGGATGTCTCCAACCCATGGTGGTAGTGACCCCTAGGAGCATGGCAGGAGTACCTCCCAATGGGAGCAGAGGGGCCTCATCCCAAGCCCACTCACTCCAGAAGGACAAGGAGATCTGAGGGCTCAGAATGTCCCCCCACACACCCCTTTGGAGACTCCATGCCTTATGCGTGGAAAGAGGGTGTCCATGCTGCTGGAGGCAGAGTGCATTTCCACTCCTTTTATTAGGAAAACATTTACTGCTGCCAACTTCTGCAGGCTAGACCCTGAGGTCGCAATGATGAGTAACCGACCCCTGTCCATCCACAGTAAGGGGCTCGGGTGTGGGAAGGAAGACAGAGCCGCCCGCAGACATGAGATCATACTAAGACCCAGAGGAATTGAGAACAATAGTGCCACCTGTCATTCGGGGAAAAAGATACCATAAAACTGCATATAAAGAAAGACATGCATGGGTGTGGCAGGCTGCCAGGTCAGGGCAGGTTACCTTTAGGGAGGGGAGGAAAGAGGAGGGCAGGCTCAGGGTGGGTGGTGGGTTTCAGGGTATCATCTGCGTGGAGGCCCTGGGCCTTGTGCTCAGAAGGGTGCTGCACTGGGGTTTTAATATTCTGCTGCCACTGTCATGAAGTTCTTGGTAATTTTATTTATGAATTTTATTTTTTAAGTGAAGTCTGATGAGACAGTGGAGTGTGAGCTAGCAAGGGCTCCTTCCCATCTCTTCTCCATCAGCACTGGGTGGTATTGGGAAGGGGGTGTGGAGAGGCATGAGTGTGGGTGCAGGGAAAGCCCAACAGAGCAAGGTTTGCTGACCCTACACTGGCAGTGCCATGGTGGACTCAGGCCACTGCGCAGGGGCCTCACCAGTCCTGATCTGGTGGGCTCAATTCCAACACTGGAGACTACAGTCCATTGGCTGGAGCTGTGGGCTGAGTGGAAGGGGAGACTGCCTTCTCCACTCTCACTGAGGCCCTGGATGTTCATTCTGTACTACACACAGGCAGGTTGTATAGCTGATTCTCAAACAGCGGTCAGAATCCCTGGAGGGCTTGTTCAAGTAGATTGCTGGGCCCCATCCCCAAATTTGTGAATCAGAAGGCTGAGAATTTGGCTTGCTCTCTTTTTTTTTCTTTTTCTTCTTCCTTCCTTTCTTTTTAATTTTTGCCAGGATGCACATGCGAAAGAGAGAGGAAAATTGAGAAAGCACCCCCATGGGACACGGTCTTGCTATTGCAATTCCTTCTCCTCTACTTGTCCCTCCTTTTGGAATTTTGGGCACATATGCACACATGCCTGGCATGCCTGGTGTATTTCTTTTTCCTTTTGTTTTTTTTGGTCATAGGGCACATGCACTTGCCAGACACAGAGAGAGGGAAAGTGAGAAATCTCCCCTCAAGGGGGATGGCCATGTCACAGTCTCTTCTCCATTCTCATTCTGGGATTTTGGGCACACATGCATTTGTGCCTGGTATGATTTTCTTTTCTTTTTGGAGAGGATTTTTGCTCTAGGGTGCGTGCGCTAACCAGAAAGAGAGACAGAGAGACAGAAAGCGAGAAATCACTCCCCAGGGTGGACGGCCATGCCACAATCCTTTCTCCTCCATTCTCCTCTCGGGATCTTGGGCATGCATGCACACGCGCCCGGTTTGAGTTTAAGCTGCCAGGTCCAGGACACGAACCGTGGTCGACTACATGGGAGTCCAGCGACAAAGTCATTATGCCAACTGCTGGTCCCAGTGCCTGGTATGATTTTCAAGTTGCAGGATCTGTGACTTGAATTGTGGCCCGCCATATGGGAATCCAGCATTTTTTTTTTTTTTTTTTTAGAGATTTTTGCTATAGGGCACATGTACTTGTCAGAGAGACAGAGAGATATAGAGAGACAAAGCAAGAACTTGCCCACATGAGTTTTAAGCCACTGGGTCTGGGACTTGTGTGAGCCCAGCAATGTAACCATTACGCTATCTGCTGGTCCCGGGAATATGCATTTTAACCACTATTCCATCTGCTGACCCACCTGGCATGTTTCTTTCTTTTATTTTTTCATTATACACATTTTTATTGTATACACATTAGGTACACAGTTAAAAGAATAAAAATCCTACTCTAGGATGAGAATAAAATAAATAGAACAAAGATATACGAATGGAATGAACATAAACAAGACTAAGTATATGATACACCTGACATGTTTCTTAAGCCACCAGGTTGTGGGCATCACCTGTGCTCAGTCAGCCATCTGGGATCCAGCTGCCTTAAACACACCATAGGCTTGACCAAGAGAAACTACCTTTCTTTTTTCTTCTTCTTCTACCTTTCTTTCTTCTTCTTTTTTTTTTTTTTAGAGAGAGATTTTTTCCTATAGGACACGTGTGCTTGCCAGACAGAGACGGAGAGACAGAAAGCGAGAAATCACCTGCCCTTCTCCCCCCCACCACCCAACTCCCTGCCACAGGGAAATGACCATACCGCAGTCCCTTCTCCTCCGTTCTTCTCTGGGTGTGAGTTCCAAGCCTCTGCATTTGGTCATGTGGGAGTCCAGCGACATAACTACTGTGCCCAGACATAACTACTACGCCATCTCCTGGTCCTGAGAATCTGCCTTTCTAACAGGCTCCCAAGTGATACTATGCTGTTGGTCTGGGGACACTCTCTGAGAATCAGCTTTATACCTTTTTGCAAATCTAAAAGATTTATTAATTTAAGAACAAGCAGGGCCAGCCCTGTAGCCTAGTGATTAGGAAGCCAGATCCCATATTCCCAACCATGGTTTGAATACCAGCCCCAACTGCTTGAAAAACACACTAGAAAAGGAAAAAAGAAAAGTATTTAGTTGAGACCAGCAGATGATATAATGGTTAAATCACTGGATTCCCATAGTTGACTGCAGTTTGAGTCCTGGACCCACTGGCTTAAAACTCACGCCAAGCACATGTGCATATGTGCCCAAAATCCAGAAGAATGGAGGAGAAGGGATTGTGGCATGCCCACCCCCCTGGGAGGGGGTTATTTCTCGCTTTCTGTCTGTCTGTCTCTCCAGTGACTGCATGTACCCTATAGCAAAAATCTCTCTAAAAAAATAGAAAAGAAAAATGCACTAGTGGGGCCAGCAGATAGCATAGTGGTTATGTCGCTAGACTCCCACTTGGCCAATCATGGTTTGAGTCCCAAACCTGGTGGCTTGAAACTCATTCTGGGCGTGTGTGTGTGTGCGTGCCCAAGATCCCAAGAGGAGAACAGAGGGGAAGGGATTGTGGTGTGGTCATCCCCCTGGGGGGCGATTTCTCGCTTTCTGTCTCTGTCTCTCTTTCCAGCAAGTGTATATGCCCTGTAGCAAAAATCGCTTTAAAAAAATCATACACAAGGTGTATATGCATATACCCCAAATCTCAACAGGATGGAGAAGTGAAGAGATTGTGATGTGATCACTCCCCTTTGGGGATTGCTTTCTCCCCGTCACACTCTTGTGAGCAGAGGTGCCCTCTGGCAATAAAAAAAGAGAGAGAAAAATTTTTTAAAAGGTACATTCAGAAGGGCACAGAGAACATTGAGAGGCTCACAGCCAAACCTGGGCAGGGGTGGCCTTGGCCAAGTCCTGAAGGTGAGGGCATGCATGTTCAAATTCCTTTCAAATGTCTCCCTTTTGTGCGGGAACTGGCTAGGAGGGGCCTGGGGCTGGGCGATAGCAGTGTGCTGCACAGCAGCTCAACAGATTCTGGACCGTTCTGGGTCACAGTGGACACAGTTTGGTAATAGGCTGGAGGGTTGAGACACAGGGAGGAGTGAAGGAGGACTCAGGGCCCTAGGGGATAATGATGCCATTTGCTGAATGAAAAAACAAAAGGAGAAGATAAACTCGATGGTAAAGTTGGTGTGTCGAGCTCATTGCTGAAGGCCCTGCTCTGAGGAGAGGAAGGGGGCTCTCCCCGGTTTTACCTCTGGATGGGGGAAGCCTGGGTAGGGATGGGGGCAGAGGTAATAGGAAGGGCTTTACTCGGAGCTCCTCAAGGACACCAAACCCTCCTCTGCCCCTCTCCCTGCCCCAAGGGCCCCTTCCTACCCCTGCCTGTGGCCCTGCCTCCCCCTCCAGGAGGCCTGCCCATCTGCTGTTTTGGTTCAGGTCTAGAAGAAATCCGGGAGACTGGCTGAACTAGAGGAGAATGGTGGGTCTTGCTCCACAAGCCCCCCAAAGACTAGGAAGAGGTGAGGAGAAGGACTGCCTTCTAGAGGAATGAGGTCACCTCACAGAGGGCATTCCAGGCACTTACCGCGTCCGGTGAGATGGAGACTGGCCCCGGAGTTGCAGTGTCCTCGCACCTGTGTGGCCGATGGGCACCAGACACGATGAGCCCATGGACTGTGGCCCCCATCAGCGTCCCTGCCATCTCCATGGTCATCCCTGGAGACAGGACACTGTGCAAAATGACCGAGCAGGCAGGGTACGGGGTCCCAGTGGCATCGCCCTCCAGCCCAACCCCTACAGGTGGCACTCACGGTAGGCAGTGACAGAGTCCCTCTCCCTGGAGCTTGGGGTCAGGAGCATGGTGAGGGCAGTGTAGGGCACCTGGAAGAACTGAAGCAGCCAGCAGAGCTTAGGGCAGTGCCCACTGCCCAGCTATGGCCTGCAGCCACCCTGGTTGTCACTTGAAGCCCAGAGCAAGGGGCAGGTGAGAACTAGTGGTAGATTTCCAGATCCTGGGGGACAGGTGGGGTCAGAGTTCCCTCCACACTTCAGAGTAGCCAGCAGCTGTGAGGTTCACCAGTCATGACCAGGTAGGGGGGCCACCTGCTTACCGTGGCCAGAGCCTGGAACAGGCAGTAGAAGGTGGTGTACCAGAGGCCACGCAGGCTGGTGAAGGGTGGCAGGAACCACAGGAAGAAGTAGGCCACGGTGATGAAGGGCATGCAGCCCAGCACCCTGCAGAGGTACAGCTGAGGGGGGGCGCCCAGAGCACCAGGGCAGGGGGTACCGAAGGGCCCAGCCTGGAGCAACATTGCCCCCTCTGTCCTTTGAGAAGCCCTCACTCTTGGGGGAGAGCGATGGAGGGAGGAGGAAAGTGGCTGGTCAGAAGTGAAGAAGGTAGTGGGGGTTGAGGGCCATTTGCTGCCAAGACTTGGCTGGGGCACTTAGGCTCAGTGGTGCCATTCCCTTTGTTAAGGACCAGAGCACAAGTAAGTTGTGTTTCCTCTGTGAGACCTTCTGTGACCTCTAGCCCAGCCTGACCACACTTAGAACCAAAGGCCAGGTCTAGGAGTCTTGGAGGCCTTGTCCAGCTTTGTGCTATCTGGGAGGGACAGTCCCTAAGAATGTCTCTTACCACATGGGTCACAGTCTGACCCAGCCCAGTGCCCTTGGCACCTACTGCACTGCCCAGTCTTAGCCTCTAACCATCCAGACTTCCCACTAAGAAGCAGGTCTGTGACATGCATTGTGACCTCAGGGCTGGGGGTAGGTGGCTGGATCTTGGGGACCATGGGCTGCTCACCAGGGCATGAGTCGTCCAGAACCTGTCCTTCTGCTTCTGTTAATGAAGAACCCAGCCACAGGGTCAGCAGCCGCCCCAGACACTTTCCCTCCAAACAGGACAAGTGACACCTGGGCAGCAGGGATCTGAAAGGAGTGGGGGGACGGTTGTCAGTAGCCATGGCCTGGCAGGATCAGAGAGGGTATCCAGATGTTCTGGCCCACCATAGGGAGGCCTGGGAACCTGGCTCGGCCTAGAGACACAGTGTAAAGGGCGAGTCAGCCTCTTCTCAGTCCAGAAGCTGTACCTGTGAGAAGGGGTGGGGAGGGAGCTGTACTGTGACACACTCCTGGCCAGTCACTCTTGGAGTCTTAGAGAAGACCTGAGGGACTTCATCTGGGGATGGCTCAGGGTAAAAAGGGGGCGCCTAGGCTGACAGAGGCAGACATTTTGTTTCACAATGGAAGTGTTTTATTGGCTTTTCCGACAACATACGTTGACACACTTGCTAGAAAAGCATTCAGATAGTACAGAAAAACAGAAAGCACAGCTCATCTGAAAACCCACTGTCCTGGGACAACTGCCAGAAGCATTTTGATGAACATCCTCTCACGCTTTTATGTGCATTTTAGTTTTATGCAATGAAAGTATATCAGTGTTGGGACCAGTAGTTAGCGTAATGGCTATGTCGCTGAACTCCCATGTAGTTGACTGTGGTTTGAGTCCTGGATTCGGTGGCTTAAACTCATGCCAGGCATGTGTGCGTGTGTGAGTGCCCAAGATCCCGAGAGGAGAATGAAGGGGAAGGGATTGTGGCATGGCCATCCCCCTTGGGGGGTGATTTCTCACTTTCTGTCTTTCTCTCTCTGTCCTTCTGGAGAGCGCACATGCCCTATAGCAAACAAAACAAAACAAAACACAACGCAACAAAAAAAAAACCTCTCCAAAAGTATATCAGTGTCATTCAAACAAATCATGGATACCTTATTATAAGTTTTGTTTTTGCTTACCGTCTATCCCCCACCATCCTCTCCTATAGCCAAGATTAAGAGCTTGGGGAGTACCCGTGTATGGTTCCTCCGTGCTCATAATCCTGTACGGCACACGTGCATGCACCCATGCACACACATACATGTAAAGTGTCTTTGTTTTGCTAAGATGGGATCATTTTATATACTAGCCCCCAAAATAAACTTTTTTAAAAAAGGTTTTTGCTATAAGGCATATGTGTGCACGAGAGAGAGACAGAGAAAGTGAGAGACCAGCCCCTCTAAGGGATGGCCATCCTGCAATCCCTTCTCTTCTGTTCTCTTGGGATTTTGGGCACACACGTATAACGTGTCCTGTGTGATTCTCAAGCTGTCAGATCTGGGCTTGAATCATGGTTGGCCACATACATGGGAATCCAGTGCCTTAACCACCACACCACATGCTGGCCCCCAAAAGGAGCTCTACTTAAGTGACAGTCCATTAAGGAAATCCTTCCAAGTCAACGATAGAGCTCATTCTTAGAATGACTGCACAACCGTTCATTATGTGGATATGGAATGACTTGCTTACCCAACTGCTTCTATTCTGTTGGGCAATCACATTGTTTCTCAGTTGCCCACCACAGACAGGCTGCGAAGACACCCTTTAGGAGGCTGCCCTCAACAGCAGCTGGCTTTTTTCATCAGGCTTGGGTCAGAAGTGCTGTGTACCAAGATGGTGGGGGTGGAAGGACGAGACACACCAAAGAAGCTGTGGGCCAGGGGACCCTGGGCTGCTGCCCACACTCACCTGTGCCACATCAAGCAGGAAGAGCTGCAGGTAAAAGGCTGTGGCACTGGAAGCCACCTGGTTGGGGACCCCACCAATGCCATAGCACACCTTCGTACAGAACGAGACACGTCCAGCTCTGCTGTCCTGGGGAGACACAGGAACAAGCCCCTCCCCTCACAAACAACCCCCCTCACCTCCCCATGACTTCCACAAGCATCCCCCGAGGTCCCTATGGTGTCTTGAGGGTTCTCCCAGCAACCTCTCAGCCACATCTTGCCTCCAAACCATCCTAAGAGGAAGTCAGATAGAAAAAAAAAAAAGAGAGAGAGAGAGAGAGAAGAACAAGATCCTAACACATAACTTCTAAATGTTTCTGGGGCAAAGCTCTGCCTGTTTTTTCCACCATGCTCACTGCAGTTTGCTTTCATTTACTGTCTGTAAGCCAGAGTGGGATTGAGTGCCTTCTTGGCCACTTCCTCCATGTGATCTTGAATAAATCACTTGATTTTTTTTTTTTTTTTTGGAGAGGTTCTTGCTATAGGGTGTGTGTGCTCGCCAGAAAGACAGAGAGAGACAGAAAGTGAGAAATCACCCCCCAGGGGGGATGGCCACGCCGCAATCCCTTCTCCTCCATTCTCTTCTTGGGATCCTGGGCATGCACGCACACATGCCCGGTGTGTGTTTAAGCCACCAGGTCCAGGACTTGAACCACAGTCGACTACATGGGAGTCCAGTGACATAGCCATTATGCCATCTATTCGTCCCAATCACTTGATCTTAAATAAACCTTGTTTTCCTCATCTGTCAAATGTAACACCTCTGCCAACTTCACACAGTTGTTGGATGAGTAGATGAGGCAGTGGCTCTCAGAGCTGCCTGTTAAATATTCAAGGCTTTTGCAAACTAGTTGTTGAACCACTGGCAGCCTGAAATCAGCTCCACCACCCAAGAAATCAACAACAAACATTACAAACCAGGACTTCCCCCTGTACTGTTTACTAGCCCATCACTGAAATAAAGTAATGTTTATGGGCGCAGAACTTATATCATAGGAAAAATCACAACACATTTTTTGCACAGAAAATGAGAAAAATACATCATGACTTTTCTGACAATACATTACTAGCCCTAAGCCATCCAGCAAATTCTGGACTCAAATATTCTACTGTGTACTCACAGCCCCACCCAGATGCCTGAGAAGCATTTCAGCTTGGCATGGCCAACACTGTCAAAACTCGCTCCCGACATCCATCCCATTGTGTAAGTGCGCTCCTGACACTGCTGTTGACGCTGTATTGAATGGACAACAGTCTGCTCATTGGCTTGGGCTACAAACTGAGGACTCATCCCTGATTCTTTTTCTAGTTCATTGTCTAATCTATCAGTGAGAGCCTCCTAAGTGGCTTCTCAGCTTGGCTCTTGCTCCCTACAATCCAGTCTCTGCCCAGCAACCAGTGATCTTTTATAATATAAATCAGCTCTTCTTTCCTCTTGCCTAAAGTCCTCTAATACTTTACCTATGGTGGCCTTCTTTCTAGTCTTCAAAATGACCAAGTCTGTTGCTGCCCCAGGGCCTTTGCACTTCCCATCCCTTTGCTGGAAAGGTTCTTTTATGTCTTTGAAGGGCTGACTCCTGACATTCAGGTCTAAGCTTAAATGTCCCCTCAGACGGGCATTCTCAGACTACCCAAGTCTGTCTCAGTTGTACGTACCACTTGGTATATTTTCATTTATTTCCCACCTCTCCTCACCAGAATGTAAGCTCTCTCCTAGGGCATGGACTTTAACTTTATTCACCATAGTGTCTCCAGTAGCTAGAACAATGCTGGATATATAGTAGGTGCTCGATTATGCTTGTTGGCGCAGTAAATGGCCATGAAGACACTGTGTGAATGCGATTTCTTCAAAAGACGCTGGGAGTCCTTTCTCATCATTTTCTTGGGGACAGGAGGGAGTGGAGGAGACTTCACCCATTTTGGTATCTTGCGGGACACCACACGCAGGCTCTTTGAAAGAGACGCTCCTCCCAGATAAGGGTTATCGCATTTGCACACGCTTGCTACTCACAGGGGAAAACCACACTCAAGGCAGGATGTGTTCTCCTTTTCTGGTGTCTGTGTGGACCTTATTTTAACTTCCAGAAAACTTGAAAAATAGGCAAAAGCCAACGTAGGCAAAACTCTCCCCTCCCTAATAGTGGGCCTCTTATTCCCCCCTGCATGGGCCTAGCAAGTTTCTAGAACACAGAAGACACTCGAGAAAGGAATTACAGCCGAAACTAGGGATATGATACAATCGTGGAGTCTGAGTGTGACACTTTGACGTACTTAAGTCAGAAGTCCTAGCAGGCTGACTGAGCATAAGTTACAGGCAAACTATCTGTCATTTCTAGCTGTGTGACCTAGGCCAAAGTCACCTTGCTGAGCTTCAGTTTCCTCGCAGGTAAATGAGGATAATACTCCACCAGGGTTGTTATGGAAACTACATGCTGGCACTTCACTGGCAGCGATGGTCTCCCCTCTTGCCGTTAACCTCACCCCAAATTTCTTTTATCATTTTTTTAAAGAGAGATTTTTGCTATAGGGTGTGTGTGCTCACCAGAGAGACAGAAAGACAGAGACAGAAAGTGAAACATCATCCCCCTCGAGGGGGATGGCCACACTGCAATCCTTTCTCCATTCTCCTCTGGGGATCTTGGGCTCGCACCCAAACAACCACGACCCACTATGCAGGAGTCCAGCAATAACCACTATGCCATCTGCTGGTCCCATCCTCACTCTAAATTTCTTAATTCCTGGAGAAATAAGAGCCCTCCAGGGCCTCCTTATCTCACTTTATTGGGGGAGGGGAGCACCATTCTTTGCTCTGTGGTGCCCAAGAAGCAGCAGAACCAAGGCCCCGGGACAGAAAGCCCAAGGGATCCTCACTCCTCTCCCACAGCCTCCTGTACCGCCCCCCACACCCCCAGTACAGCTGCCAGGAAGGTCATTTCTGGGGGCAGCCTCTCAGTGAAAGGACAGCCTGGTGTCTG
This sequence comes from Tupaia belangeri chinensis, assembly GCF_000334495.1. Lineage (NCBI taxonomy): Eukaryota > Metazoa > Chordata > Mammalia > Scandentia > Tupaiidae > Tupaia > Tupaia belangeri. The sequence continues at coordinate 384,663 of NW_006204812.1, forward strand.
GGTGAAGCCTGGGTTCGAGGGAGGCTAAGCCTACAGCAGCTTCCTCATACAAAACGCGAAGCCGTACCTGCCTGGGCCCAGGGGACCCTGGGGAGGACAAGAGCCCTAGCTAGGTGTCAGGACACCAGAGAAGCCCGGTCCGGCCGCCTGCTTGAACCAAGCCTGAACCAAGCCAGCGGGCAGCTTGCTTGTTCAGGCCCGTTTCCCATCAGCATCTTCAGCCTCTCAGTTCTCCACTTCCAGCCCCACTAGGCAGTGCACAAAGCTTGCAGGCTCGGGCTGAGGCCCACAGCACTGCCCGCGGCGGGGTAAAGGGCTACGCTGCGATGCCCTCAAGCTCCCTGGGCCCGCAGTGCCCGCTTCCCAGCCGCAACTCTCCACCTGCCCAGCCCCCATGTGCCCTCGCTTTGCGCTCACCGAACCCGGCTCCAAGGTGTGAGCTTCTGGCTGGGGCGGCGGTGCCTCCGCTGGGGCCGGGGCTCGTGCACCGGGCACCGCCATCGCGCTCAGCAGCTCCGACTGGGCTGTCGCCTTCAGGGTTATCGCCCCGCGGGACGGGTGGGTCGGGCGGGAGTGGGCGCGGTGCTGCGCGAGCCGTGGCCCCCCCGGCGCGCCCAAGCAGCCTGCACCACCGGGGAAGCGCAGTACCCGCGAAGTGCGCGTGTCATTCCCGCAAAGGGGAAGCGCCAGGAGCCACAGTTGGCCCGAAGCGGGGAAAGGGCCGCCCGGGCCCGCGGAGTGGGTCCCCGAGGGAGTGACAGCTGCAGACTGCGGCGATTCGCCCTAAACCGTCCTGCGAATGCCTGTGGGTGAACCCGTGGGAGAAAGTCGGCAAGTAACTTTTCTTTCTTTCTTTCCTTTTCTTTTCTTTCCTTTTCTTTTCTTTTCTTTCCTTTTTTCTTTCCTTTTCTTTTTTCTTTTCTTTCTTTCTTCTTTCCTTCCTTCCTTCCTTCGTTAATTCCTTACTTCGTCCTAACTTTCTTTCTTTCTCTCTCTCTCTCTCTCTCTTTCTTTCTTTCTTTCTTTCTTTCTTTCTTTCTTTCTTTCTTTCTTTCTTTCTTTCTTTCTGGAAGCAATAGGATCCTCTTATTCAGACTAAGATTATGTATGGCCCAATAGGCTTTCTTCCCAGTATCAGATGCCATAAATGCACATTTTCTGGCCTCTCTCACAAGGGGTGGGTATGGCCAGGGTGTACTAAACTCTGCAGGATGAATGAAATCAGAGTGGTGAATTAAATACTCAGGGCCTTAATTAACAGGGAAGAGGCCACCCCATAAACGAAAATGAACTGAAAATGTATCTTGGACCTAAATAATGGCTACAACTATAAAACTCTTATATCTTAACACTGGGCTAGACGTTTCCCTAGAACACAGCAAGCAGGAGCTGGACTACATCAAAAGGAAAAACCGGGTTGCAAATGATTCCAAAAAGTGTAAAGTCAACCCATGGAATGGGAGACGAGGGTGGCAAATTGTAAGGGGTTTGTACTGGAACGTATCAAAACTCCCACAGCTCAATGATAAACAGACAAATAATCCCATTTAAAATGGGGCAAAGATTTGTCTAACGATAATATGCAGGAACGGGGCCAGCGGATGGTGTGATGGTTATGTCCCTGCACTTCCACGGAGTCTCAAACCTGGTGGCTTAAAACTCATGGGGGGGGTGTGCATGCCCAAAATCCCGGGCAGAGAATGGAGGAGAAAGGATTACTATGTAGCCATTCCCCAGGGTGGTGGTGGGGTGATAACTGGGTTTCTGTCTGTCTCTGTCTCTCCAGGGAGCACATGTGCCCTACGCAAAAATTTCTTAAAAAATATGCAGGAACAATATTAGCACATAAAAAGATGTTCTCTTCTTTAGGAAAATACAAATCAAAACCCCATGAGATACCACTTCACACCCAATAGGGGGAGCTGTAATTAAAAAGAGACACAATAATAAGTGTTGGAGGAGGAGCTGGAGAAATCACAACTCTTACATTGCTGGTAGGAATGTAAACTAGTGCAGGCCCTTTGAAAGTCTGGCAGTTTCTTGAAAAGTTAAATGTGGATTATTGCATGACTTAGCAATCCTACTCTCAGATGTACATCTCAGAGAAATAAGAGCATGTCTACATAAAAACCTGAACACATGTTCATTAGTAGCACTATTTGACATAATAAACATAATAGTCAAAAGCTAGAAACAAATCTCCGTTAGGTTGTTTTTCTTTTTTTTTTTTGGGGGGGAGGTTTTTGCTATAGGGCGCATGGACTAACCAGAAAGACAGAGAGAAAGAGAGAGACAGAGAGAAATCACCCCCCAGGGGTGATGGCCATGCCACAGTCCCCTCTCCTTCATTCTCCTCTCAGGATCTTGGGCACTCATGCACACGCACCCGGTGTGAGTTTAAGCCACTGGGTCCAGGACTCAAACCGGGGTTGACTACATAGAGTCCAGCGACATAGCCATTACGTCAACTGCTGGTCCCTCCATTAGGTTTTAAAAGGATAAATAAAATGTGGTATATCTGGGCTGGCCCCTACCTAGCCTAGTGATTAAGAGAGTCAAGTGCCACATGGCTGACCCGTGGGAACACATGCGCATGCATTCCCCAAATCCTGACAGAATGGGGAAATGAAGGGACTGTAGAGTACCCATGCTCCACTGGGGAGTGCTTCCTCTCTCTCCCTCCCTCTGGTAAGTACATGCATCCTCTGACAATTAAAAAAAATGGAAAATCACACCAGCATCTGGGTATACATGCCTAAAGTCGTGAGAGACTGGAGGAGGAGGGATTGCAGCATGGCCATTTCCTTTAAGGGGAGGGGGATTTCTCACTTTCCCTCTCTCCAGTGAGCACACATGCCCTATGGCAAAAACCATAAAAAAAATGTATGTTCATATGATAGACTATTATTGGGCAATAAAAAGGAATGAAAGAAGGACCAGCAGTTGGTATAATGGCTATGTCACTGGACATCCGTGTAGTTGACTGTGGTTCGAGTCCCAGACCTGGTGGCTTAAACTCAGACCAGGCACTTGTGCATGCATGCCTAAGATCCCAAGAGGAGAGTGGAGAAGGAATTGTGGTGTGGCCGTCCACCCTGGGGGTTGATTTCTTGCTTTCTGTCTTTCCGTCTGTCTCTTTCTGGCAAGCACACATGCCCTATAGCAAAAATAATAATAACAAAAAAGGAATTAAAGACTGATACATACTACTATACTGATGGACTTTTAAAGACACATGCTAAGGGCTAGCAGGTGGTTTAGTAGTTAAGGCACTGAACTCCCACATGGTTGACTATGGTTTGAACCCTGGACCCGGCAGCTTGAAATTCAGGCCAGGTGTATGTGCGCGTGGTCCCAAAATCCTGAGAGAATGGAGGAGAAGGGATTGTGGTGTGGCCATTCCCTCGCAGGGGTGATTTCTTGCTTTCTGTTTGTCTCTCCAATGAGCACACATGCTCTATAGCAAAAATCTCTACAAAAAAAGACATGCTGAGTGAACATCAATTACAAAACATCACACATTATATGATGCCATTTATATGAAATGTCTAGAATAGGCAAAGAGAAACAGAATGTAGATTAGTGGTTGCCTTAGACTGAGGGTAGGAAGCAACTACTAACAGGTATGGAGTTATTTTTAAGGGATGAAAATGTTCTAAAATTAGATTGTGCTGATGCTTGTACAACCCCATGAATACACTAAAAACCACTGCATTGACTTTCCATGAATGTATCTGTTAAACTATTTTGACCTAAAACAGCCACTGTACTCCCACACTTGGATTCCTGTGCAAAGGCCGAAATCAGACACATCAGGCTGTTTTTCTGAGCTGTTTGCTAAGTTATAGCAAATCACAGGCATCCTGTCTTTTAAACTGTGTTAATGCAGACAAACTTAAGAATGTAACCAACCCAATTTGTTTCCCTGCCTCCTTCCTTCACCTTCATTTCTGAAGGTCATATTCTCCTTTCCGTATACATCACTTTCCTTTTCTGGAACTTTAATAACAAGTTGACCATGACGCTAGACAGAGTTGTCCAGAAGTCTGAGAATAACTGTCCAATTTGAATCATGTTAAGATTTGCTCTGGGACCAGCAGTTGGCGTAACGGCTATATCGCTGGACTCCCACGTAGTCAACCGCGGTTCGAGTCCCAGACCCGGTGGCTTAAACTCATGCCAGGTGCGTGTGCGTGTGTGCCCGAGATCGCGAGAGGAGAATGGAGAAGGGATTGTGGCGTGGCCATCCTCCCTGGGGGGTGATTTCGCGCTTTCTGTCTCTCTGTCTCTCTTTGTCTTTCTGGCGAGCGCATGTGCTCTACAGCAAAAACCTCCCCTCCCCCGAAAAAAAAGGAAAAAAAGATTTGCTCAATTAAAACTCTATTAGGTAGAGTTTTAACACATCATACAGTATGTAAATTATATCTCAATAAAGATGTTTAAATTAAAAAGGACAAGGATGTGTTTCTTCCTACTGGCTGAAATGCAAACACGATTGCTGGTGCTAGTACAGTCATCTTCAGACCAGACTGTGAGTCAAGAGTGCCGACATTAGCAGATCAGCAGTATAGGAACCTGATGATTTCAGTTGATATATCAGCCCTGAACTGCTTTTCTCCTGACTTTTGCATTGGAAATAAATAAATTAAATTTTGCAAGCCAACTATTGTTTTGAATTATGGGTTTAGTATAATAAATCTAATTCTAAAGCAAACACTACCCAGGGCCAACAGGTGGCATAGTGCTTAAGGCGCTGCACTCCCATATGGCCAACCACAGTTTGAGTCTCTGGCCTCAGGGTTTGCTTCCTCACTCTCCTCCTCTCTCTTCCTCTCTGTCCCTCTGGTGAGCACATGTGCCCTAGAGCAAATTCATAAAAATAATAATAAATGAAATTAAATATATAAATCTTAAAAAAAAAAAGGAATATACTACTCAATTCAGGGCGAGTCATTCCATTTTTCTGTGCTTCAGTTCCTACAATATTGGTTATCTTGGTTATCAAGACTGCAGTGGAAGGACAGATTGAATAATGCACATACTAAATATTTAATTCCTTGGAAGTTAATCATAATCTAATATAATCTCTTCTGATCATCTTTTTTTTCTTTTTTAATTGCCAGAGGGCACTTGTGATTGCCAGAGAGAGAGACTGAGAAACAGAGAAAGCACCCCTCAGTGGAGTGTGGCCACACCACCACCCCTTCTCCAGTTCGCTAACCTATCAGGATTTGGGGAACATATTTGCATGTACCTGTTTTTTCAAGCCCATGGGGCTGGGATTTAAACTGCAGTCAGCCATGTGGATTACGGCTCCCTTAAGCAGTAGGCTACAGGTCTGGTCCTAGAAAATCACTTTTAAAAAAATTTCCAGAGGGCATGCTTACTTCAGAAAGAGACAGAGAAAGGGAGTGATAAAGCACTAACTATGAGAGATGGTAATACTGCAATCCTTTCTCATTTCTCCTCCTTTTGGGATATTGGGCATGCTCTTACACAGTGACTGAAGTTTTTTAAAGTAGGTGGGATCAGTGGCCTTATCTACCACCACTGCCACAAGCTGACCTCATAATCTACATTTGAATGTATCTTTGGGGACCAGCAGTTGGCATAATGGCTATGTCACTGAACTTCCATGGTTGAGTGCTGGACCCGGTGGCTTAAACTCACACCAGGCATGTGTGCGTGCATGCCCAAGATCCCGAGAGGAGAATGGAGGAGAAGGGATTGCGGCATGGCCATCCCCCCTGGGGGGTGATTTCTCACTTTCTGTCTCTCTGCCTCTCTGGCAAGCACATGTTCCTTATAGCAAAAAACAAACAAACAAACAAAAACACCTCTCCAAAAATAAATGGCATCTTTTGTTTGTTTGTTTCTTAGAGGGCAGGGGGAGTGAGAAATCCCTCCTGACCCCTACATCTGCCTCTGGGCTGTGGGGAGGGAGCAGCCACATTGCACTCTATTCTATTCTCCTCAGGATCTTTAACATGCACACACATGTGCCTGGTGTGACTTTCAAACCACTGGGTCCTGGACTCAAACCGCTCAGTCAGTGATGTGGAATCTAATGCCTTAACCACCACATCACCTGCTGGCCCCAGTGCATAATTTTTGTATGCATTTTTAGCATGTATGGAAATACTTCCTATCCAATTACATTTATTTATAGAAATATAATTGAAACAAAAGCAATTTTTCTCATAATAATAGATACTATCTTATTTAAAGTGATGGTATGTTCTTAATGTTTTTTTTTTTTTTTTCAGATGAGAGAGAGGGAGAAAGAAAGAAAGAGAGCTAGGAATCTAATTTTTTAAAAGAGAGATATTTGCTATAGGGTGTGTGTGCTCTCCAGAGACAGACAGAGACAGACAGAAAGCAAGAAATCACCCCCAAGAGGGGATGGCCCTCCTCCATTCTCCTTTTGGGATTTTGGGCATGCACACACAGGTGATCTGCTGATCCCCAGAGCTACCCATCTTTGACAGGATCTTACCATGTCACAGTCCTCCTGCTCTAGCCTCCAAGCTAGCACAGTCGGGTTGGTTTGGGAGCTAAACCCAGGCCTCCCACACAGGTCCCCGGTCTCATGCAGCAGTGTCCTACCTCTGGAACTACTGCAGCGGGGCCCACTAACACAAGATTTTTACCAAAAAAGACAAAACAAATTAAATATCAACAGATAAAGCAGCAGGACTAAAATAACCAAGGTAGCAGCCTTTTAATGAAAACAAACTAAAAACTGACACACTGAAAATTATCTGAAAGGATGCACACCAAAATGTTATTAGTGGCTGGGTTATCTTCGAATGATGGAATAATAGCTGATTTATAGATCATTTTAGCATATCTGCATTTAAATATTTTTACAAGAGATATGAATTACCTGTGCCAAAAGAAATACATTTAAAACAAATGACAAAGAACCATTTTTTCCCCCCAAAGAACCAAATATTAAACTACTGAATGAGCCACTTCTATTTGAGGATTTAATGTGATGAGCACTTTTTAAGTTAAACAATTTATACTTAGGAAGAGAAAAAACGAAGGAGTAAATCCTACTAGTCTTCAACACTAGTTCAACTTAGGGCACAAAGAATGCTTTAAAAAATAAACAACCATTTGATTAGTTGTAAAAACATCACAGTTTCACATTTCTGAGGATTAACTGAAAGTAATGGTCAAAGTAAAGGCACCTAAAAAAATGGTGATTCTCAAACCTACTAATGCACCCAAATGTAACTACTTTATAACAAGTGGAATAATTTCACAGATCCTCTTAACGAACAGTATTTCATCCTTAAGAGAACAGTTCTTTAACCATTAGCAAAAGATTGTTTAAAAATACTGTAAGGCACTGAAATAGACACACACATACGTATTAGCAACATACTGAAACATCATGAGATGTGTATTGAATGAGAAAAGTACAGAAAATAAATAAGATTTTTTTCGCCAAAATGATGCATAGCAATTTAACCAACAAATCAGTGTCTATAAAATTAAAAATGTATTTCTCTATATTAGTCCTAACAATTATTTACAAGAAACTGACTAATGACAGTTTTGAAACAACTGCTTAGGTCAAATTGTTTTTCTATTTTATTTTAAAAAATATTTATTTATTTAATTTTATTTCTCCTTATTATTTATCTTTTAATTTGACCAGAGGGAGACAGAGAGAGAGAAAGTGAGAAGGCAAGCTGCCAGGTCTGGGACTCACACCACGGTTGGCCATGTGGGAGTCCAGCTCATTAACCACCATGCCACCTGCCAGCCCCAGGTCAAATTGTATTCCACACCTAAGATGCTTGCTTATTTTAGCGTTTCCATCTCATGACAAATCCAACTTAAGTTTCCAAAGTCAACCTGTTTTAAGTATTCTACACATTTAGCTTAAAACTTCATAATTTTTAAAGTTTCAGGTAAAAAGCTTTATCTATTATTCTCATTTTAGAAAACCTTTGAGAATACTATTCACATTAATGAAAGTTTCCATAGACACAAAGTTGGAGGTTACTGCTCATGACAGATCTTTCTCTATGGGAACTTCTCACTGGGATATATTCTACATGTGCACACAAGAGAACCTCCAATGCATCTTTTGGTTAAATAATTATAAACTGGAAAATCCACAAAGGAGGCTTTCCTGTAGGTACATAAGAAATATTCTGATGAGGCTTTTTACAGAAATATAGGGAGAAGAAAATATTGATCAAAATCATGCAAATGAAAGTACTTCATGATAGGCTTATATGAAACATTTCCTTACAGACTGATGAACATATATTAACAATCATCGTCAGTTATTTTCTATATCTGAAAGATAAGTTCATTGACGTTATCATCCTTCCTTCATTTAAAATAAGAATGATATTAGAGAAAAGGCTCTAATCCTGCTGCGTAAACATTACTGACAACAAATACTTATTTTCTATGTACCTGATCATTACTGAGAGTTAAGTGCAAAGGGAAAGGCTCTGTCCTTTGTCCTTCCTCTCTTCCAAAAAAAAAAAAAAATCTCTGCCACATGAAGGTTGGCAACTAGAAAGGGAAGCACTCTTAAAACAGACTGCAAACAGGTGATACATTTTATAAACCCGGTCACCTGGTTATGTATATAGTTCCCTTTTGTTAATTTATTTTAAACATTTAAACCTCATTTAAATGCTTCAGACTTGTCTCAGCCGTGCTACAGGCGATAAGAGCATAGGTTATTAGTTCAAAGGGATCATCCTCTCTGAGAGCCAAGTGTAGGGACCATGATAAAACTTAAAGGGTCTTTCAGTGGATCTTCCACTGTCCATGGTGAAGCATGCAGGATTTATTTTCTTAAGGTGGAACCACAGTGCAGAATTTCCTGCAAAGCATCACTTCCACCACATGGCATAGAATCACTGGAGAATAACAGCACGGAGATCTGGGATTCACCCCGAATACCATGGATGTCTGTAGTATGTGGCAGGAATAGACACGATCACGGCAATTAAGAAGCACTGCAAAACACTGCCTTATGCGATTGCTTCTCCAAGTGTGATTGAGGGACCCCAGGGGATTCCCAAGACCCATTCAGGAGAACTGCAATGTCAAAACTTTCTTCAGAATCATACTAAGGCATAATTTGCTCCTTTGTCATTCTCGCATGAGTGTACAGAAGTGTTTTCCAGAGGATATATTATGTGTAATATCACAACAGATGGAATGTAAGGAGAGATGCAAATCTGTCTTCCTTGCGCCAGACAGTAAAGATACCTTGCAAAAATGGAACACGAAGCTGGTTTTCTCACTAAAACTTTTTGTTTGAAGGTTATTGTTTTTAAACGAGTAACTATTTAAAAACTTTTAGCATTTAATATATTATTCATATAGCCACAGTCCACATAAACCAAATACCTTGAAGCCAAAGGGCTTGAGAACTGCAGCTGTGTAGCACACATCTAGCGGCCTGTGAAGATTATAGCTGATATGGGCCACTTGGTTCTCTGGCACACTCCATTTACAGTTCACTTTAAATCTGATTCGGTAAGTCACTTGCAATAAAACTTTGTAAAACTTATTTACAGGCAAGGCAATTCAATCTAATAGTGAGATTTGAGAACTAACTGGTTTTAGTTAAAAGGGTAAGATACAAAGTATTTTTATCCTGGTGACATCAGAAGGTAATAAATAATCCTTTAATGTATAGACAAGGTGACTCTGATATATGAAATAGAAAATATGTGATTTGTTTTTAAAATATTCATTAGTTAGTAATGTGACAACATGGGCTTCAGATTCTAAGTGAATGGGGGCAAATGAATGGCTAATCTCAAATGCTAAATTTTATTCTTAAATTAAAATACATTTTAGATACTGTTGCTAAATTAATACGTAAGTATGTATCTTGCTGAATGACACTGAGAATACTCTGAGGTTTAGGTTTGATGAAAACAGGTCTTTCCAGTCTTTTGATTGTATCTGAGTTATAGAATAACTATTGATGCTTTTAAACTGCCATATATAATTTTTTAATGTATTGCCATATAGAACTCTGAGATGGCTAACATTTAAATAAATCCCTGCTTTTTGGGAATGATGTTTGAATGACTGATGTTGTGAACATATTTCCTAATTTATATCACATTAAGATTCTAAATGATATAGCTATTTAATATATCTTGTACTGGTTAATTGGTATTTGAAAATAAGCATACCTTTTTTCTCTGAGTATCCCTTTGGAAAAAGTGCATTGGATATCGTTTCCAGTCATATGTTGCTTTCCTACCTTGTACTTATTTAAAAATCTTATCAGGAGAGAGTTAAGTAGTACTTGAGGCAAAAGTCCAGTGAATCTGACCTCTTTTCTCCATTTTGGTTTGCATGTCCCCTTACAACCATCCACTTTTTCCATGTAGTCTAGTAAAACTCAATGTCATGAAAGTGCCCTGCGAGGCTCAGCCATTTTCTGGAGTCTCTGAATGATGACAGCATTCTGTAAATCTGCTTCTTCCAGGGTAAGTGTTTCATCTAGCAACTTGAGGAAAGGAAGTGCTGTTGCCAGGGAAAAGGGAGGACTTCTTTGAGATCCTTGATATTTTTCAATGAAGTCTTTGATGTGCCTTACCCTGTAAAACAGCAAAAACTATTACTATACTTTTATGAAAATGGAATTAATTAATTTAAGGGGAGATGTTCGTGACAGATATCTAAATATGTTAATTAATACACAGAATAATTGAATATGATACAACTGATCAGAGGTTGACCCCTGGATGGCTGACGACAGAAAGAAATAATTACCTTAAAGATATTATAGCTCTGGTACCAGTAGTTAGCGTAATGGCTATGTTGCTGGATTCCCATGTAGTTGACCCCGGTTCGAGTCCTGGACCTGGTGGCTTAAAACTCATGCTGGGCACATGTGCGTGAGTGCCCAAGATCCCAAGAGGAGAATGGAGGAGAAGGGATTGTGGCGTGGCCATCCCCCATGGGGGGGG
>NW_006204812.1:395667-405891 GCF_000334495.1 Tupaia belangeri chinensis
TATAAAAAAAACCCCCCAAAAAAAAAAAAAAAAAAAAGGAGCTATAGTTTTTTTTTTTTTTTTTTTTTTTGAGAGGTTTTTGCTATAGACGTGTGCACTCGCCAGACAGACAGAGAGAGACAGAGAGACAGAAAGCGAGAAATCACTCCCTGGGGAATGGCGACATCACAATCCCTTCTCCATTCTCCTCTTGGGATCTTGGACACACATACACATGTGCCCTGCGTGAGTTTAAGCCACTGGGTCTGGGACTTGAACCACGATCAACTACATGGGAATCCAGTGACAAAAACATTACACCATCTGCTGGTCCATTATGGCTCCATTTTTAAAGAGTCTTCATCTTTCAGAGATACTGAAATGTTCATATATCAAATTACATGAAGTCTGGAATTTACTTAAAGATAGTTTGGAAAGACATAAATAATGGATCATTATATCATCTTTACTTCTGTGTATATCTGAAATTTTCTATAAAAGAAAGTTTTACTATGTATATAACTTGTTTGGAATGCAACAAAAATGGTCCAACCAATGATGCTACAGAGAAACAAGGTTGTATCTCTTAAAAATCAGGTCATGCTGTGCTCTGAATCTAATCAGGAAAAATTTTAACCTGGTATAGCTGGAATTTCAGTTAGTATAGTGAATATAGTATTCACTCCATTATCATATAATCATTGCAATTGTAAATGTAGCTCAAAGCTACATTCTCACCTGTGTGTGTGTGTGTGTGTGTGTGTGTGCGCGTTCTTGTGTAAGAGAGGGAAAGTGCACATGTAGTTGATTGAAGCTAAGATACCACTGATTTTAAGATCTATCATTATTTTGTGTATTACTAAATAATTTTTTTTTTCTTTTTTAGGAGAGGTTTTTGCTATAGGGCGCATGCGCTCGCCAGACAGAGAGCGAGAGAGAGAGAGACAAGAGATAGAGAGAGACAGAGACAGAGACAGAGAAAGCGAGAAATCATCCCCCAGAGGGGATGGCCACGCCGCAATCCCTTCTCCTCCATTCTCCTCTCGGGATCTTGGGCACGCACGCACATGTGCCTGGAGTGAGTTTAAGCCACCGGGTCCAGGACTCAAACCGTGGTCGACAACGTGGGAGTCCAGTGACATAGCCATTATGCTAATTGCTGGTCCCCTAAATAATTTTTTTAAGACCAGCTCATGGCATGATGAGTAAGGTGGCTGGATCTCCATGGTTCGAGTCCTCGACCTGGTGGCTTTAAAAACTTGCTGGGCATGTATGTATGTGTGCATGCCCTAAATTCTGAGAATGAAGGCGTGGTGGTGAGGCAGTTCTCCCAGGGCTGACTTCTCATCACTGCCCCTCTCTTTGACAAGTACATGCACCCTATGGCAAACATTTAAATAAATAAATAAGTAAATAATGATAAATGATTATAACATATTCAATCAAACAGAAAACCATGAGCAGATACAAATACAAATAAATGAATGAATAAGCTGATGTCTCATAAGGTATATAATTAAACAATTTCAAAGTTTCCCCCGATAAAATACCTATTAATTATAAAAGGAGATTTTAGGAAAGCCATCGACCAAGCTAGGCCTATCCTGATATGGATACTGTACTTTGGCTCTGAAATATTTGTTTCCTTGACCAAAAATGAAGATTTTCTGCTGAGACTTTCCCCTCCAGACTCATTTCTAGTGGGTAGGGCTAGCTCTGTGGTCTCTTTCTCTCCTTTTCTGTCTGTCTGCCTCTGTCTAATTGTGTCTCCCTGTGACTTTTAATTTAAAAACATTTTTTAAAGGTATTCTCTGGACTCTCAAGCCTCTCCTTTACTGTGTTAATTGGTGCCTTTCCTCACTTCATTTAGGAAAGTTACCAACCACGCCAGGCCTATCCTGATATAGATACCGTACTTCAGCTCTGAAATATTAGGTTTGCGTGTGCTGCATGGTTTTAATTTTTGCTTTCTAAAACTATAATCTTATGGGTTTTTTTGTCCTCTTTTTTTCCATTTTATTTTTTCTTCTTTCCTCTTCTTAATTCTTTTCCTTTTTTCTTTATCTTTATTCATTTTCTGATCATCCTTTACCTACTAAGTGTCTAGGCAGGTCCAAGTGAACAGTTTTCAATCATCTGAATATAATTAGGGTAAGAATATTCCTCTCTTCACCTTGAATATGATGCACAAAGAGTGAAAATTGAACCAAAGAAAGATTGCAGATCACCTCCTTCTGCTCACCTCTGAACACTCAGATTGAACTATAAGAATTAGGAAGAAATGCACTATCCATCAGATGACTAGAAATCACTGCAGGATCACAAGAAATATAGGAAAGCAAGACAATACCTCTCCTCCAAGGGAAAAGAAGAACATCTTCAGACAGTAAAATGAAACTCATAGAAATATCTGATAAGGATTTTAGAATAGTCACAATGACAAAGCTAATAGAGATGGAAGAGAAGAGAGACAATGAATTGCAGAAGAGGCAGGAAAAAGGAGCTGATGAGTTCCAGGAGGTGAGGAAATTCTTGGAAGATCTAAAAGAGGAAATACATATTCTAAAAAAGAATCAAATGGACCTGTTAAAGATGAAGCCTATAATACAGGAAATCAAAATCTTCCTTGAAAGTATTAAAAGTAGATTAGATTATACAGAAGATCGAATTTCAGATGTAGAAGATAGAATTGCTGGCCTAAAAAAATCCACCATAAAGACTGAGAAAATGGCCCCCCAAATGATAATAATATAGAAGAAATACTAGATACCATCAAATGTCCAAACATCCAGATAATTGGTATCCCAGAAGGCGAAGAGACTCACAAGGGCATTGATAATCTATTCCATGAAATCCTCCAAGAAAACTTTCCAAACCTAGAGTGGCACTCAAAGATCCAGTTCCAAGAAATACAAAGGACCCCAAACAGAATCAACCCAAGAAGATCTTCTCCAAGACACATTATAGCCGGACTGACCAAAACCACAGACAAAGGCAAGATACTAAGATTGGCAAGAAAGAAACAGCAAGTTACCTACAAAAGATATCCCATCAGGCTAACAATGGACCTCTCATCGAAAACAATGTGAGCAAGGAAAGAATGGGAAAATATATTCAAAGTGTTAAGGGAAAAGCAATTTCAACCAAGAATACTGTACCTGACAAGATTATCCTTCATATGGGAAGAAAAGACAAGGATATTCTCAGATTAACAAAACCTGAAAGAATTTATCAACACCAACTCCAAGAAGTTCTCAAGGGAGTGCTACACCAGGAAGATTAAATACAGATACACAGAAATAAGAATTCAAAAACTAAGAAAATGGCCAACTTAATCACAGAGACATGTCTGGAGTTGAATATTATATCTCAGAATTTAATCGGGAAGATTGGACCACAACAGAAGACAGATTAAGTACATGACACTGAACTGGTGAAATAGCATTTTATGACTTTTGACTAAAACATTGCTGATTTTCTTCTAGGCTTTATTTTGCAGTTCTAAAGATTTCTGTCCTGTTTTGAGCTGCTGGTAGGTTCGTGTACTACTATTTGAACAGAATCCTAACCTGTTTCCTGGCTTTAAGTTTTAAGTAAAGTTCCTTAGTATTTCTTTGATTTATTAAAGCTAAAAGTGCTTTTCTTGGAATTAAAATATATTAAAAAATAACTTTTTAATGACCACAGTAAGCTTTATAGCATCTGCTAGGTGTTACCTTATAGTATGTTCATTCTATTCAGAGTTTCACACCTAAAGTCAGACATGTATGCACTGATATGTACATAACAGGTAACTTGCTATTGAAAGTAGTTAGATTACTTAAAAAATTTTGTGAATCAATAAAATGTGTGTGTGTGGGGGGAAATTGAAAACAACGGTAGGGCCAGCAGTTAGCGTAATGGCTATGTCACTGGACTCCCACGTAGTCGACTGCAGTTCGAGTCCCGGACCTGGTGGCTTAAACTCACGCCAGGCATGTGTGCGTGCGTGCCCAAGATCCTGAGAGGAGAACAGAGAAGAAGGGATTGCGGCATGGCCATCCACCCTGGGGGGTGATTTCTTGCTTTCTGTCTCTCTGTCTCTCTCTGTCTTTCTGGCAAGTGCATGCGCCCTATAGCAAAAACCTCTCCAAAAACAAACAAACAAACAACTCTAGACATCTAAGATAGTGTGGGAGGAGGGTTGGAAATGGCAGAGGGTGAGAAATAGGGGTAAAATATATATATATATATATATATGTCTTTGGTAAAAGGGGGAATGGAGAAAGAAAAAAATGTTCAAGAAGAAAATTACAGTGCACTTGTAACTAGATTCTAGCTTTGTCCACAGTTTTAGTTTAAGGTATTTTTTGAATCAATAAAATGTGGAAAAAATGTAAAATAATAATAATAAAATTAAATAAAAACAACAACAAAAACATGTAACAGACATAAGTAAAGAAAGTTATTGTGTAAAGTATTATCTCTGACTTGCTTGAAATCCAATGTATTTATGCTCTGAGAACCAATGTTGCATGCTATAAAGACGTATAATGATTAAATGTAAATTAAATAAATAAATAAATAATAAAAAGAAATTAAAAAACATTTTTTTAATTGTAAAAGGAGACACAATAACATTAAAGCAAAGGAGCCAGTCAGGTACCGCTTTAATTAAGGAATCAAATTTAACATCCTCATAGTAGGAAAATGGTAAACAATACCAATTATTAGCATGCAGTCAGAGGTACAAAGAAAGCAGTTTTGTTTCCTGCCATAATTAGTGGCCTGAATGTAATCATAATGAAGCATCAGGTAAAAAAGACTGGCTCATAATTTTCAAAAAAGTCAGGGTTATGAGGCGCCGGCAGGTGCTGTGGCTGTTAGGGTGCTGGACTCCCAAATGACCAACTGCAGTTCCTGGCGGCTTGCTTCCTCACTTTCCCTTTCTCTCTCTGGTCAAATTAAACAAATAAATAATAATAGAAAATAAAATTAAATAAATAATTCTTTTTAAAAATGTTGAGGTTATGAAAATGAAAAGTCTGAGGAACTATTTCAAATTGGGACATGACAATTAAATATAAAATATTATTCTAAATGGCCTTTTGCTATTTAAAAGAGAATATTAAATTAAATGGTGAGCCAGGTCTGTAGGCTAGGGATTATATTTGAAGGAAAAAAAAAAAAAAGCACAACATTATATGTGTTATTTCTATATTTGTTTTTCTTTCTAATTTTAATCAAATAAACAAAGTTTAAAAGTGGTAAAAGACTGGAACAAAATGATAACATTTATTGTAATTAACAGAAAAATATGCTCAAAATAATATTAGTTACTGATTTTAAGCTAATCATGAATTTTAAATATATTAAAAACAATTACTTTAAAAATTATGTATCGACCAGGAAAACTAATTAAATGACCAATATGAAAATCCATAGTAAAATTACTTTTTAAAATTAATTAATTAACTAATTAATTAATTTAACCAGAGAGGGACAGCGTGTGAGAGAGAGGAAGAGTGTGTGTGTGAGAGAGAGAGAGAGAGAGAGAAAGTGAGAAAGCAAGTCACAGGTCCAAGACTCAACTCCGTCAGCCATGTGGGAGTCTAGCACCTTAACCACCATGCCACCTACTGGGCCCCTAAAAATACTTTATTACCATCCAAGAATTTTCACTGTTTTGACATACTCAGAGAACTATTTATTAAAAACATTTAGTCAGGGACCAGCAGATGGCATAATGGTTATGTCACTAGATTCCCATATAGTTGACCACAGCTCAAGTTCCAGACACGGCAGCTTAAAACTCATGCCAGGCATGTGTGTGTGTGTGTGTGTGTGTGTATGCCCAAGATTCCAAGAGAATGGAGGAGAAGGGATTGTGGTGTGGCCATATCCCCTGTGGGGCAATTTCTTGCTTTCTGTTTCTCTGGCTAATATATGCACCCTATAGCAAAAATCTCTCTTAAAAAAAAAAGAAAGAAAGAAAGAAAATATTTGATTAGCTCTTTTAAAAAAATAGACAGGGCTGGAATGTGACATGGTAGTTAAAGTGTTGAACTCCTACATGGACGATCACAAGTCAAGTCCTATAGTTGGTGGCTTGCTTTCTCACTTTCCCTCTCTCTATGGTCAAATTATAAAAAATAATAATGATGAATAAAATGAAATTAAAACATTATTTAAAAAAAAAGACAAATACTGGGACCAGCAGTTAGCGTAATGGCTATATTGCTGGACTCCCATATAGCCGACCGTGGTTTGAGTCCTGGACCTGGTGGCTTAAACTCACACTGGGTGCATGTGCGTGCGTGCCCAAGATCCTGAGAGGAGAATGGGGAAGAAGGGATTCTGGCATGGCCACCCCCCCTGGGGGGTGATTTCTCACTTTCTGTCTCTCTGTCTTTCTGGCAAGTGCACACACCCTACAGCAAAAACCTCTCTCTCTCTCTCTCTCAAAAAAAAAAAAAAAAAATAGACACATACTGAAATAGATGACTCACCTATGGGACGTGTTAAATTTCTGGACAATCCTTTTCCCATTGGCTAACCAAATCTGTACATTAGTGATGGGTTCCAAGTCATTCAGTGGAACAGCAGACAAATTATTTTTATTTTCCACTTCCATACTCTTTGCTTTTGAAACAATTTTTGGTGTGGCACTAAAGAAATCAAGACACAAAATCAGAAACTAATGTTTTTCCACTGAGCAGACCTTTAACATTAAAAAAAATTATTATAAGAATTTTACATATAGCTTTTAGAAAGATTTCTGTAAATCACAGTTGTTCCCTCAGTAATAATATAAGGGTATATTAGTTATTTCCGCAATATATGATAGCTGTGTGAACCCCAGAATCTAATGAATCATACTCAAATACCTTTTAAGCTTGCAGAGTGCTATGTAAATGAACTGCTACTTGTGCTATGTCAATATACTGGTACTGCTTGGCTAGTGCTTTACAGAATGGGTCACTTTATAGGGTTAACAGGTGTATGGACTTGCCAGATTAAATTTCTAAAAGAAATCACAAATTGGCTATAGAATTAGTACTTGGGTTAGAAAGAAAAAAGAAACAAATTATTTCCTAATCATTCTGAAAGACACATCCATGTATTTTTGTACTTGAGAATCAAAATATGTACACCTCTGAATATTCTTCCTAAGATATAGTTAGGTATGAAGATGGCTAACCTTGAAAATAGTTAAAGGTTTTGATATGCACACTAACTATATCAGGCATATTTCCGTTTGTATTACTTCAAAATTCAGACACTGCTCATAGAACACAATTATCATAGGCACTGGTACCTGTGAAACAGAACCCTAACACTCAGAAGCCAGCATTGGTACTCTGTAGCATTAATGGTAAAGCTAAAGTGGTAGATACAAGGGAGAGGAAATGACTTATTCATCAAATTCTGTCAAGAAGACAGGCCCATTAGATTGGATAAAACCAGAGTCCCCTTGAATTTTTTGTGTAGTGCTGGGATACATTAATAAATGCTAAGATAAATATGACTTAGGAGCCATCAGAAACATTAAGAAACCTCATTTCCAGTGGGGGATATGATAAGCTCTGACATGTGGTTTCTATGAGTAAAATAATGGGGAACTGAGTACTAGCCAGACCTGTGTTTATGTGAAACAGATAATGAGCATACTCACCTTCCCAGCCTGTTACCTTGTCCTGAGAAGGGCTGAAACACAGGCTTTGTAGACATACATACTTCATTTTTCTTGTCTTCAACCTTAACATCCACCTCCTCTTTATCAAAAATTCCCTTTAATTCTGAGGGTAATTCCCTTGAAAGTAAAACAAAAAAAAATTATAAAGCTCCCAATGTTTTTTCTTTTTCTGAAAAATGTATTCTGTATGCAAAAAGAATGGGATAACAGGGCCGGCATAGTGGTTAAAGTGCTGGATTCCAACATGGCCAATGGTGGTTTGAGTCCCAGACCTGGCAGCTTGCTTCTTTAAAAAGAGATTAGGATAAGGGGCTGGCAGGTGGAGTGGTGGTAAAGGGCACTGGACTCACACATGGCCGACCATGGTCCAAGTCCCAGACCTGGCGGCTTGTTTTCTCATTTTTCTTCTCTCTCTGTTTCTTTTTCTTTCTAACCCAAGTACAGCATAAGTTTAAGACGCCAGGTCTGGGACTTAAACTGCAGTCGACTACATGGGAGTCCAACAACGTAGTCATTACACCAACAGCTGGTCCCCTGAGCAAAAATTTTAATAGCAATTACTTCTAGATGGTTAAATTATAAGTGACTTTTCAACCACTATTAACTATTTTGAAAACTTTTCTAGGCCAAGTATATGTAACACTTAGAATTACAAATATACAGTAAATATTACAATTTTAGACTCTATAGGTATAGGTATTTAAACATTTAAACATAAATTTTAAATAGCAATGAGGATTAGTACTATGGAATATTTGGCAAAGTAAATTAGTTTAAATATGATTTTGGTTTACTAGAATTCAAGTTCTGGTGCCAGGGGCTGGTGCAGTGCTAACACAATTAGACTCACAAGGGAAAAGTTCAGGGTTTGAGACCCAGAAATTCTCAAGCATGCCAGCAGCATGCAAGTAGCTATGACCCGGGCAGTCTGAAACTGGAAGTTCCTAACTTTCTTCAACATTGCAGTTGTGGTTGTGTAAAGAAAGCCCATTTAGGACCAGCTGGTGATGTGGTAGTTAAAGCAGTAAACTGTGTAGTTCGGATCCTGGACCCGGAGGCTTGAGAAACACACCAAGCGCAAGTGCATACAACACCAAAATCCCAAGGGAAGGGAGGGAATGGATTATGGTGTGGCCATCCCCCTGGGGGATGTTATCTCACTTTTAATCTCTGGCAAGCATACACACCCTTTAGCAAAAATTAAAAATTCCAAACCACCAAAAGTCCATTTATGAAAATGTGAATTTCTGGGACCAGCAGTTGCCATAATGTCTAGGTCACTGGACTCCCACGTAGTCGACCGCGGTTCGCGTCCAGGACCCGGTGGCTTAAACTCACACTGGGCACGTGTGCGTGCGTGCCCAAGATCCTGAGAGGAGAACGGAGGAGAAGGGATTGCGGCATGGCCATCCCCCCTGGGGGCTGATTTCTCACTTTCTGTCTCTCTGTCTCTCTCTGTCTATCTGGCAAGCGCACGCGCTCTATAGCAAAAACCTCTCCAAAAAAAAAAAAATGTGAATTTCATTTTAAAAAGTATGTCTGTTAATGTAGGAATGAATGAACAACATTAAAAACAATTCTTCCATATGAAACATGCCTATAAGATCCTTCTTGTTACAAAAAGTGCTTACCCCTTTTTTATGGAGTTCAGAAACTGCTGACTTGCACCATCAGAGTAACTTCTGAAATCATCATTGACCGTGAATCCATTTTTCCATAATTTTATACTTACATCTACCTGCAAAGCAATAAGAAACAAAATGAGATCTTTTAATAAAATGTAGAAGATTAAAAGTCCTTTGAAAATCTCTTCTATCACTATGTATTTTATGTATCCTTAGCAGCCAATTTCAAATATAAAATACAAAAAATATACGGGTTCAGTATCCAATGTTCTTTTTCTTTTTCTTTTTTTTTTTGGGAGAAGTTTCTGCTATAAGTGCATGCGCTTGCCAGAAAGAGAGAGACAGAGAGACAGAAAGCAAGAAATCGCCCCTGAGGAGGGGATGGCCACACCACAATCCCTTCTCTTCCATTCTCCTCATGGGATCTTGGGCACGCATGCACATGCACCCCATCTTGAGTTTAAACCACCAGGTCCAGGACTCGAACCACATGGGAGTCCAGCGACACAGCCATCACGCCAACTGCTGGTCCCCAGTATCCAATATTCAAAATGCTTAGGATTGGAATTGTTTCAAATTTTAAGTTTTTCATATTTTTAGATATTTGCATATACAACATTACTTAGCTTGGTGATAGAACCAAAGCATAAACACAAAATTCATTGATGTTTCATATATACCTTATACATACAGCCTGAAGTTAATGTTATACGATATTTTTATATTCTGGCACATTGACTGTGACTTGTCACATAAGATCAGGTGAAGAATTTTCCACTTGTGGTGTCCTGTTGGTGCTCAGAAAGTTTTGGATTTTGGACCATTGTAGGTTTCAGATTTTAGGATGAGGGATGCTTGACCTGTGACGTACTGGGTCATCAGAAAAATTATTACGCATTTTTGCATAGAAAAACAGAAAAGCACATCGTGACTTTCTGACGACCC
>NW_006204812.1:405910-422352 GCF_000334495.1 Tupaia belangeri chinensis
AGTTTACTTAATTTTAGTTTGCTATAGGGCATGTATGCTCAGTGCAGAGAGACAGAGAAGAAAATGAGAACTCATTCCCCAGGGGGAATCGCCACGCCACAATTCCTCCTCCTTCATTCACCTCTCGGGGCTTTTGGCACGCAAATCACATGCCTGCTGTGGTTTCCAAGCCATCAGGACCCCGTTACTCAGACCATGAAGTCAGGCGTGTGAGATCCAGCTGCCTTAACTTCCACACCACCTGATGGACCTAGATATATTTTTAAATAAATCTTGAGTTCTTTAGGAGAACTCACTTGAGAAATGTTCCGTGTGCTGTTACAGGATAACTAAGGTAAAGATTTTTGTCCAGCCAACTTCTCAAGGGTTAGAGAAGGACTTCACTCAAAATTACCTTAGCAATAGGAATAATGTAGGCTCAGCCATGATTTCATGTGCTGGCTGGCATTGCTCTCTGTCTGAGGCCACAAGGGAGGAAAGGGTTTCATTTTCAGTTCACCCTAAAAACTAGGCATGGGACATGACTGTTAGCCTCAGCTACTTGGGAGGCTGAGTCAGGAGGACTGCCAAACAGCAATTCCCCATCTTTAAGACAAAAATAGAAAAATGTACAGAAGAGAAAAACACTAGGACCAATTACTTAATGGCTATTCCTTCCAATAGAAAATACCAGTGTTTGGCTGTTATTATTAATATTTCATCCCTCAATGTCTGTAGCTCATAAGAACAATTTGTGCCTTTATCCCACCTTCACACTTCATTGGCAGCACGCCAGTGTGATACACGAGACTTCTATTTGGCCTGTTTGGCTCCCTGTAAGCTGTTAGAATCATCTCTGTCACTTGGTGTGGCAATGGGCCTTGATGCAAGTCCTTTTTCATTCATTCAATCCAGAAACTCATACCTTGCCATTCTAGGTAGGTTTTCCTTGTTACTTTGATATTTTGTTCCCCTCCGTAGCCGTTCTGTCTGGAAATGCTTTTTACTTAAGATATTGGACCTCTGGAGTTGAGCCTCTTAATTTTCTTATTTTTTCCTCCTATTTTTCACCACTTTGTTGTTTTGGGATATTTTCTCAACCTTTCATTTGCTCATTTATTTAATTTCTGTTGTATTTTGTTTCCAGGAGATCTTTTGTTTTTGGATACCTTTTCTCCATTACTTACTTAATTTGAAGAATTATTTATTTAATTTTATTTATTTTAATTTGTTATAGGCCAATAATAATTTGTTATTTTCAGTGTGCTCACCAGATAAAGGCAGAGAGAGAGAGAGAGAGAGAGAGAGAGAGAGAGAGAGAGAGAATGAGAAAGCAAGCCTCCAGGTTTAAGACTTGAACTGCGGTCAGCCATGTGGGAGTCCAGAGCCTTAACCAACCTGCTGTCCTCCTCTATTCTTTTTTTTTTTTAAGTTTAATTCTTCCATAAACTAGAGAGGCAGACAGAGACAGAGAAAGCACCCAAACAGGATCTCGGTGTCACCATCTACCTCCCCGAGCCTGCAGCCAGCTGGAATCAGGGGCACCCACGAATGTCTGGTGTACAGGGAGTCCACAGGGAGTCTCCCGGATAGGAATCTGGGACCTTCCAGGGAGTCTAGTGGCATTACCACTCCGCCACTGTCTGACCCTCCGTTCTTTTTTTTTATATATCACCTTATCTGAGTGTGTGTACTGAATATATATATATATATATATGTATATGTATGTATATGTATACACACACACACACACATTGTGTACATATATTAGGTCATTGGGAAAGTCATGAAAGTCAGTATTTTTCTGTTTTATGATGCAAAATATGTCATTACTTTCCTGACTATCTATCTATCTATCTATTTTTGATGTTATTATTTTTTTTTAATGGTGTTAGTTCTCTTTATGTAGACTCTGGTTCTAGAACAATTCACCTGCAGCCAGCCAGGGCCAGCACACTAACAGGACTTGGCAGGGGTGGGTTATTTACAGGTCTCTTATCTGGGTAGATTAATGTTCATCTGGGGGTCTTGTTTATAAAGTTTCTTTGTTTTCCTCAGTGTCTTATATATTCCTTTCCATGTGTCTTGCTCTGTCTTTTACATGCATATGGTGAGAACAGAGGCTTTGGAGGCTGGCCCTGTACAGATATGAAAGGAGATGCTTTAGAGTAATGGTTACATCGCTGGACTCCCACGAAGTCGACTATGCTGTGAGGCTCGGACCCGGCAGCTTAAGCTCATGCTGGGTGCATGCATGCTCAAAATCCCAAGGGGAGAATGGAGGAAAAGGGACTGTGGTGTGGCTACCACCCTTGGGGGTGATTTCTTGCTTTCTATCTCTCTGGCGAGTGCATGTGCCCTATAACAAATCTCCCCCCCACCCCACCCCCCAAAAAATAATAATATGGATTCTGGGGCCCAGCAGATGACTATGTGGCTGGACTCCCACATGGCCAACCATGGTTTGAATCCCAGACCCAGTGGTTTGAAATTCATGCCAGGCCCATATACATACAAGATCCTGGGAGGAGAATGGAGGAGAAGGGATTATAGCATGGCCATCCTCCTTGTGGGGGTGATTTCTCACTTTTTCTCTCGCTGTCTTTGTCTTTGACAAGTGCACATACCCTAAGGCAAAATCTTCTTAAAAACAAAACAAAACAGGGACCAGCAGTTAGTGTAATTGCTATGTTGCTGGACTCCCATGTGGTCAACTGCGGTTCAAGTCCCGGACCTGATGGCTTAAACTCATGCCAGGCACGTGTGCATGCATGCCCAAGATCCTGAGAGGAGAATGGAAGAGAAGGGATTGCAGCGTGGCCATCCCCCTTGAGGGGTGATTTCTCGCTTTCTATCTCTCTGTCTCTCTCTGTCTGTCTAGCAAGCACACGTGCCCTATAGCAAAAAATCTCTAAAAACAAAAACAAAAACAAACTAATGTGGATTCTGGGGCCAGCTGGTGGCATCATGGTTAAGGTGGTTAGATCTCATATGGCAGTCCTGTGGTCATAGATTCCAGAGTAAGAGCAGTGTAGTCCCCTAGATGGCAATATGTCTATGGGAGACACGGGGGGTGGGGGGCTTTACCACAGTAGTCCCACTTTAAAAAATTCAATGGATAAGATGAACACCTTCAAACATACTAGGAAGACCTATAGTCTTCTGTCAGAGTTTAGGGATAAATTAACAATAAATATGCACACAAAAAAATTAAGCCAACGTGTAAGAAAGAAGCACACCTACCCATGGCAAAAAAAAAAAAAAAAAAAAAAAAAAAAAAAAAATAGTAATTGCTTCTCAAAGTAGGTATCAGGATCAAGGAGTAATAGGACTGCTATTTTTCAGTGAGGCCTTTCAGACCCATTAATCTTTAAATTTTTACAACAAACTTCTTTTTCCTATTTTTTCTTAACGCCAGAGCGTCTACGGACATATAGAACACACACACACGCGAGTGGAAGCATCCCTCAGCGCGGCCTCGTCACACTGCAATCCTCTCTCCCGCAGTTCTCCACCCTGTCAGGGTTCTGGGCACACGTGAGCATCCACCCCGCGTGTTTTCCCAGCCTCCGGGGCTGTGACTTAAACCCTGGCTGGTCATGTGGGGTAGCAGCCTTTGTGCAGCATTTACTTGCTGCATCCTGTAGCACAACAATTTAAAATCAACTTAGAAGGAAAATCATTGCGAAGGGTTTTTTGCAAAGTCTTTTTAATGTCTGACTTAAAAAAGTCAGCTAGATTCTCACAATTGTTACTGTTTTCTGTCTGTTGTGATAGGCTTTTTTTTTTTTTTTCTTCTTTTTTTTCTATACTGCAAGAGAGTACCTGGACTCACTAGAGAGACACAGAGACGGAGAGGGAGAAAGCACCACCACCCCCATGTGGTGTGCTCACACTGCAATCCCTTCTCTCCCGTTCATCTATCCTGTCAGGATCTGGGATGTACATGTGGGCCTGGTGTGTTTTCCAAGCCACCACGGCTTGGATTCAAACCACACGGTCAGTCATGTGTGATCTAGCTTCCTTAACCTCTAGGCCATAGGGCTGCCCACTTCCATATTTTTTCCCCCAATCCCTTTTCCTCCATTTCTCTCTTTTTTTTTTTTGGAGAGGATTTCACTATAGGGTGCGTGTGCTCGCCAGATAGAGAGAGACAGAGAGACAGAAAGCGAGAAATCATCCCCCAGAAGGGATGGTCACGCCGCAATCCCTTCTCCTCCATTCTCCTCTCAGGATCTTGAGCACGCATGCACATGTGCCCGGCGTGAGTTTTAAGCCACCGGGTCCGGGACACAAACTGTGGTCGACTACATGGGAGTCCAGCGACATAACCATTACGCTAACTGCTGGTCCCCAGAATTCTTACTTTCACTAAAATGGTTGGTTGAATAAAATTTTATCATTTGCAACAAATTCTGTAATTGTTTTCCTTGAAGTGCCGGGCTCCATTCGTGATGAGAAAATGTCTGCTAAGTATCCAAGTCTGAATAAGCAGTCTACACGTAAATCACCCTCCTGTGCCATGAAAAAGTAGATTATTCCCCCTACATCTCTAACAATCACACTTTCCCTTAAGCTCCTCTACATATTATAGAATACTTTACATGTACTTCACGTTTTGTCACAGAATATAGATGTGCACTCAAGATTTGGGATTAAATAAAATTTGTAAGTTTTATTGCTTCATTGAAGACATTAAACATTTTTTTTTTTTGAAGTTTATTTCTTCCATGAGAGAGTGAGTAAGATAGAGAGTACCCCTTCCCCCAATAAGGTCTTTCTGGCCTGGTCACATTGCAATCCCCTATACTCCAATTCTCCATCCTGTCGGGATCCCGGGCACACATGTGCATGCCTTGTTTATGAGTCACTGGGTCTGGGGCTTGAACCCTGATTAACTGCTGTGCTATGAAGCCAAGTGCTCCAACCAGGGTCTTGACTCCAAGATCCACCTCCATCCTTGAGTCGGCCTCAGATGCTGGGTAACTGCATGCCTCGTATACTCAGGGAGGTAGGTCTCCAGACTTGAACCAGGACCCTTACCATAGGGGATCGCCCTGAAGAATGCTATGACTGTGCTACTGCTTGGCCACAATAACATTTTACAATGAAACTAGCCCTTCCTCGTCCTGGAAACGGGAGCAAAGGTACAGTCAATAATTAGTATAGTTTGTCGCCACCGCCTTAATCCCCACAGAGGTGCCAGCCACTTGCTTTTGCAACATCAGTGAAACATACTATCTTACTATTATGAAAATGGCTTTGACTTAGGGGCCCTCTAAAAGATCCAAGTCTGAATAAACACTGGAAGAGAAAAAAAAGTAAGATATTTACCTGTTTTTTCTGTTCGGTGGGGGACAAGCGTTTGGCACCAACTTTCTGTGCTTCTTCAAAAAGGCTATCCACAAAATAGTCACAATTCATTTGTCGATTATCACTAAGAGGCTGATTGTCAGAACCTGCTTCACAAACCCATTCTTTTATGCTTTCAAGATTATCCTCTTGCAAAACCCCAAAAAAAAAAAAAAAAAAAAAAGAAAAGAAAAAGAAAGAGTATTGACCACTACTGTCTAAAAATACACTAGAATAAATTATTCTAGTTAAGGAATGTCACCTCCATATCTACAGTTCAGACTCTCCTCTTTTTTTTTTTTTTTGAGAGGTTTTGCTATAGGGCACGTGTGTTTGCCAGAGACACAGAGAGAGACAGAGAAACAGAAAGTGAGAAATCACCCCCCAGGGAGGATGGCCAAGCCACAATCCATTCTCCTCATGGGATCTTGGACATGGACACACACACACCAGGCTTGAGTTTAAGCCATCGGGCCCGGGACTCGACCCACGGTCGACTACATGGGAGTCCAGCGACATAGCCTTTAGGCCGTTCAGACCCTCTCCTGAGTTAATATAAGAGACATATGACCTTGGGGAAGCCATTAACTCCTGTTTAGTCCAGAGCTGAATTTTCCCAGCCTCACCTCTATTGCCATTTGGGGTGGGACAATGCTTGTTGCATAGACTGTCCTGTACATGGTAGGATGTTTAGCAGGATCCTTGGCCCATCAGATGCTAATAGCAGTGTTTTCTTTTTGTTATTTTAAAAAATTATTTTATTTAACTAACTTTATTTATTTATTTATTTTAATTTGACCAGAGAGGGACAGAGACAGAAAGCAAGAAAGCAAGCCGCCAGGTCCAGGACTTGAACCACAGTTGGCATGTGGGAGCCTAGCACCCTTAATCACCACGCCACCTGCTGGCCTCCCCTGAACTTTTTAATCCTACAATGTATAGTTTTATTCCTCTTGCCCTCTACATTTAAAAATTTTTAAATTTATTTATTTATTTACATTTTCTCACAAACATTTACTTTACATTTCGGATCTTGGGCACACACGCACATGTGCCCGCCGTGAGTTTAAGCCACTGGTCCAGGACTTGAACCGTGGTCGACTACATGGGAGTCCAGCGACATAGACATTGTGCCATCTGCTGGCCCCTCACCCTCCAGTGTTTTAACAACCAAAAATGTCTGCAAATATTGCCAAATGTGTCTAGGGGCAAAATCTTACAAGGTTAAGCATCATAGACAATGTAATATATATTATTTTTAAAGGGCCCAAATGGTTTTAAATAAGATTACTATAGAATTTTTGGTAACAGAAAATTCACTTGAAACTAATAGTTATAAGGCACCAGGAAGAATCACATATTTTTGCCAGGCCCATCCTATAGCTACATGGCTAATGGAAGCCAGATTCTAGGTACCCAAAGACAGTTCAAATTCTGGTCAGAGGCTTGAGAAACACTGGGCAAATGTGTGGGCATGCCCCCAAATCTTGACAGGATGGAGAAATGGAGAAGGGATTGCAGTGTAGCAAAGCCCCACTGGGGAGTGCTTTCTTCCCCCCCCTCTCAAGTGCATGTACCCTTCAACAATCACAAAAAAAGTTCAGGTATTGATACATACTATAACTTGGATGAACTTTGAGAAAATTAGGCAGTTGGCTATCACCCTGGGGGGGGTTATTTCTTATTTTCCCTCTCTCTCTGGAGAGAACAGAGAGAAATTTAACTTCTTAATTAATAACTCAAAAGAACTAGTAGTTTCATTAAAATATGTTCAATGCAGCAATGATAAGAAAGATATAGTACTAGTTAATATTTGCTGGGATAGCCATACATAATTAGAACTTACTTTTCTATCTCCATCAGTGAAGTACAATCAAAGTAAATATATTCACAAGGGCATTAACAAAGAAGTTCATAGAATGAATTAACTTACCATTCTTCTTTTATGCTTTCAAGATTATCTACTTCTTTCATTGTCTTTTGTCTTTCTGTAAAAGTAATAAACAAAAACTAATGTTTTCAATTTAATATTTTTTCATAACCACTTATTTAATTTGTTCATTCATTTATTTTAATTTGACCAGAGAGAGAGACAGAGAGAGAGAGGGAAAGTGAAAAAGCAAGCTACCAGGGCCGGGACTCAAACCATTGTCGGCCATGTGGGAGTGTCCAGCACCTTAACCACCATACCACCTGCTGGTCCCTCAATTTAGTATTTTAAACAAATTAATTATTATTATTTTTCTTGGGGGGAGTAGTTTTTGCTATAGGGCGTGTATGCTCATCAGAAAGACAGAGACAGACAGAGAGACAGAAAGTGAGAAATCACTCCCGGGGGGATGGCCATGACGCAATCCCTTCTTTTCCATTTTCCTCTTGGGATCTTGGGCACGCACGTACATCTGCCTTGTGCTGGCGCAAATGATAGGTTTTAAATCTGTACATCTTATATATCAATTATACCTAAATAAAGTTGTTTAAAAATATTATAATAGAGGGGCCAGGAGGTGGCATAGTGGTTAGGGCACTGGACTCCCACAGGGCCAGCTGCGGTTCGAGTCCAGGACCTGGTGGCTTGAGAATCACACTGGGCACATTGAGTACTCAAAATCTCAGGAGGAAAATGGAGAAGTAGGGATTGCGATATGGCCATCCCCCCGGGAGTGATTTCTCACTTTCCCTCTCACTCTCTCTCTCTGTCTCCAGTGAGTACATGCACCCTATGGCAAAAAAAAAAAAAATTAAATTAAATTAAAATTAAAATATTAGAAAAAGAAAGTCATATTGTATTTTTCTAGGTAAAAGTGATCATGACTTCCTAGACGACCCAATGTATACTTACGTAGCATCTATCACAAATCACATTCTAGGTGCATGGGATATAAACTGACAAACCACACATCTCAGTCACTGAGGGCATTGCGTTCTGGTTGAGTAGTTTGCTTTTCACTTGACAGTTCTCCAGCACTAATTTCAACTAATTCAAAATAATCTCCTACAGTTAATAATATGTTGTGTACTTCAGAATAACTGAAAGAATAGGCTTTCTATGTTTTCATCACAAGAAATGAACAGTGTGTGAGGCGGTGACTATTAGCCTTATATCATCACTGCCCAATGGCTACACGGAATAAACATCACATTACGGCCCAGCCAGTTACCACAATGGTGAAGGTGGCTGGATACCGCATGAACGACCTTGTGGTTTGAGTTCCAGATCTGGAGGCTTATAAATCATGCCAGACACATGTGTGTGCATGCTCAAAATACTGAGAGGATGGGGTCAGCAGGTGGCATGGCAGCTACAGCTCTGGACTATCACACAACGAGGTATGGTATGAATCCTGGACCTGAAGGCTTGCTTTCTTACTTTCTCTCTCTTGGTCTCTCTTTGGTGAGCTCATGTGCACTTTAGCAAATTAAAATAAAATAAATAAATAAAGATAAATAAATAATTTAAAAATAAATATTTTAAAAAGTATAAATTGCTGGGCCAGCAGGTGGCATGGTGGTTAAGGGTGCTGGACTCCCACATGGCTGACCGCGGTTCAAGTCCTAGACCTGGCAGCTTGCTTTCTCACTTTCCTTCTCTCTGTCTGTCTCGCTCTGGTCAACTTCAAAAAAATAAAATAAAATGATGACAATGAGTAAAATTAAATAAAATAATTCTTAAAAAAACAAATTGTTTTCACTTGTTTTATGACAGCAAAATAAAATTAAGATAGAAGATATCTTGACTTCAAATTGATTTGTACTGGAATCACTTTTGAGCTAGGTGACATTGTATATGTTATTTAATTTCTGAGTCCTGGTTCAGCCTATAGTATGAGATCATTATCTTCCTTACGAGGTTGTTTTGAGGACTAAAGGAGATACTAAGAATATAACAGTGTTAAGTCCTTCTGTTTTTCCATCCTGTCATCATAATCTCTGCTACAGGGATCAGTAAGAAACAACTTCAGAATTTTTAAAAACATTTTCTAATTTTATTGTATACTTTCTTATTTACATTTAATAGTTATACATTTTTGTGGGATACAATATGGATATTTTTAAAAGAATTATTTCAATTAACTTTATTATTATTTTCTATTTAGATAAGAGAGAGACAGAGAAAGAGAAAGGGAAAGTGAGAAAACAAGCCAACAGGTCTAGGCCTCGAACCATGGTCAGCTATGTGGGAGTCCAACGCCTTTAACCACCACGCCACTTGCTGGCCCCACAATATAGATTTTAAAAGCATGTTTGCATGCAGTGTGCAATAATCAAATCAAAGATAATACTGTGTTCATAACTTTCAACAAAGAACACAACATTATGATACGGACCACTAATTTTTTAAAAAATATTTTATCAGTGCCTGTGCTCGCCAGAGAGAGAGAGACAGTGAGAGGGAAAGTAATAAATCACCACCACCACCCCCCAGCCCTTGTGGGGATGGTCACG
Source organism: Tupaia belangeri chinensis (assembly GCF_000334495.1). NCBI lineage: Eukaryota > Metazoa > Chordata > Mammalia > Scandentia > Tupaiidae > Tupaia > Tupaia belangeri. The sequence goes on from NW_006204812.1 coordinate 415,688, forward strand.
CTGCAATCCCTTCTCCTCCATTCTCCTCCTGAGATTTTGGGCACACACATGCATCACCCAGCCCGAGTTAAAGCCGCTAGATCTGGGACTCGAACAGCAGTGAACCATGTGGGAGTCCAGCACCTTAACCACTATGCCACCTGCTGGCCCTATGTGGACCATTAATTTTCCAAGATTGGCGATGTCCCCTTTTACACTCGGTTGTAGTGTGTCATCCCGCAACCCATCTGCCTGGCCTACCTGCATTCCTAAGTCTGTTAAATGCCTTTCTCCTGGTATTCTCTTATACCCTACCCCTCACACCCAAGCTCCTGTGCGGTCTCTGGTATCTATAGTTGTGTGCTCTTTATTTTTTGCTTTTACACTGCAATCCCTTCTCCATTTCTCCCTCCTTTCAGGATTCTGGATGGACACATATATATGCCTGGCCTGTTTTCAAGCCACCAGGTCTGGGACTCAAAATGCGTAGTCAGCTATGTAGGATTCATCTCCCTTAACCAGCAGGCTATGGGCTGGGCCCTAAAATTTTACTACTGATTCAAAGTTAAAAAGAAAGAAAGAAAGAAAGAAAGAAAGAAAGAAAGAAAGAAAGAAAGAAAGGAAGGAAGGAAGGAAGGAAGGAAAAGGGAAAAAAAAGTTACCTACTTATTGCACCTCCCAGCATTGTGTTCAAGGCCCTGGTTTAGAACTAATGACAGAAAGTGTCAATATGACATGGTCTGAGGTACCAGAGAGTTTATAGACTAACAAGGACAAACAACTACTGAATTACTAATCTCAGACATGACCTAGGATTATTAAATTTGGGTCAGATGGTGACAAGCAGTGCGAGGCAGGCAACATGGGAAAGTTCTGACTTTGTCTCCGAGTATGTTAGGCACGCATGTGCCTATGGTCCTGGCTGGCTGAAGCCGGGGGTGGATCACTGTCAAGACCCTGTCGAGGGTGCTGTAGCTCTCTCTCTCTGTCTCTCTCACTCATGGAATAAATAGACTTTAAAAAAGAATTATGAAGCAAAAAGTCATTCTAACACGGAGACATAAAGTCACCATTGTTAGTGACATGCACATGAGCCATGTACATTTGAGTGAACTTCTACAGGTGTATTACAGTCACCTGACATGAATGAACCTGCTGTTTACTTTACCTCAGAGAATTAAAGAAGCCATCTGACAGATATCCAAGTGATCGGCATGAAGCTGGGCATCAGAACAGATGAACAGAATCTTCCGTTGTTCTCCAGTACCCTTCCAACTGCCACCACCATCTTCTATTGTATTGTGTGTCACAGTTTACCAAACACCTTCCCAAATATGATTTCACTGACTCCCATCACCTGCAGTGATAGAGTCAGCCAGGAGACGGTAGTCTGAACTTTATGGAACAAACCCACTAAAGGGAAGAGCCAATCAAAGTGGACTCAGAGCAGTAAGGATGTAGTCTTCTTAATGTATTCCTTAGAAATTAAACTTTAACAATTACGTATCATCAATGTTACCTACTTTTATAAACATATATTCCAAGCCAACATGTTTTTTTCTTTTTTAGGCTACAGATTTGTATCAAGATATACAACTGGGCATGGTATCTTTATTTTTTTTAATTTTTATCGCCAGAGGATATATGTGCTCACCAGAGAGGAAGAGAGAGTGCACTTTGCAGTGGGCATGGTCAATGCTACAATCCTTGTTCTTCCTTTTCTTGTTCCTGTAAGGAGTTGGCGCATGCACACACATGTGCCTGGCATGTTTTTCAAGCCACTGGGGATAGGATTCAAACTACGATCAGTTCTCTTAACCATTAAACTATAGGGTTGGCCCCATGTGGTCTTTATATAGAAGCTGAAGTTTCTCTTTAAGAATAAGGCCAGGGACCAGCAGTTAGCGTAATGGCTATGTTGCTGAACTCCCATGTAGTCAAATGCGGGTCAAGTCCTGGACCCAATGGCTTAAACTCACACTGGGTGCGTGTGCGTGCGTGCCTAAGATCTCGAGAGGAGAATGGAGGAGAAGGGATTGCTGTGTGGCCATCCCGCCTAGGGGGTGATTTCTTGCTTTCTGTCTCTCTGTCTTTCTCTGTCTCTCTGGCAAGCGCATGCACCCTATAGCAAAAACTTCTCCAAAAAAAAAAAAATAAAAAAATAAGGCCATTCATGGTATTAAACATGAGCAATAAAAACAATGTATTACATTTCCATGTGGGATTCCTCTTACTTAGATTTTCTTTTTTGGGAAAGAAATTTTTGCTATAGGGTGTATGTGCTCAACAGAGAAACAGTGAGAGACAGAGAGATAGAAAGCGAGAAATCACTCCCCAGGAGGGATGCCCATACTCCAATCCCTTCTCCTCTCAGGATCTTGAGCACACATACACATGAGGCCTGTATCAGTTTTAAGCCTCTGGGTCTGGGACTTGAACCATGGTCAACTACATGTGAGTCTGGCAATGTAACCATTACACCATCTGCTGGTCCCGTTAGATTTTCTATGGAGTGTGATTAGGCCTCCAGTTAGGCCATCTAAACTATGATAGTATCAGAACCAATCAGTTAAAAGACAGTTTATTTGTGGGACTAGCAGATGGGGTAATGGTTACATAACTGAACTCTCACGTAGTTGACCGTGGTTCCAGTCCTGGACCTGGTGGTTTAAAACTCATGCTGGACGCATATGCATGCATGTCCAAAAATCTCCAGAGGAGAAGGGACGTGGCGTGGTCATCCCTCCATGGCGATTATTTCTTGCTCTCTGTCTCTCTGTCTCTCTAGTGAGCATACATGCCTTACAGCAAAAAAACTCTCTCTAAAAAATAAATAAATGAGTTTATTTGTACATTTTATTAATTCTACTTATACTAAGTGGTAGAGAATAAAATCTTTTGGAAAATTTAAGCTTATCTTAGCTGTAAACATAACAAAGAAAATACATTTTTGTCTAGAAAACATTGTTATTGGGAGAGTTATATACTCCTAAGGACCAAAGTGGTAGTGATAACAGTCATTTAAATCAGAAAAATCTTAGAGAAAGGGAGAAGTTTAGGCAGATTGGCAAGGTCACTTGAGTCAGCCATTCTTTTGCATCAAGACATTCTCATTGCAGAGCCCCATGCTTGTGGGGGTGGTGACACATACTACAATGCTGCCTCCCTTGAAAAACCCACCTTAAATACAACCTCTTTTAGAACATCTTCCATGACTCCTCCAACACAGATTGACAATTACACAACTCTCATTCCTTCTACCATCATCTCTAGGTGGTCTCCTCAGATCCATTCTTGAACCCACCAAATCTAGTTGCTAAAAGTAGTCAGAGTGAGCTTTTAAAACCCAAATTTGTGGTTTAAACCCTTCCATGACTTCTAGTTGCTCTTAGAATAAGGTATAAATCCTTTGTGTAATATTTCAGAGGAGTTCATGGTACTGTTCTCTCACTACACACACACACACACACACACACACACACAATTTTTTAGAGGCTTTTTAAGTGCTTTTTTTGCTCACTGGAGAGACAGACAGTGAGAGGGAAAGTGAGAAATCACCCCCTCCCCCAGAGGGAATGGCCATGCCACAATCCCTTCTCTTCTTCTCCTCCCAGGATCTTGGGCATGCATGCATACGCCCCTGGTTTGAGTTTCGAGCCACTGGGTCAAGGACTCGAACTGTGGTCAGCCATGTGAGAGTCCAGCGATGTAACTGCTATGCCATTTGCCAGCCCCAAAACACATTTTTTCAAGACAGGGTCTCACTATGCCATGATCCCTCTGCCTCAGGACCCTTAGACCACAGATGAATCAGGTGAATGCCACTGTATCCAGCATTTAGGGTTGGCTGGGAATTGAATCAGGCCGGCCATGGGGCCTCAGCCTCCAAAGTAGCAGCATTTAACTGCTCACACAACTGCTACTGGGCTCTCTTCTCTTTCACTATATTTGAGTGGTTTTAAACTTTCTCTAAAGTTCAAAAAAGAAAGAAAAGGAAACAGAAAAAGCTGGTCTCAAATCCTTAACATTGTTTAAAAGGCCCAGCATTGGGACCAGCAGTTACTGTAATGGTTATGTTGCTGGACTCCCATGTTGTCGATTGCAGTTCGAGTCCCGGACCCAGTGGCCTAAACTCATACCTGGTGCATGTGTGTGCGTGCCCAAGATCCTGAGAGGAGAATGGAGAAGGGATTGCTGCGTGGCCATCTCCCCAGGGGGTGATTTCTTGCTTTCTGTCCCTCTGTCTCTGTCTTTCTGGCAAGCGCATGTGCCCAATAGCAAAAACCTCTCTCTCAAAAAAATAAAAAAAAAAGAGGGATTTTCAGAGGAACCATCTTTCTGGTCCTAATTTACTTTGGAACAGCTTATCTTCTTTTCTTTTTTTTTTTTTTTTTTGAGAGTTTTTTTTTGCTATAGGGCACATGCGTTCGCCAGAAAGACAGACAGACAGAAAGCAAGAAATCACCCTCCAGGAGAATGGCCACACCGCAATCCCTTCCCCTCCATTCTCCTCTCAGGATCTTGGGCACGCACACACATGCGCCCGGTGTGAGTTTAAGCCACCGGGTCCAGGACTTGAACTGTGATCAACTACATGGGAGTCCAGCAACATAGCCATTACGCTAACTGCTGGTTCCCTTTGGAAGAGCTTTTCACATAAATCCTATTTAAAGATAATAACTCAAAAGATTATCTACCTAGGGCCAGCAGGTGGTGCAGAGGTTAAGGTGGCAGTTCAAGTCCTTGACCTAGTTGTTTGAAAAACACACTGGGTGGGGCCGGCAGATGGTGTAGCAGTTATGTACTCCCACGTGGCTGACTGCAGTTCAAGTCCTGAACTGTGGCTTACAACTCATGCAGGGCGTATGTGTGTGGGCGCATGTGTGTGAGTGCCCAAGATCCTGGGAGAATGGAGGAGAAAGAATTGCAGTGTGGCCATCCCCCTTGGAGGATGATTTCTCACTTTCCCTCTCACTATCTCTGTCTCTTTCCCCAGCAAGCACATGTGCCCTAAGGCAAAAAAACTCTAAAAAATTAGTTAAAAATTACTTTAAGAAAACTTATATATGATTTCCCCTGATGAGTCAACTCCCTGTGCTACATTCTCTCTCATATACCAGACATGTATAAAGTGTCTTTTAAGCTTCTATCTTGGTTTATTGGCATTTCTTTGTGTGATTACACATTTAAATGTTTTGTCCAATGACACAGTATAGTCTTAAAAGCAGAGTGTGTAACTGTCACCATCATACCCTTAGCACTCAGAACACAGAAGGCACTAAAACGTCTTGAATAAAATGTGAATTAAAGTGTACACTAAGCAATTAACATTAGAGATCATTGAGGCCAGACAGTGGCACAACAGTAATGCAACTGGACCCACCCAGGAAGGTCAGGTCCTGGGATTCTACCCCAGGGCCTCTTTGCACATCTCAGAGGTGAAGATGCAGGGCAATGTGAAGACCCTGTGTAGGGGAGTGCCAGTCTCTTTCTCACAGAAGAAATACAAGGGGACCAGCAGGGGCAGGGTGGTTAAGGTGCTGGACACTCCCACATGGCTGACCAGAGTTTGAGTCCCAGACCTGGTGGCTTGCTTTCGCACTTCCCCTCTTTCTCTCTCTTTTTCTGTGTCTCTCTCTGGTCAAATTAAAGAAATAAGTGAACAGATACATATTTTTTAAATATATATATATTTAAAAAATAAGAAATACATATTAAAAAATGTAAGTAGTAGTATGTCTTTCAAGTGTGCCCATAAAGTACTTAGCCAAGCACCCAGCTAAGATCAAGTACTAAGTAGCAGCTTCTGTGAATGCCATATTATGCCTTGTGTCATTACTGGGCTTAACCGCACCCTCCTCCCTGCACTTAACTCATTTTTGGATCCCACCAATACCTAGAACTAACGTTATTATTGTAGAAATACGCTCAATATTCATTGAATTTACTTGCCCTTTCAACAAAACGACTTTTGGCATTTTTAGTTAGAAGACACAACATCTACTTTTAAATAACTTCCCACTAAAATCAAATTACAGTCAGTCCTGCATTGTGGTTCCACACTGTCCTTTTCTGCACTAGCAACAACGCACACCGGCAAGTCCTATCTTTCATGATCTCGAATTACGTACAAAGGAACCAACGCTGGCCGCCACACTGACGTCCGCCAGTGCTGACAGTGAGCTAACGATGACTGCAGGGAAAACAGAAAAGAACACATGGAAGAAAGAAGAGAAACGCGCCCACAGCGAACAGCGGATCTCCAAACGCCACCCGCAGTGGGGTCAGCCAGGCAGCGCCCGCCAGCTGACCGCACTTTCTATTTCTGGGGGGTGCTGGGGCCGCGCCGCCACACTGACGTCCGCCAGTGCTGACAGTGAGCTAACGATGACTGCAGGGAAAACAGAAAAGAACACATGGAAGAAAGAAGAGAAACGCGCCCACAGCGAACAGCGGATCTCCAAACGCCACCCGCAGTGGGGTCAGCCAGGCAGCGCCCGCCAGCTGACCGCACTTTCTATTTCTGGGGGGTGCTGGGGCCGCGCCCCCCCGTCAATGGAAACGTCCTGACAGCGCGCACCTCCAAGTTCCCGAGCGCCCTCGGGCCGGGGCCGGGCGACCTCGCCCCGAGCGCCCGCGTAACGAAGCCGCAGTCCGGGGCCCGCTCGGCGGCTCACCGGGCCAGG
>NW_006204812.1:422666-423171 GCF_000334495.1 Tupaia belangeri chinensis
CCGCTGCTGCCTCCTCGCGCCGCGCGGGAAGTGCGAGGGGCCAAGCGTGGGCGCACCCGAGAGCCCAGCGTCTACGCACCCGTGTCCCTCGTCAGCCTCTGACTGCGGTGTAGCGATTTCCCCGCATTCTGATGAGGATGAACTTGACCCGAGCCTGGTGACCCCGGGCAGCGACGGTTATGGGGCTCTCCGCGCCTCTGCGGGTTTACGAAGGGCTTCCCGGGGAGACCCGCCTTCCCCAGAGCAAGCCCCGGTGTGCACTGCGAGGTCAGGCATGGACCCTCCGAGTTCCGCTTAGAGAGCTGGCCTCACTCTAGGCAAAATAACGTTGGCCTGGGGAGCCAGCAGTTAGCCTAATGGCTATGTCGCTGGACTCCCACGTAGTCGACCACGGTTCGCGTCCCGGACCCGGTGGCTTAAAACTCATGCCGGGCGCGTGTGCGTGCGTGCCCAAGATCCCGAGAGGAGAATGGAGGAGAAGGGATTGCTGCGTGACCATCCCCCC
>NW_006204812.1:423317-430144 GCF_000334495.1 Tupaia belangeri chinensis
TTGAGCTGGGCCGCGCCCCGCCAGGCCCCAAAGCCCCCACCCACCCTTAGCCCCCGCCTGCACACGACCTCCTCTTACCACTACCCCAAACAGGCCGCCCCCAGGGTAAAAGCTCTCTGATGTACTATCAGATCACTGCCACCTCCACCGACCTCCCAGCACCCAGGCCTTTTTACGTTTACGCCTCCCTATAAAAGGAAAATCCTTCTCTGCCTGTGGAGACAGCTGGAGATCTCACGGTCAGAGAGATCTATTGTAGTAGTCTTCCCCCCAACTCCATTGCTACAGTTCCTTTCCCTCTTCTAGGACCACTCTTCCATTAAGACTCTCCTTCCATAAATCCAGGTTGTTTTCCAAAGTTGAGCATTCTCCCTATTGCAATAGTTGTGCCTTCGGGCCATAGTCCTTTTCCCTGTGGCAGTAATCCTTTCCAATGAAGTCTCAATTTACCTAAATCGGGCTTTGTTTTCTACTTGACAGTTTTTAGTGCAAGACTCAGAGATTGGCTCTCACCTACACACCCACCTTCCCCACTCAGGTAAAGGCGATTCCTGAGTCTTAGAACTCATTTCCTGTTGAGCCATCTTGGGATCCTATGGTGGCTTCCGCTCTGGAACCAGTGCTGCTGACATCTTGTCTGTTGAAGCAGGGTAAGACGATTCCTTTGAACAGACCCTTAGGAAGGCTTTTCTTTTTTTTTTTTTTTTCTTTTTCTTTTCTTTTCTCTTCTTTTCCTTCTTTTTTTTTCTTTCTTTCCTTCTCTTTTTCATTTTTTTTGTGTCTTAACATCATTTGATGAAGACAGGATTCTTGGGAACCAGCAGTTAGCGTAATGGCTATGTCGCTGGACTCCCACGTAGTCGACCCCGGTTCGCGTCCTGGACCCGGTGGCTTAAAACTCACGCCGGGCGCGTGTGCGTGCGTGCCCAAGATCCCGAGAGGAGAATGGAGGAGAAGGGATTGCGGTGTGACCACCCCCCCTGGGGGGTGATTTCTCGCTTTCTGTCCCTATGTCTCTCTCTGTCTAGAGGTTTATTTCTGTACTCTCAACTTCATTCTATTAATGATGTATTTCTCCTTACCCCAGTACTAAATTATTTTGATTACTGTAGCTTTCTGGTAGGTTTTGAAGTCAGGGAGTGTGAGTCCTCCAACCTTACTCTTATTTATTTATTTATTTATTGGAGAGGTTTTCGCTATAGGACTTGTAGGCTCGCCAGAAAGACAGAGAGAGACAGAGAGACAGAAACCGAGAAATCACCCCCCAGGGCGGATGGCCTGCCACAATTCCTTCTTCGCCATTCTCTCTGGATCTTGGGCACGCACACACACACACCTGGCGTGAGTTTAAGCCACTGGGTCTGGTTGACTACATGAGAGTCCAGCGACATGGCCATTATGCCTACTACTGGTCCCCCTTACTCTTTTTTTTTTTTCTAGACAACTGAGTTTTATTTGTTGTATAAATCACCTAGCATCTTTCAGGTGAAAAAAAAATACTAAATTTGAATAAAGATATTACAAAATGAATTAGAGCCCAATAAAAATTAGCTTTGGGGAGGGAACATAATTCTACTCAATTAGGGCAAACATTTTTAAAAAAATTATTTATTTATTTATTTTGAGAGGTTTTCACTATAGGGCGCGTGCGCTCGCCAGACAGACAGAGAGAGATATAGAGACAGAAAGCGAGAAATCACCCCCCCAGGGGGGATGGTCACGCCGCAATCCCTTTTCCTCCATTCTCCTCTTGGGATCTTGGGCACGCACGCACATGCACCCAGCGTGAATTTTAAGCCACCGGGTCCGGGACGCGAACCGCGGTAAACTACGTGGGAGTCCAGCAAGATAGCCATTACGCTAACTGCTGGTTCCCTCCAAGGCAAACATTTTTATAGACCACAGATTATTATTATTATTTTTTCCCGGAGAGATTTTTTTTTCCTGCTATAGGGCACGTGTGCTTACCAGAGAGGCAGAGAGAGACAGAGAGAGAGAGAAAGTGAGAAGTCATTCCCTAGGGGGGATGGATGGCCAAGCCGCAGTCCCTTCTCCTTCATTCTCCTCTCTGGATCTTGGGCACGCACGCACACACGCCCCGCATGAGTTTAACACCCATCATGCCATGAATTCATAGGGAATATGTTCCAGAAGCTCAGGCTCCTTTCCATTGGTTCTCACAAAGTGTGCTTCTCTGGGTGGAGCAGGCTGGTGCTTCAGTTGAACCCAAGTACCTTTCTCTTTGGCTTCCTTCTTTTTCTGGTCCTTTTCTTTCACCTGTTTTAGGAAGCTATCTCTGCTCTTAGAATGCTTCACATGTTCAATACCAACGACATTAATTCTCTTGGCAAGAATCTTGCCCTTGTTTGTTCGCAACAATGTCAACAGCATGCTGGGTAACAGTGTAGACTCTCAGTTTTGCCATGGTAACATTTGTGGGGCACTCCCTTTTGCACAGTATCCGTTCCCTTGATGTCTACAGTATCACCTTTCTTGTGCATCTATGTTGCCAAAGGAACCACTCCACGTTTTCTAAAAGGCATAGAGAACATATATATCGGGTGCCTCTCTTCTTTCCCTTTTGTGTTTGTCATTTTGGTTAATCACTGGAACATGTCGGTTCTGGCCAAAAGGCCCCCTTAACTCTTCTTTTTCAAGATTATTGTGTCTGTTCAAAATTCCTTATAATTTCTAATGAATTATAGGATCATCTTTTCCATCTCCACTTTTTTTTTTAAAGCACATTGAAATTTTGATAGGGATTGCATTGAATTGGAAATCTCTTCTTCTGTGGATTATTGTTTTTTGTAAACATTATTTATTTAGTTATATTATTATGTATCTTATCTATTTATAAAATTTGATCAGTGGAGAGAGGGAAAGTGAGAAAGCAGGCCTCTAGTTTCAGAATTTCAAACCGCAGTTGGCCATGAGGGAGTCCAGTGCCTTAAGCACCCCGAGATCTGCTAGCCCCATTATTATTATTATTAATTTTGCTACAGGACACATGCACTCATCAGAGAGAAACAGAGAGAGAGGGAAACTGAGAAAGCAAGCTGCCAGGTCCAGGACTTAAACTGCAGTCAGCCATGTGGGAATCCAGCATCATTAACCACCACACCACTTACTGGCTCCCTTTGGATTATCTTTTCATTCTGTTACTAGTATTCTTTCATACACAAAATTTTAAATTTTGGTCCAATTTTTTTTCAACTGGACTTTTGCTGTCATATCCAAGAAACTATTGCCAAGTCCAATGTCATTAGGATTTCTTCCTATATTTTCTTCTAAGGTTTTATAGTTTCAACTCTTATATTTAGGTGTTTAATCCGTTTTGAGTTATTTCTGTATACAGTGTAAGATAAAGGTCCAACTTCATTCTTTTGCAAGTAGGTATTCAGTTTTCCTAGCACCATTTGCTGAAGACTGTCTTTTTCCTAAAATAGATCACATGTAGTCATAATGTTTCATCCTTCTACTGTGCTTCTGGGTTTGGTTTGCTAGTATTTTGCTGAGGATTTTTGCACCTAGTAATATCAGAAGGTATATTGTTATATTTATTTATTTATTTATTTATTTTGCTGTAGGCACATGTGCTGACCAGAGAGAGACAGAGAAAGGAAAAGTGAGAAATCACCCCTTGGGGGGATGGCCTCACCACACTCCCTTCTCCTCCATCTCCTCTTGGTATCTTGTTTAACCATGCACATGCACCTGGTATGATGTTCAAGCCCCGGGGTCCAGGACTTGAACTGTGGTTAGCCATGTGGGAGTCCAATACCTTAATCACCATGCTACTTGCTGACCTCTAGGGGATATTATTTTCTAGTTTTCTTTTATTTGTGTCCCCCCCCACCCAAGTTTAAATATTTCTTTCATAAGTAAAACAGGTGGAAAGAGAGGGAGACATTGCCCTCAACAGGGTCTCCTGGCTGAGATTCCACTCCCTCTCCACCCCACCCCCACCCCAGCCAACACCAGATGGTGAGCACAAAAGTGTCCAGCATACTCACAGATATTTGGAAGCAAAACTGGAACCTTTCCATATGGGTCAGCTTCATAAAACATTATGTTTTACTGCTATGCCACCAATTGGCCCGTCTTTACCATTTCTTTCACTTTTTTTCTTTTTTTTTGAGAGAAATTTTTGCTACAGGGTGCATGCACTTCGGGGGGGGGGGAGAGAGAGGGAGAGAGGAAGCAAAAAATCACCCCCCATGGGGAATGGCCATGCTGCAATCCCTTCTCCATTTTCCTCTTGGTACTTTGGGCACCATATGCATACCTGGGGCTGAGTTTCAAGCAGCTGGGTTCGGAACTTGCATGTCTCCTACTGGGAGACACCTACCCACCTGCTGCTCCAGTCTTTTGCATTTCTTAAGGGAGAGAAAAGAGAAGGTCAAGTTCACTGAAATTTAGTAAATATATTAAAATGAGAATGATCTTGAGAACTTTGCTTGTTTTTGTGAGATTTTCTCCTTTGATTTTTCGTCTGAGTATTATTTAGTATCTTGCCAGCTCTCCTATGTAGTTTTTTTTTTTTTTTTTTTTTTTTTGGGAGAGGTTTTTCTTTGCTATAGGGCTTGTATGCTCGCCAGACAGAGACATAGAGACAGAAAGCGAGAAATCACCCTCAGGGGGGATGACCACGCCGCAATCCCTTCTCCTCCATTCTCCTCTCGGGATTTTGGGCACGCACACATGCACGGCATGAGTTTTAAGCCACCGGGTCCGGGACTTGAACCGTGGCGGTCTAGTATGTGGGAGTTCAGCGACATAGCCATTACACTAACTGCTGGTCCCTTGTATGTAGTTTTAAATGAAGTTCTACATGCTGTGGAAAACGGGCAACCATCTTTCTCAAGTCTTATTTTCTTTCGTCTCTGAAGTTTCCTTCCCCCATTTTGTACTTTAAGATACTTCCCAGAGGCTTCCCCTAACATCCCTGCTTGAATTAGAGGTCTCAGCCTCATTCTTTCTGTTCTTTTTAGTGGCAATTCTTTGTTTCAGTACCTGGTTTCTACTTGCTCTCACTTTTTTAGTTTGCTATAGGGTGTGCACTTGCCAGAGAGAGCGGGGATGTGAGAAATCACCCCCGAGGGGGAATGGGCACCCTGCAACCCCTTCTTCACTCTCTAGTGACCATGGCATGCAGGCACGCATGCCCACCTGTTTGTCAAGCCTCTGTCTGTGACTTAAACCACGCTGTGGCCCATGTGGGATACAGCAGCTTCATCCTCCGGACCACCTGTCGGCCCTGCCTCCTAGTTCTTATCACATTGCAGTGCAGCTTTCTGCTTCTTTGCCTTCTACGTTCCTTCCTCATCTGTGAGCTCTTTGAGGGCCAGAACTTTTTTTTTTTTTTTCTCTCTGAATCTCTGTATTTCCTGGTCTGGCAGAGTACCTAACGCCAGTTGGGTTTGGAGTGAACATATATGTTGATAGTAAACTTGGGTTATAGTAATCCAAATGGTAATCTAGCCTTCCTTTTGTAGGACTACAAAACAAACAAAAATGAAACAAAGGAGGAAAACACACAGATCCTTTGAATTCTAATTTGCATTCCACACACCTCCCCAGAATACTTGATAAATTACTTAAAAGCAGCCACTTTCTGCGGAAGTAAAACTGTTCGTTCTGTTCAATGATGTCATAGCTAATTGACCTAGGAAAAACAAGATCTGCTTTTCATGGTACCCACACCCATTATGAGGCTGGCTTTAAGTGGTGAGTGAAGAGTCTTAGGGGAGGGTGTGGTATGCAAACTAGCTTAGAAAGGATCTGCCTGCGTTTCTGGAATGGTATTTCCCAAATGGAACACCTATTGCCCTTCCCAGTTTCGTAGGCATTGTCGAGTGACTGGGCAATTGGATTAGCAGAATGCTCTTATCTTGACGCCACTGGTGATTTTTACAGAACTCTTCTCCAGTCCTCAGGATTTTTTTTTTTTTAGTGTAATAAGCAGGAAGAACTTCTGCTCAATAAATAGGCTGTCTCCAATGAACCGTAAATTTCTGAAATGAACACAATTTGTACTTTACAGCAGAGCTCTTCGTATTAATTAATCATATTTCTTACATTTTTCCTTTGGAAGTTGTTACATTTTATATCTTTGGGTTGGGCTTCTTTAATTCTTTTTTTCTTCCGTACGTAGTGGGGAGAAAGGGCTGTGATAAATGAAGCTCTGAGAATTAATTCTCTGTAACTCTGCCTTAGATCTAGCTGCGGTTAGAGAAAGCTACCCTCTCTTTGTTTAAGGACGCAGGGTTCTAGCGTGCTTTCGTTTTTAAATTTTCCCTCTTGTTAAGTTTACTATGTGCCAGATACCACACAGATCTATTTGATCACAGTTGTCATTCTCATTTTTACAGCCATGAAAAGTGCGATTCAAGTTCAGTGTCTTGTGTTAGGTAGCTCTGGAATTCCAACTTAGCTCTCGCCGACTCCATCACCAGCTCCCTTCCATCTCGCACCTTGGCATGTGGTTCCTAGCTCCATCCAGGCCACCTGGGGTGACGGCGCGGGTGTCTGGGTATGGCTCCTTCAGCCGGAGGGCTCTAGGACCGCGCCCCACGCCCGAACTCGCCCAGCTCCCAGTCTGGTTTTTCCCATCCCCCAGCCGCGACTGGCGGCGAGACCAGGAAACCATAGAGTCGACAGGGCCCAGAGCGTCGCTGCCCGGCCGCCCGGCGCCGGCGCGAGGGGCGGGGCTTGCTGGGGGCCGGCAGGGGAGAAGAGGAAGCCGCCGGGAAGGCGAGGGCTGGCTGGCCTTGCAGCGCCCCCGCGCGGCCGCGGCCGGCAGCGGGCTCGTCGGCGCCGCCGCGCCC
>NW_006204812.1:430694-430946 GCF_000334495.1 Tupaia belangeri chinensis
GGAGGCCGCGGCTCTGGCCCTTCGCCTTGCCGCCCGGCCCTTTTGTGTAAAGAACGGCACTTGCGTCCAGAGGAGGGCTTCGGGGTTCGTCTGGGGGCGTTAGGACAGCCTGCCCTCCCGTCCTTGCCCTCCCTCGGAGGGGAGTCCTAGGGGAGCCAGAGCGGGCCGGCGTCCGGGGCGAAGCTGGGGAAGTGAAAGTTTGCTGCGGTGTCGGAGCCTTCCTGAAAGTGGCAGCCCCCGCCGTCTGCTCCA
>NW_006204812.1:431033-475248 GCF_000334495.1 Tupaia belangeri chinensis
CTCCGCCACCGGGTAGAAGCGCGCGGTCGCGCTCCGGCTCTCCAGGTCTCCGAGCCCAGAGACCCAGGCCGGGCGGTGTGGCGGCACGCGCGTCCAGCAGGCCGAGCGCGCGGGTCACCAGTGGAGCCTGTCAAAAGAAACGTCAGATGTTTGGCAGGTGGGCTGTCATCCCAAGTCGTTTGGGCATTCCGACTCTGCACTGGTGTAATGCGGATAGTTCACGGAAGGGGGTTAACACCATCCTTGTCAGACCCCGCAGAAGTGACATTTTGAAGAAGCAGGGGACGATTTAGTCCCCCCCAAAGTGATCGAAAGGTCTTGACGTTTTTATTACCCACAGGGGCAAACTCGAAACTAGAGCAGGTATTTAGCATTTTAAGGCAGTTGACAAGTTCGCGTTGTTATAGGATTGATGGGTCCTCAATCCAGAGAAGAGCGAGCTTTCTGTTAGAAAGAGGCTCTCTTGCTGAGGAGTAGTTTGGCTGGAAAATGCTGCTCATTTAAAATGCTCCTTCGAATCCGCACCATTTTGTTATTTTTAAGGAAGGAAAGTGGTATTTTATGTTCTATAAGGGTCTACAAAATTGGGATTTGTGTTTGCTTTTTCTCGTTGTGTCTCGTACTGTTTTGACATGACTCAGAGTGAGTCTAGGCACATACAGCAGAAGTATTTTGCCATTACTACCCTGAACTATATTTCTTTTATCGTTGACAATATCGTTGTCTTTTATTTCCTAATAGTTTGGAAAATTACTTGTTTAAGCCCTCCTAGCCAACAGACTGTGTTAGGGGCTTGCCAGTCTCCTAGGTTGAAATGAGGAAACTACATCTGGAAGTTGTGCAGACGCTCCAGAGCACATTCTGAAGAGGAGGCTTTGCGGAGAAACTGTTCCGAACATGTCCAAGTTTCTTGACTTGTTGGCTGTCGTATATTTCACAATAAAAGTGCATTTCGGGAAGGGCCTGTCCTCTATCTAGGTACAGCTAAAGGACCTAGAGGGTAAGCGTTTAATTGTAACATGCCGTGAATGCTGCCTACTAGAGCAGCGTCCGAAGTGATTAGATACCTCTCAGCCCTCAGTTTGTGGCCCCACTTTTGAATTCATGGATATCATGTTGTCCTTACCCCCGAGGAATAAGGTGAGGTCATCTGTCAAGCAGCTGTTATGGAGATGTTAAAAGGCGAGGGATCAATAATCTACTGTAGACATGAACATTTGGTAGCTTTTAAATTGCTGGAAGAATGAAAGGTATGAGAGCTCTTTCTAGAAGACGACTAATGAAGCTTTTTTAAGGACCCTTTTAAAATGTTTGACAAGACCATAAATAACAGTTTGCTGAAGATTTACTCTGAAATATTTTTCAGTTTTGAAAAGGTTTATATTATGGCTGTAGAAGATGATGGAATGATCGAATTGCTCGCACTAAGATTTTAGATGTTACTCTTCTGTGGTGATAGGATCTTTAGAAAACGATAGTTTTAATTCTGAATTTATTGAATCCATAGACTCTATTCATGAAGTAGGTTGTACATTTTTGGGGTATATATTTCTGAAGTAGATTGGTTTGAATCTGGTTAATTCTTCCTGTCTAGTTGGTTTTGTATTAGGAGAATTTAACATTTCTGGTTCACCATTTCAGGTGTATTTAGGGTACCCTCTGTGTCTTACGGTGTCTGTAATAGACATTTGTCAGTGTCTGTAAAGTTTTAGTTGATGGAAAATGGATTTGTCCATGATTTTTGTTTGTTTGTTTCAGAATACACTTATTTTTGTAGGGGGAAATGTACTCTTTGTGAGATATGTTATTGAAGAGTCTCCCCGTTTTTGTTTCTGTGCTGTGCTCATCATTTAACTACACTTTGATTTTTCCCTGATTTTTCCCCCTCTTATTTTATTTACTGTATCTTGAGATTTCATTTGCTTTAAAAAGCCATAGCACTGAGAGCTGGTCTCATAGCTTTGCTTTTTCCCCAAGTAGGATATGGTAGTATTTGTGTAGGATAGGGGGTTACATTTTGCAGGTTATTGAAATAATTTTCTTGTGTCTACACTTCTTTCCCCAGTATGAAAACTTTTATTTATTTTTATTATTTTGATATATGCAAAGTTGTACATAATGTCTACAACTCAATACTTTGGGGATAAATATAAATCTTTGAAATCATCAGTATCCTCAAGGTCATGGATGTGTCACTCCTAAAGTTTTTCTGCTCCCTTGGAACCAGCAGTTGGTGTAATGGCTATGTTGCTGGACTCCCATGTAGTTGACCACGGTTCAAGTCCTGGGCAAGGTGGCTTAAACTCATGCTGGGCAGCTGGGCATGTATGCGTGCGTGTCCGAGATCCCGAGAGGAAAAGGGATAGTGGCATGGCCATCCCTTTGTGGGGGGTGTGATTTCTTGCTTTCTGTCTCTTTTTGGTGAACGCACGTGCCCTATAGTGACCCCCCCCCCCCCCCCCAAAAAAAGAAGTTTTTTCATGGACTGCTCCCTTTATGGCTGTCATTATTATGACATTTGTGGTAAGAACACTTAATGTGAGACCTACCTTCTTAGTAATTTTTTTTAGCTTTGCTATAGGCTGCATGTGCTCACTGGAGAGAGACAGAGAAAGGGAAAGAAGTCACTCCCAAGAGGGGATGGCCACTTTGCAATCCCTTCTCCATTCTGTTGGGATTTGGGGCACACAAGCCTACACCCCTGGCATGTTTTTCATGCCACAGGGTCTGGTACTCAAACAGCGTAGTCGGCCATGTCTAATCCAGCAACGGACTCACCATGCTGCTTGGCTGACCCCTCTTTGAAATTTTAAGTATATTCTTAGCTGTAGGGTCTCTAATCTCGTAAGGGAAACTTTGTTGCTTTTGACTATTTGCTTCTGATTCTTTGTCCCTCAATCCACTAGCAGTCGGCATTGTACTCTGCCTCTGTTTTAGTTTCTTAGATTCCACATATAAATGAGATTATACAGTACTTATCTTTTTTGTGATTTATTTCACTTATTATAGTGTCCTCCAGGTCCATCCATGTTTTCATAAACTGCAAGGTTTCTTTCTTTTTAAAGGCTAGATTTCTTTCTTTTTAACCAACAGCTAGTGTAATGGCTATGTCGCTGAACTCCCATGTAGTCGACTGTGGTTCGAGTTCTGGACCCAGTTCTGGACCCAGTGGCTTAAACTCACGTCGGGCATGTGTGCGTGCGGGCCCAAGATCCCGTGAGGAGAATGGAGGAGAAGGGATCGCAAAGTGGCCATCCTCCCTGGGGGGCGGGGGGGTGATTTCTCGCTTTCTATCTCTCTGTCTCTGTCTTTCTGGCAAGCTCATGCACCCTATAGCAAAAATCTCTAAAAAAAAAAATGCCATTGCTCACATGTACGTGTGTGTATAGACATCTATAGGCATTTAGATTGTTCTATATCTTGGTATTGTGAACATTGCTGTAGTGAGCATGGGAGGTATGTCTTTGAAATCCTGATTTCAGTTATTTTGGAGAGATATCCAGAAGTGGGATTGCTAGGTTGTATGTGGCTCTAGTTTAGTTTGTTACGTAACCTCTGTACTGTTTTACATAGTGGCCACAGTACTGTGCATTTCCACGGACTAGTATAAGACTTTCTTTTCCTCCACATTCTCGTCAACACTAGTCTCTTGTATTTTTGATAGCAGCCATCCTGTCAGGTGGTCTCTCATTGTGGTTTGGATTTGCATCTCCTTGATAATAGTGACGTTGAATACTTTTCATATGCTTGTTGACCATTTGTGTGTCTTTGGAGAAATGTCTGTTCAGGACCTGAGGTGTAGATGGAGGAGAAGGGATTGTGGTGTGACCATGCCCCATTGAGGAGTATTTTTTTTTGCTTTTACTTCTTGCTGGCTTTCTAGTGCATGCCTCGCTGGCAAATTAAAAAAAAAAAAAATCAAAACAAAACCAAAAAGCAAGACCCCTCATCAGATACATGCTTTGTAAGTATTTTCTCCTATTCCGTAGAATACCTTTGTGCTCATGTCAAATTGACTTGCGCTATGCAGTTCAATGTAATTACTTCTGTATACTGTGGCCTTTTAAAAAAGTATGCATAAAAAATCTTGACCCCTGGGGCCGGCAGGTGGCGTGGTGGATAAGGGCACTGGACTCCCACATGGTCGACTACGGTTCGAGTCTCGGACCTGGTGGCTTGCTTTTTCACTTTCCCTCTCTCTCTCACTATTTCTCTTTGTCTTTCCAGTCAAATTAAAGAATAAAATGAATGAATAAATAAAATTATATAAATAATTTAAAAAAACTTGACCTCTTTCATGGCAGTTAATTTTGCCATCAGTTATTAGCATCTATTTGCTCTACCTATGTGTTACTTCCAGAAAAAAAAAAATATTACTACTGAATTCACAGAACAGGACAGCAGTCTTTGAAAAATATTTCAACATTTTTTTCTGTCTCTTTTTGTTGGGCCTGTTTGAGGTCTTTGTTCAAAATTAATTAATTACATTTTTTTTTTTTTTTTGAAGAGAGATTTTTGCTAGAGGGCATATGCTGTGCTTGCCAAGAGACAGGACAGAAAGAGAAATCACCCCCCACCTGGTGGGGATGGCCATGTTGCAATCCCTTTTCCTCCAGTCTCTTCTTGGGATCTTGGGCACTCATGCACATGCACCTGGCGTGAGTTTTTTGAGTTTTATTTTTTCGCTATAGGGCGTGTGCGCTTGCCAGACAGACAGAGAGAAACAGAGAGACAGAAAGCGAGAAATCACTCCCCAGGGGGGATGGCCACACTGCAATCCCTTCTCCTCTCGGGATCTTGGGCACACACGTGCACGCACCCAGCATGAGTTTTAAGCCACTGGGTCTGGGATGCGAACCATGGTCGACTACATGGGAGTCCAGCGACAAAGCCATTACGCTAACTGCTGGTCCCCTGGCATGAGTTTTAAGCTGCTGAGTCCGACACTCGAACCGTGTCAACTATGTGGGAGTTCAGTGACATAACCATTTCACCATCCCTAATTAATTAATTATTTTTTGCTATGCCGTGCATGAACTTGCCGGAGAGAGACAGAGGGAGGAGAGAAAGAAAATGCTCGGTCTTGAACTCGAACCACACAGTTGGCCATGTGGGATCCAGCCACCTTAACCACCACACCAACTGGCTGGCTTTGTATTGCTTTATTTTAAGTTAAAGTCCCTGGATCCTTCTTTCATATACGTTTTATTTTTAAAAAGTTATTATTGGATTGTTGGGACCAGCAGATGGCGTAATGGTTACATCGCTGGACTCCCATGTAGTTGACTGTGGTTTGGGTCCTGGACCCGGAGGCTTAAAACTCATGCTGGGCAGGTGTGCGTGTGCACCCAAAATCCCGAGAGGAGAATGGTGGAGAAGGGATTATGGCATGACCATACCCCCTGGGAAGTAATTTCTTGCTTTCTGTCTCTCTGGTGAGCATACACGCCCTATAGCAAAAAAATATCTAAAAAAAAAAGTGACTATTTTTCTTAAAGACAGGGTCTTGCTGTTGTAATCTCTTGAGTAACTTGGACTGCAGGTGCATATTACCACACCTGGCTCTTTAGGCTGGGGTTTCCCTGTATTGCCCTGTATTGGTTGTGAGCTCTTGATCCTTGCGCCTCAGGCTCTTAAGTAGCTGGGACTGCAGGTGCTTGCCCCCATGCTGGACTTTTGCGGTGGAACTAGAATTGCACCCAGCCCTGCCGTATGCCCTTATCCTGCCGAGTGACCTCTCCCAGAGAGTGCTACTGCAGCAGGACCTCAGGTGCTCTTCTACGTCCCAGTGTTTCTCCCTTTCCAGGACCCATGCACTTGACAACAGAAAGCACAGTCGTTGAAGTAGAGGGTTCAACATGGAAAAGAAGTCTGAGAAAGAAATGTAATAAGTACATAACTCTTAGACAAGTAGGGAAAAATACAAGTTCCTCAGATTAGGCTGTGTTTTTCCTTATATCAGATTCACATGGTACACAATATGGGTGATATTGAATTACGTGACAAATAATGTTCCCTGTCACAGTTTTGAACTAAAGCAGCAGTGGAGTTCATAGGATTATCTCTGGTAATCAACTGAAAAACTTTAAAAATTCAGTTAAAGGGGGAACCAGCAGTTAGCATAATCAACTTGAGTTGATTTATTGATACATAGGTTTTTGATCTTATAATAGGTTTTTTAGAAAATTAAATGATTATTATTATTGCAATGTGGTGTGTGCACTTGCTGGAGAGAGTCAGGTGAAGTGAGAAATCACCTTCCAGAGGGTACGGCCATGCTGCAGTCCCCTCTCTTCCAGTCTTCCCCCAGACTCTGGGCATGAATGCATGCATGCACATGCACCCACTACTTGAACTGTAGAGTTGCTCCTGGGGGATCCAGCACCTCAACCTCCACGCCACCCGCTTGCCCAATAGGAATATTTTATCCTGAGGAATATTTTATACTTCTTTTATGACTCCCCTCTATGGGAGGATTTTGTTACTGAATTACCAAGGAATAAACATTTGGGAATTTTGCATAAAAAGTTAGATGGGTGATGGGAACCAGCAGTTAGCGTAATGGCTATGTCACTGGACTCCCACGTAGTCGACTGCGGTTCGCGTCCCAGACCCGGTGGCTTAAAACTCACGCCGGGCGCGTGTGCGTGTGTGCCCAATATCCCGAGAGAATGGAGGAGAAGGGATTGCGGCGTGACCATCCCCCCTGGGGGGTGGTTTCTCGTTTTCTGTCTCTATGTCTCTGTCTGTCTGGCGAGTGCACGCGCCCTATAGCAAAACTCTCTCAAAAAAAAAGAAAGTTAGATGGGTGTACAAAGTTGGGGGAAACCATATGTGATATGGGTTAACTTTATTTAAATACAAGATAATTTTTTTTTAAGCACTAAGTTTGTATGTGGCTTACATCAAGTCGTAGACAATTTATATTAGCTTTTAGAACTTTGAATATATTCTGCTGTCAGACCTTAAACTTTAGATGTTTTTGAATTTTAAGTATTTTGGTACTATGTAGTTTTTTTTTTTTTTTTGAGAGGTTTTTGCTATAGGGTGCACATGCTCACCAGAGAGACAGAGAGAGACAGAGAGACAGAAAGTGAGAAATCAACCCCTGGGGGGATGGCCACACCACCATCCCTTCTCCATTCTTCTTTCGGGATCTTGTGCACACACACACACACACACACAAACACACACACACACGCCCGGCGTGAGTTTAAGCCACCGGGTCCGTGACTTGAACTGCGGTCGACTACATGGGAGTCCAGCAACGTAGCCATTATGCTAACTGATACTATGTAGTTTTTTTTCATACACCTTTGGTTAAGCTCTGTCTCTTATAGACTCTCCTATTAGGGTAGGCTGTAAGCTTCTTGGTATAACCACTGTATCTTATTCCTTCTAACTGCTGTATTCCCAGGGCCTGCTCTAGCATCTGACACATAGTAGATGCTCAACAAATATCTGTTAAATGAATGAATAGCATATTGAGGGTATAGGACTTTGAGAATAGAGAAAAAATGAAACACATCCCTACCTTCAGTACCGCGTGCATATAGTGTGCATGTGAGAAATTATTAAAAAGATAAATCAGGGGACCAGCAGATGATGTGGTGGTTAAGGTGCTGGGTACTCCCACATGGCCAACCACTGTTCGAGTCCTGGACCTGGCGAGTTGCTTTCTCACTTTCTCCCTTTCTCTGTGTTTCTCTCTGGTCAAATTAAAATAAATGAACAAATAAATTACAAATTAAATAAATGATTATTAAAAGATAAATCAATTTGAAATAGGTACCAAATAAATTACATAGCTGTTCAGTGGGATTAGAGTTATAATCTTGAGGCCAGCAGTTGGGGTGGTGATTAAGATGCTAGACTCACACATGGCCGACTGTGGTTTGATTCCTGGACCTGGCAGCTTGCTTTCTCACTTTCCCTCTCCCTCCCCCTCCCTCTCTTTCTCTCTCTGTGTCTCTGTTGGGTGAGTATATGTGCCCTACAACAAATTAAAATAATAATAAAATAAATCTTTTTTTAAAAGAAAGTTAAAATCTCGAGCCGGCTCTCTGGCCTGGTGGTTAAGGCAGCTGGATTGCACATGGCCAGCTGTGTGGTTTGAGTTTCAGACCTGACTGCCTAAGGAACATGCTGGGCCTGTGTGTATGCATGCCTACAATCACACCAAAAGGGAGAGATGGAGGAGAAGGGATTTCAGCATGGCCATTCCTCATAGGGAGTGCTTTCTCTTTCTGTCTCCTGTCTCTCTGGCAAATTCAGTGCCCTCTAGCAAAATAGAATAAAGTTCTGTCTTTATTCACTGAATGTTTTGTGGAAGCTGTTTTTCATGTTCTTCAAAGATAGAGACTATTGGGACCAGCAGTTAGCATAACAGCTATGTCGCTGGACTCCCACATGGTTGACCGCAGTTCGTGTCCCGGACCCAGTGGCTTAAAACCCACGCCAGGCGCGTGCTCGTGCCCAAGATCCCGAGAGGAGAATGGAGGAGAAGGGATTGTGGTCTGGCCATCCCCCCTGGGGGGTGATTTCTCGCTTTCCATCTCTCCGTCTCTCTCTGTCTGTCTAACGAGCGCACACGCCCTATGGCAAAAACCTCTCAAAAAAAAGAAAAGAAAAAAGAAAAACAGACAGAGACTATTATATTGATGGCTGTGTCCTGTGTGCCGACAAGTGTCTGCTAGACACAGTATGCAATACTTTTTGAATGAATGAATGGAAAATATGTCTCATTTTAAATTACTTTCATATTGACAGTATTTCTGTTTACATGTTGAAAATGCGTATCATGAAAAAACTGCATGGTTTTTAAAATTTTTTTCATGCCAAAATAAACTTCCATTTTTCCAAGACTTTTTATTTAAGCTGATTTGTCCGTTCTTATTTTAATTGCAGAGGTCACATGTGCTTGAGCACGGGCAGAGGAAGCATCTCTCACTGGGGCGTGGTCACCGTGCAGTCCGTCCTGTACGAGATTTTGTATGTGCAGTCAAGCACACACACCCAAGCTGGTTTTCAAACCCCTGGGGCTGGGATTCAAACTGCATTCAGCCCTGTAGACTCAGGCTCTTTTAACCACTAGCTGTTGGGTTGGTCCTATTTATTCATTTCTTTTTTTTTTTTTTTTTGAGAGGTTTTTTTTTTTCTCTATAGGGCGCGTGCGCTCGCCAGACAGACAGAGAGAGACATAGCGACAGAAAGTGAGAAATCACCCCCCAGGGGGGATGGTCACGCCGCAGGCCCTTCTCCTCCATTCTCCTCTCGGGATCTTGGGCACGCACGCACACGCACCTGGCGTGAGTTTTAAGCCACCGGGTCCAGGACGTGAACCGCGGTCGACTATGTGGGAGTCCAGCCACATAGCCATTATGCTAACTGCTGGTTCCCCTATTTATTCATTTCTAACATTAACGAGAGAGAGAGAGAATGAGCAAGAGTACGCATGTGTGAGAGAGATGACAAAACAGGGTCTTGACGGCAGTCTGCGCCTCACTTCAGCCAGCCCTGGGTTATGCATTACTGTGTGCCAGGGTGCCTTCCCTTGGGGGTTCTCTCGCAGTGTCATGCCACTGACTGGCCCCTCTCCACAAACATTTTGAAGTCACTTTGCATTTGTTGGATTTTGCCACTCTCCCCATTTGGAGGTAGCCTAGTAAGAGGTAGAGGAGTGGGACCAGCAGGTAGCGTGGTGATGAGGTGCTGGACTCCCACGTGGAAATACAGGCTTTCCTTTTCTCTGTCTCTCTCTGGTGAGTGTATGTGCCCCATGGCAAAAAAAAAAAAAAAAAAAACAAAAACAAAACAAAACAAAAAAAACAACAAAAAAAAAAGTAGAGGAGTAAGCTATAGCTAGGTGTTATTTGATATTTATCATTTAATCCTTGTAATAACCCTATGGGATTCTATTTCTTGATCCCGTCAGTACAAGCTATGGCTCTCTTATTATAGCAGAAGAAATTAAATTGCCAAAGAGTTTAAATGGCCTGTATGGATAAATAGGTAACAAGAAGTAGGGGTTATATTTTGTCTAGTTTTATCTTCTCCGTTCACATATTTTGACTCGTCTGTATTTCTTGACTACTTCATTTATCACGTACTTTTTTGATGAAGTTCAGTCAGTAGTTTCTACCAACATCTGAAAAGGCAAAGAGGGCAGCTGCTGTAGAGTCGAGAAGTACTAACCTGAACACACTGTGCACTGCAACTTGTTTGTTGAGATTTTTCCTATAGGGTGTGTGCCCGCGCTTATTGGAGAGACAAGAGACAGATGGAGATACAGAAAGTGAGAAATCACCCCCCCCCCCCATGGGGATGGCCACCTCTCGGGATCTGGGGCATGCACACACACACACACATATGTGGTGTGATTCCCAAGCCGCTGAGCCCATGACTTGAATTGCTGTTGTCCACATGGGAGTCCAGCGATGTAAGCACTACACAGTCTGCTGCCCCCTGTGTCGGCAACTTTTACCTCCCTGTTTGGAGTTACTGCACCGAGGATTATATTGGACTGAAAGTGGGGCTAGCTGGCTCTAGGGACATGAAATACAGCACTGTAATTCTCAGTAATTTATTGCTGCCTGATTTCAGGGGGGAGGGTGAAGAGAGAGGAGTGTGCGCATGTTTTTTTACATTTTTTATTTTTCTGTTAGTGAATATGTGCACTCTCTAGAGAGAAACAGACAAGAAGGGAGAAAGCACTCCCCAGTGGAGTGTGGTCAGCAACCCTTTTTCTTCCACTTCTCGATCCTTTCAGAATTTGGGGCACATATGCACACTTGGTGGTGTAGTTTTTAAGCCACTGGGGCTGGGAATTGAACCACTGTCCACTGTGTGGCATCCAGCTCCTGCGGCACTGTGCTTAACCACTGTGTTGAGGACTGTCCCCAGCAATGGGTATATATATATATATATATATATATATATATATTTGTTATCAATAATATTCCATTTCTACTTTCATACAATGTATACATATTTATGTTTTTTGTCCTATCTTTGACCCTCTGCCCTTTCCCCCTCTCCCATTACCCTATCTCTGCTATATACAGTTGTTTTCCAGGGGAGTTATTGAAAATGTGATGCATGCAGGTAGAGGGAGAAGGGCCACAAGCAATGGGTATATTGAGATGATTTTTGCAAAATTTTTTTGTTCTCAGTATTTATAGGTGACCTTGGAGAGGAAAAAAATCCCTATAAGCAGACTAAAATCTTGGGGATTTTTGGGACCACCAGCAGTTAGTGTAATGGCTATGTCGCTGGACTCCTATAGTAGTCTACCGCGGTTCAAGTCCTGGACTTGGTGGCTTAAACTCAGGCTGGGTGCATGTACGTGTGTGCCCAAGATCCCCAGAGAAGAATGGAGGAGAAGGGACTGTGGCGTGACCAACGCCCCAGGGGGTGATTTTTCGCTTTCTGACTCTCTGTGTCTCTTCGTCTTTCTGGCAAGTGCACGTGCCCTATAGCAAAAACTTCTAAAAAAAAAAATCTTGGGGATTTTTAAAAAAAATTTTATTTTTATTTTAACTTTATCTTTTTATTTATTTATTTATGAATTTGACCAGAGAGAGAGAGAGAGGGAGAGAGAAGGAAAGTGAGAAACCAAGCTGCCATGTCTGGGACTCAAACCACACTCAGCCATGTGGGAGTCAGTGGCCTTAACCACTAGGCCACCTGCTGCCCCTCTCCCCACTTCCCCCCAGAGGTTTTTGCCTTAGGGCTTGTGCTTTCGCTGGAGACAGACAGAGACTATGAGAAGGAAAGTGAGAAATTGCTCCCTGGTGGGATGGCCACACTGAAATCCCTTCTCTGTTTTCCTCCCTGGTCTTGGACATGCATGCACTCTAACCACAGTGATGTAACTGTTTCGCCATCTGCTGGCCCCAGAAGTCTGGGGCTTTGATGTTAACAGAGGTGTGCTTGTGAAGCCAACTTTCTTTCTGCTTGGTGACATTGGTTTATGGTGTCTATACAATGTCTTTTATGTCTGGAAAACTATCTCTAGGGGGAGTAAAATGTTTTTCATTAAAAAAAAGTTTCAGGACCAGCAGATGGTATAATGATTATGTCTCTGGACTCCCACATAGTTGACTGTGGTTTGAGTTCTGGACACAATGGCTTAGAACTCATGCCAGGTATGTATGCATGCGTGCCCAAAATCCTGAGGAGAATGAAGGAGAAGGGATTGCGGCATGGCCACTCCCGTGCGGTGTGATTTCTCTTTTTTCTATCTCTTTGTCTCTCTGGTGAGACACATGCCTTATAGCAAAAATCTCTCCCCCCCAAAAAATGTTTTATATTTTGTAGCTCTTAAAAAGACATTATACTGGACCTGCAGATAATGTAATGGTTACATTGCTGGACTCCCACATGGTCAACTGCGGTTTGAGTCCAAGACCTGGAAGCTTGAAACTCATGCTGGGCACATATGCATGTGTGCCCCAAATCCCAAGCGGAGAATGGAGGAGAAAGGATTGCAGCATGGCCATCTCCCCTGTGGGGTGATTTCTCACTTTCTGTCTCTCTGGCAGGTGCATATGCCCTATGACCAAAACCTCTCTTAAAAAAGTAAAGCATTATATGTGTATTTATGATGATGCGTACCACTGAATTAAGTACCTTTAGCATTATATTAGTTTGCATCTGTTTTCTATGATCCAAAATAGGAACCTTAAACAGTGATGCTTCAGATACCCCTAAAATATGTTCTCTACTCTTGCCAGACACAGATTTGGAAGTAATCCATGTAGTCTCCTTTTAGGTCTTGGCTTTTGGTGATGAGGCTTGCTTGTTTCTTTGCTCCTTTATTCATTCAATAAGTATGTATTAAGCAGCTACTACACTAGAATGTAAAAGTCATGTGGGCAAGAATTTCTGTCTCTTTGGTTTACTGTTTTAGGGCTCCCATGTTGCATGCTGCAACGACTGCCATGTTACAAAATTCAGGGAGGCACCGTTCACACTGTATTCTGTGCAGATGACCCTCCTGGAGTTCACACTGTAGTCTGTGCAGATGACCCTCCTGGAGTTCACACTGTAGTCTGTGCAGATGACCTCCTGGAGTTCACACTGTAGTCTGTGCAGATGACCCTCCTGGAGTTGTACAGCGCCAGCATCCAGCAAAGCGCTTGTGATGGAAGCAGGTAGAAAGCAAAACATAGCTCTTGGCTCATGGAACTTAAAGTCTAGTGGAGGACAAGGAAATACTTGCAATAAAAAATAATTAGCCCTTCCCTCAAGTCTAGTGCTTTTCATTTACGTGTATTCAGATGATTAGCAGCAGCTTCCCACACTCACTTCCTGCAGAGGTTTGGGAGGTGGCCAGGTGCACCCCAAAACTATTTTTGTCAAATATTATATCTGCTATTTACACACATTCCAGGCTCCTTTTAGGCCTTTAAGATTTTTTTAACATCTCATTTTGTGGCAAGTTTAGAATTAAGTGAAGAAATGGGATACCATTACAGATATTGGACAGAAACCTATGGGTAGAGGGAATTATTCTTCTGTGCCAGACAATTTCCCTGCATATTATATGATTAGTAACTAGTAAGATCTGGCTTTGTGGCTAGGACTTCGAGCATTTAAGAGAAGATGATTGGAGTAGTCTGGTGTATTTGGACTTAAATCTAGAAGGTACTTACGAATTTTTTATAAGGCCAGCAGGTGGTGTGGTGGTTGAGGTGTGGGGACTCCCACATGGCTGATTGAAATTTGAGCCCCAGACCTGGTGGTCTGCATTGTGGCTTTCTCACTCTGTCTCTCTCTGGTGAGTGCATGTGCTCGATAGCAAATTTAAAAGTAATGATAGCAACAAATAATTCTTTTAAAAAGTATATTTTTTATTGTCAGAGAGTGAGAGAGAGAGAGAAAGAGAAAGAACCTCCCCAGCTCAAAGGGGCCTGGTTACACTGTAAAACATTTTCCTCTAATTCTCTATCCCATCAAGATCTGAGCATGTGAGTGCACACCCAGCATGTTTTTCAAGCTCCTGGAAGGGACTCAATTCCTAGTTGGCCATTTGGGATCCAGCTTTCTCTGTGTAGCGCTAAATCACTATTCTGTGGGGTCAGCCTTAGAAGCTACTGTAGGGGCCAGCAAGTAGCAGAGTGATTATGGTGCTAGATTCCCACATAGCTGTGTTTCGAGTCCCAGATCTGGTGGCTTGAGCTTAAAAATTACACTGGGCACATTTGCCTGCATGTCCAAAATCCCAGGAAGAGAAGGGATTGAGGTGTGGTCATCCTCCCAGGGAATGATTTTTCACTTTCTCTCTCCAGTGAGTGCACATGCCCTATGGCAAAACCTTTTTAAAAAAAGTTACTGTAAAAACATATCTTTCAGCTATTATACACACACACACACACACACACACACACACACATGTGTGTGTGTATATATATATGTATGTATGCACACATATATTTATGTTTATTTGTAGGAGTCTGAGTAATTTCAGAGAAATGGCAGAAAACTAACCTTGTAGAATCAATAGTTTTTTTTTTTCTTTTTAGAGAAATTTTTACTATATGGCATGTGTGATCACCAGAGACATAGAGACACAGAAAATGAGATATCACTTCCCAGGGGGGTGGCCACTCCTCAGTCCTTTAAGCCACTGGTTCTGGGACTTAAACCGTGGTCTACTACAGGGGAGTCCAGCGACAAAGCCATTATGCTAATTTCTGGTCCCTTGCAAAATTTCTTTTTTATAATGATACACTATAGTTTTTCTCTAGTTTCTATGACATCTCTTTTGCTTATCTCCTTAATGTAAACTCATTTAAGGTTTCGACATCCCCCTCTGTTTTTTATCCTGTGTATCACCTGTGGTCCTTTCCTTTTTTACCCTGTTTATATCTATCTCTACTCCTTACGTCACTTCATCTCAGAGCTACGTTTTCCATAGCCTGGTAGATATCTCCCTAGATTTCTGGTTAGAAATCCAAACTTCACTTCCCAAATCATAAGTCTGTATTACAGTTCTCTCTTTATGACCTGATTTCTGCACCCACACCCCATCAGAACAATAGACACCACACGTTTTTTGAAGTGTGTGCACATGAGCACCTGTAGGGCAGACAGGCATTCCCAGCAGGGTCAGATCTGGCCTCTGTCCGCTTCTTTCAGCCCTTTGGCAAGTCAGGATCTTGGGCATGCTTGTCTTGCGTGTTTCAGGTTGACTTGGGCTCCGAGCCTGCAGTTGGCCGTGTGGCTTTCAGCACCACAGATCAGTATACTTCCCTGACCACTGGGGCCGGGATGGCTATTTTTTTTTTCTTTCTATAGGGTGTGTTCACTTGCCAGAGAGAGACAGAGGGAAAGTGAGAGAAAGCACCCCGCAGGGAGGATGACCACACCAAAATCCCTTCTCTAGTCTCCTCTCAGGATTGGGCATGTACACACACGCCTAGTGTGCTTTTCAGGGTGCCAGGTCTGAGACTGGAACTGCTTGGCTGGCAGGGTGGGATCTAGCTCTTTAACCTCCACGCCACCTGCTGGCCCTGGGCCCGCTAATTTTTACACCTGCCCTTACTGTCTATTTTAAATACAGTTAGCATTAATTTCATAGTTATTCTGCTTTTTGGAGTTGATTTTTTTATTTTCCATTTTTCAGATTTTAATGAAACCATCACTTTGTCTTGTGTTAATCTAATTAATGGCCTGCTAGTTATTTCCTTGTCTATTTAATCTTTTATTTTGTTTTGTTTTATTTTGTTATAGAGTGTATGCACTCACCAGAGAGAGACAGGGTCAGGGACGGAAAAAGAGAGAGAGAGAGGAAAAGTGAGAAATCACCCCGAGGGGGATGACTGAGCTGTAGTCCCCTCCCCTCCAGTCTCTTCTCGTGATTTTGGGCATATGTGGACATGGACCTGGTGTGGACCAGAACTGGAACCATGCAGTTGGCCATGTGAGATTCACCTGCTTTAACCTCCTTGCTACCTGCTGGTCCAAATATTTTAGTGTTTTTTTCTTTTTCTTTCTTTCTTTTTTTTTTTTTTTTTTTTTAAGTGTATTTGCTTTATTTATGATGCAGCAAGCATTTGCATACCTGAGAGACAGACAGAGAGAATTACCCTCTTACCACGCTGCTATCCCCTTTCCTGGCTCTTCTAGCTTATCAGGGTTTGGGGCATGTGTGCATGCACCAAACCAACCTAGGGATCTGAACCTGTGACCGGCCACGTGGCTTCCAGCACCACGGCTGGTTTCCTAACAACTGTGCCATTGTACTGTGTGAGATCTTTCAGTTTAAATTTTATACTTGAATGTCTTTGTTTTTAGATTAAAATCCAGGTTGTAGATTTCTGACAAACTTGAATCTGGATATGAAGGCTTCCTTGAAAACCAAAGCAACATACATTATTCTGTTTCATTTGTCCTCAAGATTTTTTGCCTAATTTTGTGACATTTGTGGCCTAATAGGTCAATATTATTGTACCAGATAAGCATGATGAAAGAGCCTCTAAGACTGTAGGAGAAAAATATTTTTGCAAATTGGAAAAGACTATTTCAGAGAATGGAGTTTAGGGAGAAAAGTCACATGGTAAAGATGACTATGTCTTCACTGTAATTTATTTACTGCATCATTTGATATTATTGGTAATTATACTTCTCTCGGAAGGTATCTCATTCTGAAATCATGTTCCTGTGTCTAGTTTTTTATTTTTTGGGGGGGGGAGGGAGAGGTTTTTTTGCTGTAGGGCGTGTGCGCTCGCCAGACAGACAGAGAGAGACAGAGAGAGATAGAAAGCAAGAAATCACCCCCCAGAGGGGATGGCCACGCTGCAATCCCTTCTCCTCCATTTTCCTCTTGGGATCTTGGGCACGTACGCACACGCCCCCGGCGTGAGTTTAAGCCACTGGCTCTGGGACTCGAACCACGGTTGACTACGTGGGAGTCCAGCGACATAGTCATTATGCTAACTGCTGGTCCCGCTGTGTCTAGTTTTTAATGCTCCATAATTAAGTTGCTAGAAAATCTCTCTTTATTTCTATAGAAAACTTAGTATTACCTTTTTTCTTTTTATTTCATTTATTTATTTATTTATTTTTTTGCTAGAGGGCGTGTATACTTGCGAGAGAGAGAGAGAGAGAGAGAGAGAGAGAAATCACCCCTTAAGGGAATGGCCATGCCACAATCCATTGTCCTCCACCAACTTCTTGGAATTTCTGGTACACATGCACATGCATCTGGCTTGGTTTTTCAATCTACCAGGTCCAGAACTCAAATTGTGAGGTTGTCTATATGGGATCCAGGTACCTTAACCTCCATGTTACCTGTTTGCCCCTTTATTATCACCTTTTAAAAGTCCACATCACTTGGGGCCGGCAGGTGGCTTGGTGGATAGGGGCGCTGGACTCCCACATGGCCAACCACGGTTCAAGTCTCGGACCTGGTGGCTTGCTTTCTCACTTCCTCTCTCTCTCTGTCTCTCTCTGATCAAACTGGAAAATAATAATGATAATAATAAATAAAGTTAAATAAAATAATTCTTTTTAAAAAAAAGTCCTTCACCTCTCCTGGCAGTTACCATTTATCATTTTTTTGTTTTCAGATAATTGAATACTATTGGGTTGTCAGAAAAGTAACTTTTTTTTTTGCATAGAAAAACAGAAAAATATGTCACGACTTTTTAGACAACCCAATATTATGCAACTTGAGTGAGTGTCCCTGATCCTAAAATTTGAAATTTGAAATGTTCCAAAATCCAAATCTTTTTGAATACCAGTGTGATGCCACAAATGGAAAATTCTGTACTCAGTTTCAGGTTATGGGTTATGATCAGAACACTGCATTACAGTGTATAAAATTACCTTCATGGTATGTATCAGGTACCATGCAACATAATTTTTTGTTTAATCTTAGGTTTTGTATCAAATACATCTCATTATGTATACAGGGTCTTCCAAAAGTTCGTGGAAAATGTGTATTATGATAAAACTTTGAATTTCATAATCTTTTTGCACAAAATAAAACTCACATCAAAAAAGAAAAAAGATTACTTCTTCCATAAACAAGAGAGAGAGGAAGGCAGTTCCCCAACAGGGTTCTGATGCTGTGACCCACCCTGGCTTCACCTAGCCCTGGATCATGGGCAAGTGTGTACCCACATGCACAGAGAGGTATCGGGACTTGAACTGGGAACCTTCCCATGTAAGATTGCCTCACAGAGTTGCGTTATTTTGCTTTTATTTTTTAATTTGCTATAGGGCGTGTATACTTACTGGAAGGAGACAGAGAAGAGAGAAAGGGAGGGAAGTGAGAAAATACTACCAGGGGAGATGATTGTGCAGCAAACTCTTATCTTCCATTCTTTCTTGAGATTTGAACATGCACACACGTACCTGGTGTCCTCTTCAAGCTGCTGGGTCTGAGATTTGAACTGCAGAGTTGACCATGTGTGATCCAGCCACCTTAACAACCATGCCATCTAAGCTGGCCAGAGTTGTTTTACTGCCATGCCACTATTTGGCACCTGGACTCATACTTTAACTGTTTTTCCATGAACTTTTGAAGCCCTGTGTGTATACAGGTATTCCAGAACTTGAATAAAACCCCCAAATCTGAACCAGTTTTGGTCCTAACCATTTTTAGATAAGGGAAGTTTACTCTGTAGTACTTGTGAAATGTATCATTGTTTTGACTTTTAACCCAGCAGGTTGTATATTTTATCTGAAACTTTTTAATGTTTTGCTTTATTTATTTATTTTTGTTATTATTTATTTTTTAATTTGACCGGAGAGAGAGGTAAAGTGAGAAAACAAGCCACTAGATCTGAGACTCGAACTGCAGTTGGCCATGTGAGAGTTAGCACTTTAACTACCACACCACCTGCTGGGCCCTAATTCAACTATTCCTTATTCATTATTTTTATCACTGTGCTCTATGTCTTGGGTACACAGTAGGTCCTTAATAAATGTTTGATAAAATGAAATGATACCGATAGTGTGAGATACCTTTCCTAGTCATGGATCGTGTTCTCTCTGACACAGATTGCTGAGTGGCTGTGGTGTAGATTGCATAATCTCTCTTAAATATATTCGTCTTGAAACTGGTAACGCCTTACCTCAAGGGTTAGTTTATAATTAGCTAGTAAAATGCTTTTGAAGATGAAAAAGTTAAGGTTGAGCATTATGGTTAGCCTATTAAAGGTGAATTGCTAGTATCAGGTTTGTTGGTAAAGGCTTTCCCAAAGCTTGAAGTTAATTAAATGGTGCTGAAGTAATTATTTTGTGCTTACTTACATCTTAGTTGTTTTCTTTACCTTCATTTCTCAATTTCTTTGGAGTAAGGGAGCCTTTTGTCATGCTATGTTGGTCCTTCTGTCATGGAGCTTAGTCAAGATTGAAGTCCTCCCATGATAAGAGAAGTAAATAAACTATTAGGAAGTTTGGAAAGTTGTTATATATTTTTCTAGTTTTTTTTTTCTTTTTTGGTGCAAAAACGTGTCATGACTTTCCTGATGACCCAGTAGTACAGTGTAGCAGTTAGGATGATGTGCCTCATGTTATATTTGAACTAGGTTATATTCCAGAGGTCCTCAGACTTTTGGTACTAAGAATCATTTAGAAATTCTTAAAAATGTTCCACCACTGGCTGGCTTCATGGCCCGGTGGTTAATGTAATTGAATCCTACATAGCTGACTTCATGGCTGGACCTTGGGGTCCAGTTTGAGTCCTTGACCTGGCAGCTTGTAAAACATACCAGAGGCTGGTACCAGCAGATGGCATAATGGTTATGTCTCTGGACTCCCATATGGTAGACTGTGATTCGAGTCCCAGACCTGGTGGTTTCAAACTTATGGTGGGCACATGTGTGTGTATGTGTGTGCCCAATATCCCAAGGAGACTGGAGGAGAAGGGATTGTGGCATGGCCATCCCCCCCCCCCCGAGGGGGAGTTCACTACCGTATGGAGAAATGGGGGAAAAGGGATTGTGCATAGGTGCAGAATCACTACCGTATGGAGAAATGGGGGAAAAGGGATTGTGCATAGGTGCAGAATCACTACCGTATGGAGAAATGGGGGAAAAGGGATTGTGCATAGGTGCAGAATCACTACCGTATGGAGAAATGGGGGAAAAGGGATTGTGCATAGGTGCAGAATCACTACCGTATGGAGAAATGGGGGAAAAGGGATTGTGCATAGGTGCAGAATCACTACCGTATGGAGAAATGGGGGAAAAGGGATTGTGCATAGGTGTGCAGAGTCACTACCGTATGGAGAAATGGGGGAAAAGGGATTGTGCATAGGT
Source organism: Tupaia belangeri chinensis (assembly GCF_000334495.1). Classification (NCBI taxonomy): domain Eukaryota; kingdom Metazoa; phylum Chordata; class Mammalia; order Scandentia; family Tupaiidae; genus Tupaia; species Tupaia belangeri. The sequence continues at coordinate 451,307 of NW_006204812.1, forward strand.
GTGCAGAGTCACTACCGTATGGAGAAATGGGGGAAAAGGGATTGTGCATAGGTGTGCAGAGTCACTACCGTATGGAGAAATGGGGGAAAAGGGATTGTGCATAGGTGTGCAGAGTCACTACCGTATGGAGAAATGGGGGAAAAGGGATTGTGGCTTGACTGTTCCCCTTGGATAGTACTTTCTCCTCTTCCCTCTCTCTGTCTCTCTGTGGTAAGTGTACACAAATCTATCCCCAGAGAGTCTAGTGCTGCAGTTGTAATGCATAAGCCAGGTGATTTCTGGTTCAGGTAGCATATGGACAAAAGTTTTAGGGATACTTCTGAATAGAACTGAAAAAAACCCACTAGAATATAAGAATGGCCAGTAAATAAATACACAAACACTTAAACTGATAGTCAAAGAATTAGTCAGATTATTAAAAAGAATTACTAGACTTCAAGTATTTTACTTTTTTGTCTTTTTTTTTTTGAGAGGTTTTTGCTATAGGGCGCGTGCGCTCGCCAGACAGACAGAGACACAGAGATAGAAAGCGAGAAATCACCCCCCCAGGGGGGATGGCCATGCTGCAATTCCTTCTCCTCCATTCTCCTCTTGGGATCTTGGGCACACACGCCCACGCGCCCAGCGTGAGTTTAAGCCACCAGGTCTGGGACTCGAACCACGGTTGACTATGTGGGAATCCAGCGACATAGCCATTACGCTAACTGCTGATCCCCACTCTTTTGTCTTTAATTCAATAGTACATAGTACTTTTTCCAGAGTATGTTTGGGAAAGAAACTTCAGTGCCTGCAGAGGCTCCATGATAAAAGAAAGCTCGATCAAATAAGTTTGTGGATTATTATATATTATTTTACATACATATTTATACTTCATATTAACTTGATACTCTTAGATGTCTGCAGCAAAGTATTGTGGACCTCATCGTATCCCAGTCTCGATTCCTTATGAAGGAAACAATTTCTATTAGTAACTTATGAACAAGCTTGGGGAAACCTTGCTTGTTATTTTTGCTTGTTATTGTGTGAAATTATGAAGGAATATGGTATGTGTTTGTAACTTAGGAGCTTAAAATCCTGCTAGAATTTCAAGATTTGGATCTGATACTTTTTTTTTTTTGAGACGTTTTCGCTATAGGGTGCCTGTGCTCACCAGACAGACAGAGACAGAGAGACAGAAAGCGAGAAATGACCCCCAAGAGGAGATGATCACTGGGGGGGATGATCACGCCAATCCCTTCTCCTCCATTCTCCTCTCGGGATCTTGGGCATGCATGCACATGCGCCTGGCATGAGTTTTAAGCCACCGGGTCTGGGACGTGGACCACCCGCGGTCAACTTCGTGGGAGTCCAGCCACATAGCCATTACGCTAACTGCTGCTTCCCTGTTTTTTTTTTTTTTTTGAGAGGTTTTTGCTGTAGGGTGCGTGCGCTCGCCAGACAGAGACAGACAGAGAGAGACAGAGAGACGGAAAGTGAGAAATCACCCCCAGGGGGGATGGCCACACTGCAATCCCTTCTCCTCCATTCTCCTCTCGGGATCTTGGGCATGCACGCACACACCCCCGGTGTGAGTTTAAGCCACCGGGTCTGGGACTCGTACAGCAGTTGACTGCATGGGAGTTCAGTGACATAGCCATTATGCCAATTACTGATTTCATATAACATAATTCTTAAAACAAAAAGAAAAAGGGATGAAAGGACTAGGCCATCCCATAGCCTGGTAGTTATGAGCTGGATGCCACATGGCTGACTGTGTGATTCCAGTCCCAAATTCAGTGCCTTGAAAAACATGTCAGGCACGTATGCATGCATGCCCAGAATCCCCAAAGGAGGGAGAGATGGAGATGGGATTGTGGCATTACCACTGCCCAAGGGGGATTAGAGGTGTGCTTTCTCACTTTCTCTTGTGAGTACCCTCTGGCTGAGTTAAAAAAAAAAAAAAAAAAAAGACCAAAATTCTATTAGTTTTGCTCTAATTCCATCAGTTATTTGTTAGCCCTGTGACCTTGGAGTAGTTAGTTAAATTTTGTCTGTATTTACATTGTTAAGGGGGTGGACTCAAGAAGCCAGTGGCTTGGGGAATTGCAGTCCTGTCTCTCATCATAGTGTGTCCATCAGTGGAGGGACCGCATACGCAATAGTGGAGCAGGGCAGTAAGCTGTACCACGTAGCCCAGGTCTGTGCCATCTAGGCTCATGTAAGTACAGCCTATGATGTTTCCACAGTGAGAAAATCACCTAATGACACATTTCTCAGAACATATTCTTATATGAGGGTGGTACAGTTTTAAAAAGCACTTACGGGAACCAGCAATTGGTGTAATGGCTATTGTCACTGGACTCCTATGTAGTTGACTGCGGTTCCAATCTCAGACCTGTTGGCTTAAACTCACGCCAGGCACGTGTGCGTGTGTGCCCAGGATCCTGAGAGGAGAATGAGGGAGAAGGGATTGTGGTGGAGCCATCCCCTGGGGGGTGATTTCTCTCTTTCTGTCTCTCTGTCTTTCTGACGACTGCACCTGTGCGCCCATAGCAAAAACCTCTCCCACACCCTTCCCCCCAAAAAACACTTATGTGCTTAAGTATAATAAGTATGATTTTATTTTATTTTTGAGTGAGAGAAACAGAGACACAAAGAGATAGCACCCCAGTAGTGTCTTGATTACTTGATCCATCCTCTGCCTCAGGCAGACCTGGATTGTAGGCACTGCTTGCCGGGTATACTCATAGAGGTCTCTGGGCGTAACCCTGGAACTCCCCACAGGGGTCCGCATTGCAGAGCATCGTATTTACCCTGTGCCACTATCCGGCTCTGTGAACCAGTCTTTCTTGGGAATTTAACCCAATGAGTGGTTGCATATGTTACACAACTAACACGTTTATGTCCTTAATTATAGATACTTTAATATTTGAATTTCTAATTGTTTTTCATTTTGTGCCTTTTGGTGCTAGTGTGGTCTTATGACTTTAAAGCTAATACATGGTAAATTGTATTATAGCACAAAATCAGAAATTTGTCTTTCTGGGAAACATTTTTTAGAAAGTGAATGTTATTTCTATGGAATTACTAGTATACCTTTAATCATATTGGAAGTATTTCTTATGCTTGTTTGCTAGTAGCGTTTTTTTTTAAAGATTGTTTTTACCCTAAGATGTGTTTACTTATTGGAAAGAGACAGATGGAGAGATAGAGAGAAAGTAAGAAATTACCCCCTAGGAGGGATGGCCGCACTATAGTCCCTTCTCTTCCAGTTCTCCTCTCAGGGTTTTTTGGGCACACATGTACATGTGCCTGGTGCGTTTGTAGGCCTCCATGTCTAGGACTCGACCCATGGAGTCAGCCACATGAGGTTCAGTACCATAACTGCCATGCCATCTGTTGGCCCACTAGGAGCTAACTTTTGAGTAATTATTATATCGTTATTTTAGTTTTGCTATAAGGCATGTGTGCTCACCGGAGAGAGAGAGTGAGAGCAAGAGAGAAAGTGAGAAGTCCTCCCGCCCTCAGGGAACATGGCCACGATGTAGTCTTTTCTATTCTCCTCTTGGGATTTTGGGCATGCGTACACATGGACCCAACATGTTTTTCATGGTGCAGGGTTGAGGACTTGAACCATGCGATTGGCTGTGTGGGATCCAATTGCCTTAAACACCACACCTCCAGTGGCCTTATATATTTTTCTTAAAAGAAATTTGTAGGGTGAATGGAAATGACTAGATTTTCTATATGACAGCATTATTCTTACATGACAGCATATTAAAGGTAATCATATACCTTTGAAATACTGATACAGAATGCCAAGTGATAATCTATATAAATATTCTCTAAAGGAAAGGCTAATCCTTCTTCCTTCCTTCCCCTGTCTCTCCTTCCACCCAAGGAATTGGCAGATGATGACAGTGCTGTGCAGAGACAGTGACCTTGTAATCTGAGGACATGGAGCTTGAAAGGGAAGTGTGATGGATGGGAAGAGCATGCTAGTTGAGAGATTTGGTACTTTTTTTTAGAAGAGATTATTGCTATAGGGCGCATGCACTCATTAGCGAGTCAGAGAGAGAGACAAAAAGCAAGAAATCACCCCCAGGGGAGATGGCTACACTGCAGTCCCTTCTCCAGTCTCCTTTTGGGACTTTGGCCATGCATGCACATGCACCCAGCATGGGTTTCAAGCCTCCAGGTCCAGTACTGGAACCACAGCCATCTAGGTGGGAGTGCAGTGATGTAACCATTAATGCTATCTGCTGGTCTCAAGATGTGATGTTTTGATAAATTACTTAATTGAGAGCAAGCCAGGTGGCATGGTATTTAAGGCAGCTGGATCCCACATGGCTGACTGAGTAGTCTGAGTCCCAGACCTGGCATCTTGAGAAATGCGCCACGCCTAAGTGTGTGTATACCTGAAATCTTGAGAGGAGAATGGAGGTGTGCCCTGTGTATGTGGGGTGGAGGTGCATTCTCACTTTTTGTCTCTCTCTGAAGAGTACATGTGCCACACAACAAAATAGAAAAACAAGGGGCCAGCAGGTACCATGTTGGTTATGGAGACTGGATCTCCCATGGCTGCTTGTGTGGTTCAAGTCCTAGACCAGCAGCTAGAGAAACACACCAGGTACATGTGCTTGTGTGCCCAGCATTCTGGGGAGAAAATGGAGAACAAGGCAGTGTCATCATTAACCGTGGGGCGTGATTTCTCACTTTCCCTTTGTCTTTCTCTGTTGAGTACACATGTTGTATGGCAAGATCTAAAAGCAACAATAAATTAATTAATTGGAAAAGCAAATAAATGGGTGTATTAAAGATAACGGAAGCCAGGTTTCTGGGTGAGGAAGAAGTGACAGGGGAGGGACCAGCAGATGGCATAATGATTATGTTGCTGGACTCCTACATGGCCAACAGCGGTTCGAGTCCTGGACCCAGTGACTTGAAATTCACGTGGGGCATGTGTGGTACTGGCCTAAAATCCCAAAAGGAGAATGGAAGAGGAAGGATTATAGTGTGACCAGGGAGTGATTTCTTGCTTTCTTTTTCTCTGTCTCCCTGGTAGGCACACATGCCCTATAGCAAAAATCTCTAAAAAAGAGAAATGAAAGGGAAAAAAAGGATAGAAGCATGTTGTTAAAGGTGTGGGATTGGAATTAGAAGTATTGGTGTAAAACCATTTAAAAAATTATCTACAGACATAGAAATAGGTATGTGTATGTTTATGCATATGTGTATATGTATATACTCGTGTATCTGTTAGCTCTGTCTGCTGAGAGGCATGATAGCAGTGAAACAGTAATAGTGAGCACCCCTAGTGCCCAGAGCTTGCTTTTCTATATACTATCTTTACTAAAAGGAACCAGGTTCCTTGGACGAAGGGCCAATTATGGGGCCAGAGAGGGAAGCTACAAGATGAGTCGGAAGAATGCTGTTGTGCCAGAAAGTATGGAAGTATTCAAAATGAGAAAGATTGGCAAAAGCAAAATGAGAGGGACTTGCCAAAAGACCCAGAAATGACTTTAAAGGTGCTTCCATTGTCCAAACCTCATCGAGTTTCAGCAACAAAGAAAATAAGTGGTTTATAACCCACAGAAGAAAATAATAATAATCTATGAGTCTATGCTGATGTAAATATAAATAAGTAAAAGAATAGGTCACAGGGAAAAAACCTTTTTTATTTAGAGTGTTTTTTGCTATAGGGCACATGCGCTTGCCAGAAAGACAAGAGAGAGACAGAGAGACAGAAAGCGAGAAATCACCCTCCAGGGGGGATGGCCACGCCACAATCCCTTCTCCTCCATTCTCCTCTCGGAATCTTGGGCACGCACGCACACGCACCTGGCATGAGTTTAAGCCACCAGGTCTGGGACTTCAACCACGGTCGACTACACCGGAGTCCAGCAACATAGCCATTATATCATCCGCTGGTCCTGGAAAATTAATTAAAGTAGAATGTACCAACTGAAAAATATTGGAGAGCGACCAGTAGGTTGCACGGTAGTTGAGGTGCTAGACTTCCACATGGTTGAATATGGTTCAAGTACTGGACCCAGTGGCTTGAAAATCACAACAAATAAATAATAAATGGTTAAAAAATAATAATAAGTAAATAAAAATTAAAAAAATATATGGGAACAATAGAATTAATCACTGTCATACTAGTATTTTATCATAGCAAGAATTGCTGGTGAATGCAAAGTCTGGTGGGTAGAGGTTCGATGGGGGAACAGAAGACTGCTCAATATTAGGATAGTTATCCATAAAATCTAATAAAAAATAAAGGGAAAAATAGTACTTTGTAGTGGAAAAACTTGATAGACAGCAACTCGTCCAGGTGATCAAGGTTAATCTCCCTGCTGATGAGAATGGTAGGTCTGATATGCACAGCATAGTTCTGTCTATTCTTTGCGGGAGCATATGGCCAGAATCTGATTATGGGGAGCATCACCTAGACCCAGACTGAGGCCTCATCCTAGAGAAGGAAAGGACTCTTTGCAGTCACAGGCAGGTAAGAAAGGAAGGGAAAAACTGAAGCACTGTTGTAGATTGGAAGAGATTGAGGAGATCTAGTAACTAAATGCCGTATTTATTCCTGGATAGAATCCTGGAACTGAAAGAAAGATATTTATGGGACATTAGGTAAAATTTGGATATGTCTGTGGATTGGTTTTGTGTTACATCAATGCTTATTTTAAGGTTGGTAGGGTAGTTATTTCTTTAATTTCGTTTATTATAATTATTTTTATTTTTTGAGAGAGATTTTTACTATAGGTATAGAGCATGTGCACTCTCCAGAGAGACAGAAGTGAGAAATCATTCCCGGGGCGGGGCGGGGCATGGCCATGCTGCAGTCCCTTGTCCTCCAGTCTCCTCTTGGGATTTTGGGCATGCATGCACATGTGTCCAACATGAGGTTTAAGCTGCCAGCCAGGTCTTGAATCGTGGTTGACCATGGGAGTTCAGTGACACAACCATTATGCCATCTACTGGTCTCTATTACAATAATTTTTAAATTTTATTTTTTCTTTCTTATTTTAAAGATTTATTTATTTATTTATTATTTTCACATGAGTTTTGCCAGAGAAAGACAAGAGAGAGAAAGCAAGTTCCAGGTGTGGGACTAAAACCATGGTCAGCCATGTGGGAATTCAGCACCTCGACCACCAAGCTACCTGCTGGCCCCAATTATTTAAAAATTTACTATAGGGCTTGTGTGCTCCCCCAGAGACAAGGAGAAAGAAAAAATGAGAAAGCAAGAAGCCAGGTCTGAGACTTGAACCATGGTTGACCATGTGGGAGTCCACTGCCTTAACCACCATACCACCTGCTGTCCCCGCAAAATGTCCTTGTTTGGGGAATTTATACTGGAGTATTTAGAAGGGGATGAAGCATCTTGTCCTAGAAAAAAACATACATATACCAGACACACACTATTTTCTTGAAAAAGTAAAACCAAGAAATGAAACATTTTTCTGATTATAAATGTAATCTGTCTGTCTTGTTTCTCTATTTAGAGGTTAGTACATTTACTCATATTTGTGGTTTGATTTCTTCAGTAAATACTAATTACGTAAGAATATCTATTTGTCCGGAACCAGCAGTTAGCGTAATGGCTATGTCGCTGGACTCCCACGTAGTTGACCGCGGTTCGCGTCCCGGACCCGGTGGCTTAAAACTCACGCCGGGCGTGTGTGCGTGCGTGCCCAAGATCCTGAGAGGAGAATGGAGGAGAAGGGATTGCAGCGTGACCATCCCCCCTGGGGGGTTATTTCTCGCTTTCTGTCTCTATATCTCTCTCTGTCTGGTGAATGCACGCGCCCTATAGCAAAAACCTCTCTCAAATAAAAAAAAAAAAAAAAAAAAACAATCCCTTCTCCTCCATTCTCCTCTCGGGATCTTGGGCACGCACGCACACGCGCCCGGCGTGAGTTTTAAGCCACCGGGTCCGGGACACGAACCGCGGTCGACTACGTGGGAGTCCAGCAACATAGCCATTACGCTAACTGCTGGTTCCCGTGACTTGCTTTCTTACCCCCGCCCCTCACTCTGTCTCTCTCTGGTCAAATTAAAAAATAAATAAATCAGGAAAGAAAGTTAAATAAAATCTTTAAAAAAGAAAATAATTTTGTTTGCCTTAATAGGAATAATAAATACATTTTTATGCTATCTTTCAGAAAGCGGAAGTTGATGGTAGTTTAAGTGATAGCCACGTATCTCCTCCAGCCAAACGCACTTTGAAACAAGCAGATTCTGTTTGCAAAGACAAATCAAAATCACGAAGTTCTGGCCAGCGCGAGGAATGGAGCAACTTACCCGGACAGGCCAGGTGAGAAGAGAGAACTCGTTGATTGTATTGCATGAATTATTTGGTGTGATTGAGACTAATGTTAATACTAATTTTCTTTATTTGTAAAACAGTTGTCATATAAGTAATTATAAATGAATTATATTAAACTTATAATTTTTTGTATAAATTTCTCCATATGTGTTCTAAAATATACTTGTTTTATAAAAATATGTAATATGTAATAGAAACTTTTACTGCTAAAACAGTAAGCATGTTAATATATTTATAGTCCTGAAGAGTGAAGTTAAACTTATGGATAGAATTATATTATCTTTTACTTGAAAATAAATAAAATCTTCCCTCTCTAAGCCTATTGAATATTTCACTTGAATTGATATACTAAAATGTAATGAAATTTTAGTCAGCTTTTAAAGAAATCTTTTCATATATTGTCTTGTTTCCAACTTAAATTTGCTTTTTATCTGGTTCAACTTACCAAACTTAATTTAAAAAAATATTTATTTAATTCCATTTGTTATTATTATTATTATTTAATTTGACCAAAGAGAGGCAGAGAGAGAAAGGGAAAGTGAGATACCAAGCTGCCAAGTCCAGGACTCAAACTATAGTCAGCCTGTGGAAATCCCGCGCCTTTAACCACCACACCACCTGTTGGCCTTGGAAAACTTAATTTTGAACAGTTTTAATTAAATTTTTTGAGAGATTTCTGCTATAAGACATGTTTATTCGCTGGAGAGACAGAGACAGAGAAACTGAAAGCGAAATATCATCCCCTCTTGGGGGGATGGCCTTGCTGCAAACTTTCCTCCATTTCCTTTCGGGAAATGCAATGCAATTGCGCAGTGCAAATGCAGTGCAGTGCAGTTCCAGTGCACAATGCATGCATGAGTTTTAAGCTGCTGGGCCCAGGACTCAAACTGCAGTTCACTATGTGGGAGTCTCTGCTAGCCTCTTAAATAAATTTTAATAATAAAATGTAGATAGGATAGGCACAACAGAGAGAAAAGATTTACATATTAAAATAAGAATCTTTAGCTTATTTTCTCCAAAATCTTTGATGTGGAAGTGCTGATCATGTGCCATCTGTAAACAGAAGTCAGTGGGGAGTCTTTTATTTTCATTCCTTCTTTAAATATTTAAATACATTTTCATTTTATGCTTATGCATGTAGGTAAATTCTGAATATTGTTATCGTTTAATGGAAAAAAATCTCTGAGGCTATTATTGAGCCATCAGAAAAGTCCTGACACATTTGTGCATAGAAAAACACATCATAACTTTTCCATCAACCCAGTATGTAGACTTCAACAGGCTGTGCACACTTACTAGTCCCTATGGAGCCAGTACTTATGACAACATGTTCCATAAGAAGTACCATGTTACGTTTTTTATTTTGCATTCATTGTCTGGGAGCTCAGAAAAATACATTCATCATAGTCTGATTTTTTTTCCCCCTTTCTCACACTCACTCAAGTATGAGATGAAACAGGTTTAGATCATTATAATGATGCTACTTAAAATGAGTACTGCCGTTTAATTGCACTTCTAGACTTGATCTACCTGTTGTTATCTGTATACTGCATTTGTTAAATGAGTCAGTCAGGCTTCTTTTTCCAGATAAATGTTTCTTAAAAAAATGTATTTTTTAAGTGTTTAAACATAACCATTTTCTATGAGATAATTTTAACAGTTTATTCAAGTGTAAATATTTAACACTTTAGATTGCCCATATCTTTGTGGTTTTTTTTTTTTTTTTTTTGAGAGGTTTTTGCTATCAGGCGTGTGTGCTCGCCAGAAAGACAGAGAGAGACAGGAAGCGAGAAATCACCTCTCAGGGGGGATGGCCACACCGCAGTCCCTTCTCCATTCTCCTATTCGGATCTTGGGCACACATGCACATGCGCCTGGCACGAGTTTAAGCCAGCAGGTCTGGGACTCAAACCGCGCAAATGACTACCTGGGAGTCCAATGACATAACCTTTATGCCATCTGCTGGTCCCTATTGCTGATACCTTATAGGAGGCCGTTATGGAAATTGATCTTCTTTCTTTCTCTCTTTCTTTCTTTCTTTCTTTCTTTCTTTCTTTCTTTCTTTCTCTCTTTCTCTCTTTCTTTCCTTTCTTTCCCTTTCTTTCCTTTCTTTCTTTCTTTTCTTTCCTTTCTTTCCTTTCTTTCTTTCCTTCCTTTCTTTCTTTCTTTCAGTACAAAATACTCGGACCAGCAGATGGTGTAATGGGTACTTCCTGGACTCCCATGTAGTTGACTGTGGTTAAAGTCCCAGACCTAGCAGCTTAAAACTCAGGCAAGGTGCATGTGTGTGTGCCCAAAATCCTGAGAGAAGAATGGAGGAGAAGAGATTCGTGTGTGGCCTTCCCTCTGGGGTGTGATTTCTCACTTTCTATCTCTTTGTCTCTCTTTGTTTCTCTGGTGAGTGCATGCACCCTGTAGCAAAAATCTCTCAAACATACCAAGTACTAGTTGAATAAAAAGCTTGAATCTGAATCTAATGGATTTTTTGTTTCTGTTTTGGCAGAAGAATAATGCTTAGCAGTTGACACTGCTTTTGAGTTATAAGTGCTAGAAGGTTAGAATTGGAATATTTTGTTGTTTTAGATAGCCTGAGGAGAAAATGCTGTTTACCTTATTAGACTTCATAGAATAAAATTTTATGGAAAATTTTTCATTAAAAATATTTTAGTTTTTGAGATAGCATAAATACAAAAATCAAAAGTTATTTGAAGGGACCAGCAGTTAGCGTAATGGCTGTGTCACTGAACTCCCAGGTAGTTGATCATGGTTCAAGTCCCCAACCTGATGGCTTAAAACTCTTAAAAGGGAACCAGCAGTTAGCGTAATGGCTATGTCGCTGGACTCCCACGTAGTCGACTGCGGTTCGTGTCCCGGACCCAGTGGCTTAAAACTCACGCCGGGCGCGTGTGCGTGCGTGCCCAGGATCCCGAGAGGAGAATGGAGGAGAAGGGATTGCTGCGTGACCATACCCCCTGGGGGGTGATTTCTCGCTTTCTGTCTCTATGTCTCTCTCTGTCTATCTGGTGAGCGCACGCGCCCTATAGCGAAAAAATCTCTCCAAAAAGAAAAAAAAAAACTTAGGCCAGGCACACATGTGCATGTGCCCAAGATCCTGAAGTGAGAATGGAGAAGGAGGGATTGTGGTGTGGCCATTCCCTCGGGGGTGGTTTCTCACTTTTTGTCTCTTTCTTCCTGGTGAGTGCATGTGCCCTATAGTGAAAACCTCTACAAAAACAAAAAAAAAAAGTTATTTGGAGATTTAATATTCGCTTTCATGTTATGAACCTGTACTTTGTACTTTACTCATTTTTTTCTCAATGGTCTAAGCTTTTATGATCATCTAAGGTAAAATTATTGAAGCCCTTTTGTAACAAATATTAGACATACTACATGTGTAGGAAAAAGTATAATATAGATAAATATTTGTTATTAACTATGAAAAATAATGAATCCTAAAGAACTTTCTGAAGACCTTTGAAGAAGTTACTGTTGAATGGGTAAATAACTTTTCCTGTTAGAAAAAGGTAATGGCATGAAGATAGAGGTAAAAGTGAGCCTAAAATTTCTCTGTCTACCTGAGCAATTTGAGGTAGATTATATACTTTCTTTTGAAAAGAAAATTGTGTGTATTTACACACATACACACACACACACACACACACACACACATTTAGTTAAGTTTTTTATTGGTAGAGGGTGTATGAAATTGGTAGAGAGAGAAGTCAAATAAGAGAGAAGTAGAATACCCTCTGGGGGTTGTGGTCATACAGCAATCCTTTTTCGTCCATTTTTCAATCCTGCAGGATTTGGGGCACACATGCACACATGCACAACATATTTTCCATGTTGCTAGGGCTGGAATTTGAATTGCAGTCAGTCATGTGTGATCTAGATTTCAACACATAGCACTTACCCACTGTAATAAAGGGTGGCCTGAGTTTATATTTTGAAGACCCAAATTTATCAACATAATTTTTTTTTTTTTTTCATTTGAAGCATAGGGTGCATGTGCTTGCTGGAGGGGGAGAGTAGGAAAGCTCCCTCCATTGAGAACTGTCACAGTACAATCCCTTCTCCTCCATTCCTCACTCCTTTTGGGATTTGGGGCATACACACAAATGCCTGACACAAATGCCTGGTATATTTTTTAAACCTTCAGTCTCGAGACTTGAACTGTACAGTCAACCATGTGCGATCTAGCTGCTTTAACCACCATGCCACTGGCTGGCCCTATCAACAATTTTTTTATTTTTTGCCATAGGGCACATGCGCTCACTGAGAGAGAGAGAGAGAGAGAGACAGAGAGAGAGAGACACAGACAAAAAGGAAGGATGACCATGCCTTAATCCCTTCTCCTCCATTCTCCTCCTGGGATTTTTGGACACACACACACACACACACACACACACACACACACACACACCGCCACACACACCTGGCGTGATTTTCAAGCCACCAAGTCTGGGATTTGAATTGTGGTTGGCCATGTGGGGGCCCAGTGCCTCAATTTTAATTTTTTAAGGTTTTTGCCATAAGGGGTATGTGTGCTTGTTAGAGATGGTGAGAAATCTCCTTCCAGGGAGGAATTGCTATGCCTTACTCTCTTCTCCATTCTTTTCCTGGGATTGTGGGCACCTGTGCACATGCACCCGGCATGCTTTTCAAGCCACCAAGTCCAGGACTCAAACTGTGGTTGTCTATGTTGGAGTCCAGTGCCTTCACTACCACATCACCTGCTGGATCCCAATCAACATAATTTTAATTTTTTTTTGATAAAATGAGGACTTTTTGGTCATATTTCTTCCTTAATATATATTCTCTTTTATTTGTAGAAATTGACAAATATACATGCTAACAAGATAGATGTAGCTTGCAAATATTTGCAGTACAGAGTGCCATTTTGCTGACTTGCCTGCTAACATTTGACCCCCTAGACATTTGTTTAATTATTTGTTTATCTTGGGGGCTGCATGTGCACGTGTTGGATGAGATAGCCTGGAGAATATGGCTTGCATTTGATACCTCTGGCATAATGGGAAGATACACTATAAGATATAGACACAGTTAAGTCTTTGATAGAATGAACTGTGTACTTAAATATAACACAACTAAAAATTTCCTTTAGTGGTCAGGTTACGAGGGAATAGTGAGTTTAGCAGAAGGTAAGCAGCTCCTCTGGACTGCTGAAGCTCATTAGAATTGAGGGGTGGCTGTCGTTAGGTAAGGTCTGGCATAACTGGGGCTTTTTCTGAATCAAGGTTTTAAAGCCCTTATGAACCACTAAGTGCCTTGGGTTGATATGAGAAAAGAGTAAGTAATGACTTTTAACTCCGGTATTGAATTGGTGTGTGCCCCAGGTAATTAAAGCTGTAGAAAATTCTAACGTTATAACCATGTAATGAAAAATGAAACTGTCTCCACTTAAAAAATTAAGGAAACAGATTAGGGAAATAATCTCTCACCCACCTCCTTTTTTAAAAAATCAACAAAGAAATCTTCTTTATCATGATGATTTATTTCATGATTCATTTAAACTGCTGAAAAATCACATTTTGAGTTATTAACTTTCAGAACATTAATATACAGAGACTTTTTAGGCTCATATGTTATAGTCTGGGCAGGTCAGCCCTTAAAATCTTAGCTATTTCTCTTTATATACCCAAGTATTTCATGTCCTGTCTCCTTTTTTTCCCCCCTCTCTCCTTTTTATAAAGAGAAATGATAATGGTGAAATGATGACTATGACAATAATCTGTGACTGTAAGGTAATTGGATCAATTAAAGAACAAGTTTTTTTTTGTTTGTTTTTCTTAAAACAGATCTTTCATTAACAAAATAAAAGCCAAGTAAGCATTGTCTTCAGAGAAGACAAATAGCTTATTGTGCTTTTTTCTAATGATGTTGCCATTGTTTAGAAAAGTTTTATATTTTTTTTGTGGAATGTGTTTAGGGTCTACATCTTAGTCTTTTGAATAATTTAGGTGATGTAAATTTTCAGCCACTTGGCTTTTGTGTACAGCCAGAAATTATGTGGTGCCAACACTTGTGAATAAACTGAGCAAGCCGATGGTAATGTTGTCTTGGGTCCAAAGCCAAAGTGTATTTATGAAGTAATAACATTGATTTTTCCATGAGGTTTGAAGTGGATTTTGAGAGTGATTCTAGAGAGTTCCAGAAGTACATTGTGCAATGGCAACATTGTTAGAATATGTGTTTTATGTTAATTTTATTACTTTGTAGTCACACTCATGCCTGAAGAATCTTGTCCATTGTGTGCAAAAGTGCTAAAAATGTAATGTTCTCCAAGGATAGAATATTAGGACAGGGTAGTTTTTCTGGTGGGGAAGGTGGACTGGAGTATTTAAAATTTTGTTTTTGTGTTTCAACAGTTTCAAAATAGTCATGAATTAGAGTTTTGTTTGTATCCTTTAGTTATCCTAACTGTGACCTTTACTGGGTAGGGACATTGTGTTATATAGGAGGAGGCTCCAAAAAGTTCTGGAGAAATCGAATTAAAGTAAGAGTTTATTTTGGTATAAAAGAATTTCACATCTATGCATACTTTTTTATAATATATATTTTCCATGAAGTTTTCCAAGACCTTTTATATTTATTCTTTAACATGAGGAATGCTGAGTAACCAAAAACATTAGAATACTTTAACTAAAAAATTCATGCAAACCACTTAAACAGAAGACAATCATATATGTTCGGAAATGTCCTTCTCTTTTTTAAAAATTTTTGAAAATGATAATTATATATTTCAAAAATAGTTTACACTGACTATTATTATGTAGCAATTTAGTTATTTCGAATCGTTTGATTATACTGACAAATAGTGTGCCTTTTCCTCAAGTCCCTATTTTTGATGACCTTTTTAACGATCTTTCCTTGTGATTTAGACTTTTGTTCTTTCACCCAAAGGAGAAAATACCTGTTCTGAGAAGTCAGCAATGTTTTAATCTGTCAGTTTAAAATGAAAAATAAAATATTTTGGAAAAATTATTAAATGATACTGGTATTCAAGCATTTTTGAATAAATTTGTCATTGTTTGAATTTTATGTTGTCAACCAAAACCAATAGTTGCTGTTTGTGGCCACTGCTACTTATGCTACTTATGGTGCATGTTTAACTTAAGACTTTTTAGTGGGGATTTTAATGTACAGAGTTGACAACAGAATAAATTTTGTTTATATTCTGTTCTTAAAACTTTTCTTGAAGTTATGACATGACTCTTAACTAGCTAGTATATTGGTATATTACCAATGTTAAGGAACCTTTACTCTTAAAAATGTAATATTAGCACTAATGTTTAAAAGATTAAAGTAATTTCAGCAATATTGCATTTCTTGCTTATCTAAACAAGTGTTGATGTGTTTGCATATTAAATATAATTGTGTTCTAGGTTAACTTCTCAGCCTGGTGCTACATTACCAAACGGACATAGTAGCTTATGTGAGTATCTGTTATGAACCTGGTTGGTATTGAAATTCTTATAATGGTGCTAAGAGTAAGCATTAAAGTGGGGAAAAAAATGGAGTGATTTAATAATATACTCAGCACACAGTTAGAAATGACTGGATTTTCAGTGATATTTAAACATGGTTGTTAAACTTTGGGAAGGCGGTATACATAGTTAAAATGTACATGGTTGTTAAACTTTGGGAAGGCGGTATAACTAAAATAGTTTAAATTATTATGGCAGTGTAAAGCAGTTACAGAAATTTTAGATTATTGAATATTAAAGCAATTTTAAGAGAGACTACTTAGCATTTTATAGTCTCTTCAAAGTAATTTTTTTTTCTTTTCTTTCTCTTTGTACTCTGTACTTTGAAATGGAAATATCTCTCTTCTTATAGCCCTTCGAAGCCATCCCCATCGTGGAGAAAAGAAGGGAGATGGGGACCTCTCTTGTATAAATGGTGACATGGAAGTCAGAAAAAGTTGCCGTTCCAGAAAAAACAGATTTGAAAGCGTGAACCAGAGTTTGTTATTCGATCAACTTGTAAATAGGTACGAATGCTTCTGTAGTAAGTAGTTTCACTTAATGATTTGATTAAAAAAATTTGCCATAGAGTGTGTATGCTTAAGGGAGAGGGGGATGAAGGGGGAGGGCGGAGAGAAAGTGAGAATGGTTTAACAGTGATTGTTAAGTTTTTTTTCTATTATTTTTAATTTTGTTAGAGGGCACACGAAGTCACAGGAGAGAACAGAGAAAGGGAAATGAGAAAGCACCCTCCATCAGGAATGGTTATACTGCCATCCCTCTCCTCTGTTTCTTTCTCCTTTTGGGGTTTTGGGCACATGCACTTGTATTCAGCATGTTTTTAAGTTGCTGAATCTGGGATTTGAACTGCATAGTTGGTCATATGGGATCCAGCTGTCTTAACTACCATGCCTTAAAGGTCAAGTTAGTTACTCTTTTTTCCTTTTTTTAAAACTTTATTTACTTATTTTAATTTGACCAGAGGTGGGGGTGAGGAGAAAGAGAGAATGCAGGCTGTCAGGTCTGGGACTCGAACTGTGGTTGGCCATGTGGGAGTCCAGTGCCTTTAATCAGCACACCACCTGCCGGCCCCAGTTACTCTTTTTTCCATGCGCAAATCTAGTAGTCATTTATTTGTGGTGGCTGACCCTGTCAGGTTTATATATATGTGTGTGTGTGTGTATATATATATATACACCAGATTTAGTAAAATTGTTATAATAGCTAACATTTTCTTATCTCTTTTGAGGTTTTGTGTTTTTATATTATCTACTAGATGGTACAAAAGGTAATTCTGGGGACAGCAGGTGGTGTGGTGGTTAAGACGCTGGGCTCCCACGTGGCAGACCGTGGTTTGAGGCCTGGACCTGGTGGTTCACTTTTTCATGCTCTGCCCCCCCGCCCCGCCTCTCCCCCCTCCCGTCAAATTTAAAAAAGAAAAAATTCTGTTTTTACTACTATAGTCTTTTAATATTTGCTCACTTAATTGTGTTTTTGACAGTTTTCAAACCACAGTAAGGTTCATTGTTGATAAATAGTAAATCATGGTTGTGCGTAGTCCAAGATTTTCAGTTGAAGGTGAAAGTGTTTAGAGATTGGTGATGTGGGATCAAGTCACTTAGCTAGTGATTGAGCCTAACTGTGGTTGAGCAGGTGGGAAGGTGCCTCTGTGCAATGACTGAGGCTATGTGGAAGGCTGCGGTTTGGTTCCCAGCCCAGTGTAAATGAGTTAGGTGTGGTGGTGTGTGCCTGTGGTTATAACTTACTAAGACAGGGTGATCGTTACGTGAAGAGATCCTATCACAGGTACTTCTCTCTGTCCTTCCCACTTCTAACTCTGTTTCTCATGATAAAAAATTACGGGGACCAGCAGTTAGCGTAATGGCTATGTCGCTGGACTCCCACATAGTCGACTGTGGTTCGCGTCCTGGAGCCGGCGGCTTAAAACTCACGCCGGGCGCGTGTGCATGCGTGCCCAAGATCCTGAGAGGAGAATGGAGGAGAAGGGATTGCGGTGTGGCCATCCCCCCTGGGTGGGTGATTTCTCGCTTTCTGTCTCTCTGTCTGTCTCTCTC
This sequence comes from Tupaia belangeri chinensis, assembly GCF_000334495.1. Lineage (NCBI taxonomy): Eukaryota > Metazoa > Chordata > Mammalia > Scandentia > Tupaiidae > Tupaia > Tupaia belangeri. The sequence goes on from NW_006204812.1 coordinate 469,189, forward strand.
TCTCTCTGTCTGGAGAGGGCATGCTCCCTATAGCAAAAACCTCTAAAAACAAATTACTTTAAGTGCTTATTTTTCAAAAAAGACAAAAATTGCTAAGATGTTAACATGTACTTATTAGATGTCAGTATTCTTTTTTTTTTTTTAATAATTATTTTATTTGACTTTATTTTTATTTTACTTTAACCATAGAGGGACGGAGCAAGAGAGAGAAAGAGAGAGAGGGAATGACAAAGCAAGCCACCAAGTCCAGGACTTGAGCCAGGGTTGGCCCTGTGGGAGTCCAGCGCACTTAACTGCCATGCCACCCGCGGGCTCCCAGTATTCTTTTTTCAAAAGAACTATTTATTTATTCACGTCAGTTTGTTGTTGTTGTTATTATTATTTTTTTATTTGACCAGAGACGGACAGAGAGAGGGAGAAAGCAAATCCAGTGCCTTTAACCACCACGCCACCTTCTGGGCCCTAGATGTCAGTATTCTAAAAATGTGTTCGATTACTGTTATGTTGGGTTTGAGCTTCTTATACACCCTTTTATTCTGTACAGTTAATACCATCTTCAAATAAAAAGGTTGCATTAGTTATTCTTTTGTTTGTGCCATAAATCTAGTAGTCACTTAATTGTGGTGACGTTATGAATTTATTTATTTGGAGCCTTATAAACAAGTCTTATATTTTTACACTTTACATTAATAAATAATGAATGTGTTAAAGTACAAGATGTTCTTTTTCCATTGCTTATTATCTCCTAATGGATGATGGTTAAAAAAGAGGTACTTAATTGGGGTGTTATGTATGGTAACATATCAGATATTTAATTATCCTTTAATTCAGAGCTCTTTTACGTGATACTCTGTGGTTCCACCATTGTTTTTATTATATGATTGTAGTACTGCCGAAGCTGTACTACAGGAAATGGACAACATTAACATCAGACGGAACCGTCGATCAGGAGAAGTAGAACGACTTCGAATGTGGACAGATACAGAATTTGTGAGTATATCAACTAGCAACTTCTACAGACGATTTTTATTTCTATTGAGGAATTCAAAGAGAGAATGAGCAGCAGTTGGATTTTCACATAGTTGTTCTTTACTCTCCATTTACAGCTTAGTTGCCAATGTTATTGCTTGTTTTTTTCTCTTACCCATTCCCTTCTTGTCACAACCTTCCCAGAGTCCCTCTACACCCTTGCTGGATGAGTCATCTTAAAGCATAGCTCTGATTCGATCACTCTTATTTGAACCTTTATTATTTATTTATTTTAAACTTGTACCCTGGATTAATGAAAAATAGCTGACCCTGAGCCAGTGGTGATGTAGTCCAGACAGCTGAGTCCCGCGTGGCCGGCTGCACAGTCCGAGTCTCAGACCTGGTGACTTTTGCAAGTGCGAAAATCCTGAGCGGATAGGAGAGGGGACTGTGGCATGGCCCTCCCCACTAGTGGGTGCTTTCTTGCTTTTGCATTTCTTCTCCCCCCTGGCAAGCACATGTACCCTATAGCAGATGAAAAAGACAAAAAAAAAAAAAAAGAAGGAAAAAGTGACTTTTATAATCTGGTTTCAACTTAATCTTCTCACATATCATTGCCCAGATATCAGCAGATCACTCCTGTCCCGCACCTTTTACTTCTGTTAATATTTGTGGCTAGCAACTAATGTTGTCCTATCTTTGTTTCAAGATTCATTTCAAATGCTGCCTCCTTCCCTCCAACTCCATAATTAGATGAGGGGCTTCTCTTTGAATTTTAGAGTACTTTGTACATTTCTTTCTTTTTTTTTTAAAGAGGTTTTTGCCAGGACCAGCAGATGGAATAATAGTTACATCGCTGGACTCCCATGTAGTCGATCACGGTTTGAGTCCCAGACTTGGCATTCAAATTCATGCTGGGTGCATGTGTGTGCGAGCCCCAAATCCCTAGAGGAGAACGGAGGATAAGGGATTGCAACGTGGTTTCTCCCCCTACCCTTGGGGGGGTGATTTCTTGCTTTCTGTCTCTGTCTCTCTGATGAGCGCACATACCCTATAGTAAAAATCTTATTCTAAAAATAAGAGAAGTTTTTGCTATAGAGTGTGTGTGTTCACTAGAGAGAGAGACAGAGACAGTGAGATAGAACTTGAGAAATCCCCCCCTGGGGGGGATAGCCACACTGCAGTCCCTTCTCCTCCATTCTCCTCTTTTTTTTGTAAAGAATTATTTAACTTTATCCATTTATTTATCTATTTTAATTTGACCAGAGAGGGATAGAGTGAGAGAGAAAGAGAGAGAGTGAGAGAGAAACAGAGAGAAAGTGAGAAAGCAAGCCACCAGGTCCAGGACTTGAACCACGGTTGGCCATGTGGGAGTCCAGCACCCTTAACCACCACGCCACCTGCCGGTCCCTCCTCCATTCTCCTCTTGGGATCTCAGGCATGGACACACACCATGCACCTGGTGTTGAGTTTCAAGCCACCAGGTCTGGGATTTGAACTGCATTTGGCCATGTGGGAGTCCAGCGATGTAACCACTGCACCATCTGCTGGCCCCACTTTGTACCTTTCTTTATGGAATTTAACTTGTTTTCTTTTCTTTTATAATTATCTGTGACTTGCTTTATTCCTTCTTACTAATTTGTAATTTACTTGAGAGAGATGTTTATAATACTGTTTTTAGTTTTAAAATATATTACTTTTTTTTTTTGTCTCTTACTTTTATTGAGTTTAGGAAGTAAATAGATGCTCACAAAATTTTATTGAGAGGCTTGTCCCTTTGGGTTAACATTATTTAGTGAGAATAAATGCCATGTTAATATTTGACATATTTCTCTCTTTAAAAGGAAAACATGGATATGTACTCAAGAGTGAAAAGGCGAAGGAAATCACTAAGAAGAAACAGTTATGGGATACAGAATCATCACGAAGTCTCTACTGAAGGTGAAGAAGAAGGTTGGTAAAGCATCTTACGAAATACATATAGGAAGTCCAGGTGGGAGGAAAAATAATAATTACATATATATGTACTAGCTGTATAATATGGCTGAGAGGGTAACTTTTGGCTTTTGAGGTCTGTATTGTATAATTTGAAATAATTTCAATTCATTTGGCATTCTGAGTTTTCCTTCACTTGAAAAAATGATCTTAACTCTACAGTATGCCTGGTCTTATGTACTACTTGTCATTAGTGGTCCTCAGGTGACCTAATGTGGTATTGCATTTGTCATGGGCTAATTTGCTCATTAGGTGAAGCCTCTTCTCTACATAGGCACCTTCTAACTGGAAGGTTATTTTGCTATTCATAGCTTCTAAATCTCTGATCGTTTAGAACACAAACGTAGTTAAGGACTGAGGAGTAAATGGTGAAGTTTAGAGAAAGAGGTCCTGCTATGACTAATGCAGGGGTTATGTCATTCTTCTCTGAGGACTGTTTGAGGTCTGAACTGAGGAAACCGGACTGAGTTTGTAGGACTGCAGCAGTGAACACTGGCCTCGTGAATTGACCAATGCACCTACAGGATTTAATTCTGTGGGCATTAAATTAAAAAAATTTTTTAATTGAATTTTATTTTATTTATTTATGTATTTATCTTAATTTGCCCAGAGAGGGACAGAGAAAGAGAAAGAGGGAAAGCAAGAAAGCAAGCTGCCAGGTCTGAGACTTGAACCACAGCCAGCCATGTGGGAGTCCAGTGCCCTTAACCACTATACCACCTGCCGGCCCCTGTAGGCATTAAACTTTATTGAAGTAGATTTGTGTATCTGTAATTAATATATTAATTGGGAACCAGCAGTTAGCGTAATGGCTATGTCGCTGGACTCCCATGTAGTTGACCACGGTTCGTGTCCTGGACCTGGTGGCTTAAAACTCACGCCGGGTGCGTGTGTGTGCGTGCCCAAGATCCCGAGAGGAGAATGGAGGAGAAGGGACCATCCCCTCTGGGGGGTGATTTCTCGCTTTCTGTCTCTATGTCTCTCTCTGTCTGGCTGGCGAGTGCACACCAGTCCCTTCTCCTCTGTTCTCTTGAGATTTTGCACACATGCACATGCATCTGCTGTGTTTTTTAAGCCACTGGGTCTGGGACTTGAATTGTGTAGAGTTGGCCATCTGTCCGATGTGGTGTTTGTGTTTGTTTTTGAGAGAGTTTTGCTATAGGGCATGAACTCTCACCAGAGAGTGATACAGAAAGTGAGAAATCATCCCCCAGGAGGTATGGCCACACCACAATCCCTTCTCTCATGATCTTGGGCATGCACGCACATGCGTCTGGTGTGAGTTTGAAACCACTGGGTTCGGAACTCGAATTGTGATTGACTATGTGGGAGTCCAGTGACGTAGTTATTATGCCATCTGCTGGTCCCAGGTGGTGATTTTTATAACACATTATTTTAGTGAATGAATCTAAAGTCTGTAGTGAGGTCTTATAGAAAGATGAAAGTAAGAATAGTATGTGAAAGATACTCTGTTACCTTTGTTAATTCAGTGATTTTATTTTTCATAAGCTAGCATGTGTGTAGGAAGTTGTTTAAACGTTCTCCTTTATTTTAATTGTATTAATTCATACCTTACCTTAAAATGTTAACACTTTTAAATGTCACTTGTGCAGAAAGAGTAATGGATAAAATGTAAATATGCAATTCTTGTGGATGAATCCTGGATTAAAACAATGCTTGTTTTTCTTCTTGTATGGGGGAAAACTAGAATCTCAAGAGGAGGATGGAGATATAGAAGTTGAGGAGGCAGAAGGAGAAGAAAATGATAGACCATATAATTTGAGACAAAGAAAAACTGTGGATCGATACCAAGCACCTCCAATAGGTAGGTAACTCTTTCTTTTTGTAGTTGAATAGTTTATTCTGCTCCACCCCCTTTAAAAAATTAATGTTGCAGAATGGGAGAGAATGAGCTGTCTTGTAAGTTCCACTTATCCTTTCCTCCACACACTTCTGTGCGTACAGCTGAAAGGAAGTTCAAGTATGTGGTAGCAACCTTGAATTTCATAGAACATGCACATTTTATATAGAGGCTTACATTTAATAATAAATATTGTTCATTCTTTTGTATTACTTTATAGTTTATTGAACACTTCCATTTACAGCAGTTGTATTGGCTGAGTATTTCCTTGTTTCCGTGTGCTTAATAATTTAATTTGCCAAAGGTTACAAAGTGATAGACAGCTGCAAGCTTGACCAATAATCTGGTTTGTTTTTATATCTTTTTTTTTATCCCTTGGAGAAGGAAAAATTTAAAAAAATTGTTCTTTTCTTTCTTTACAATCTTTTTTACTGCCAGAGGGCAGGAATACTTGCCAAAAAGAGAGAGTGAGAGAACCCCCGACTCAGCATGGTCAGATTGCAGTCTGTTTCCCTCCGTCTCTCCACCCTTCAGAATGGTCTGGGTATGCACACACTGCCTTGTGTCTTCAAGCTGCGGGGACTGGGACCGGGCCTCAGACCACAGCTGACCATATCGCATCTGGCTTTCTGTGCACAGTGCTTAACCACCCTGTATGATGCCGGCCCTAAAAGTTTATCTTAGTGCTTCTGACTCTAATGAGAAGTAGCCCTTTCCATGGGCACTATTTTGTTGATATTTTCCAGCTCTTGGAAAAGTCTATCACTAATGATTCCATCTATTTTTTTAAAAATTTGCTACAGGGGACATGTACTCACCAGACAGAGACAGAGAGAGGAGGGAGAGAGGGCACGCACGCACACGCGCCCAGCGTGAGTTTTAAGCCACCGGGTCTGGGATGCGAACCACGGTCGACTATGTGGGAGTCCAGCGACATAGCCATTACGCTAACTGCTGGTTCCCGATGTTTATATTCTATAAATTGTATGTCAGTAAAGTTGTTAGGTGAGGGGGGGGAAACCGTTGGCATAGTCTAGGGTTTTAATTGATGACGTAGGAATGGAGATAGCAAGCATTAATATAAAGGGGTCAAGGGTGGAGGGCACTGTGAGAGGAAGGAAGAGTCAAAATTGGCTACCATATTATTGGTGGAAATGATTAGTAGATGCTGATATACCCAGGGTAGAAAGGGATATATAAGGAGGAACAGTGTTGTATTTTGGGGTTTTTTGGTA